>NC_134584.1:43420687-43738415 GCF_037038515.1 Microtus pennsylvanicus | reverse complement strand
GCCATGAATTAATGAATTAGAGAGAGAAAGAGATGCAGAGTTGGAGGGAGGAAAGGTAAGGGAGAGGATGTTGTAGTCAAATTTTAATTTCACAAAGTAAAAGAATGAAAAAATAATGATGAAGAACCACCGACAATATTCTCTTTTAAATAAAGTAAAAGTTTCTGTTCAATGTTTAAAATCTAAAATCACAGAACCACCAATAACTTCTTTTCATTCCTTATGCCTGTTGATTTGATTCTAAAATCTGGGTCACTTTAATAATTACTCTTAACAGCAACAAAAGCCCCCTCAGATCACAGGCTCACTACTAAAGGCTGAGTAAGCTACACTCCAGAAAGTGAACCCTGGGGATAGCGGGAACTGTGGAGTCAGATTACTGTGATCTGCCTTGGAATTATCAGTTTGGTTGCATTCCTCATAAGGAGGCTGACAGTACTTGTCATGACCCTTTCTGCTCTTAAGATTTCCTTCCCAGAACAGGGCCAAGGGCTCAGCACTGGACATTAGGTGGGGACCCCCTTAGTCCTCTCTGTCTTTCCAGGGGGTGAAGTACCATGAAGTCAAGAGAATACCTTAATCCTATCTCGGTGCTGCCATGGAATCAGCCTTCCAAGGACTGGGGAGAAAGGAGATTACCTAAACATAAACCTGGATACACAGAACTCTAAAGTTTTCTAAGCTGATCTTCCTCCTGCCAGAGGAGTGGCGTCAGAGAGGAGAGAAATGCCCAGAGCAGGTCAGTTCCAAGATCACCAACTAGTCAGTGCCTAAGAAGGACGGTAAGCCCACAGTCTGGGCTCCACACATGTTCCTACATGCCTCGCATGCTCTGCTCTCTCGGGAAGGGTAGAAGTCTTGTTGCTTCAGCTCCAGCCTCCAGGCTCCTGCCCTACTTGAGTTCCTGTCTTGGCTTCCCTCAATGATAAACTGTGACGAGGAAGCATAAGCCAAATAAATCCTCTCCTCCCCCAAACTGCTTCTGATCATGCGGTTTATGACAATACTAGAAGCCCTAGCTAGGACAGACAGCTACTACCAACTCTCAATTCAACAAATACTTGCTGAGCACCTGCTATGTGCTTCGTACCACCGTGTGCGCCGGCAGCACCAGAATGAACATGGCACGCATCTCGTTACAAGGTGGTTCTGGCCAGGGAAGTCTGCTTTCATCGCTGTACCATAGGCTCTGTTTGCCTTTCACCCAAGTAGCACTGAAGTCACAGATGAAATGGGCTGTTATTCCTAAATTCCCATTTTTCTTGAGTATAATTACTCCATGTCCTCAATGTATAAGATATTTGTCCTATTCAAATTTTAACTTTTGGATATCGGAACAGATCCTTCTCAAATACAAGGTGTATGTTATATGGTGGCTGCCTTCTTATTTTCTGATATGTCATGCCTGTAGTGGTCAGGAAGAATCAGCAGACCATGCCTTTCTGGCTAAGTGGAGCCAACACTCTATGGGCCATTGTTTCATGGGGCCACACTGTCATCCCCGAAGTTGTCCTATCAAGACACTTGTCAATGGCTCTGGGAGGCTTCCCATTCTGTGAAAAGAGGGTTGGGAAAGGCTTTTAGGAGCATCAGCTCATAGGTCACTCCAACCAGCCTAACAATGCCTGATTATTCAAGAGACTCCAATTCATTTTCCTCTGCTCCTCCCCCACGGTTACTCCTGATAGAAAACTAATTTGCAGAAAAATAGCCCCTGCCAGCTAACTTCTTCTCTGAAATGTATGCTGACCCTGGAACTCTTGTCTCGGTGGTTCCTTATTCTCCTTGTCAAAGCTTCAGTCTTGAAAAGCAGACTTCCCCTTTAAAAAGCCTCCCTCAGCCCCCTTGGCACCTAAATGGGGAGATGCTTTCTTTGACTAGTCTTTGCTTCTCCTTTTCACGTGTGTGCCGAATCTGGCACTTTCCCTTTTCAGTTCACTCCCTTTCGTGTAGTAATGCAGGCAGCAATGGAGAAATGTGGGCAATTTTTTTCAGTCTCTGCACTTGGCCAGCCCATGGGTGATGGATGAAATGTAACATGCTCTCCCTTACACATCACTATTTAAATGAAGCGCCTGGGCCTCCTGGTGATGTATGGTGTTATCCAAAGTGCCTGACAGGAGCAGGGAGCCAAGGCAGCCTCCACCGTCCTCTGCGTAAATAATGACGCTAATGGCATTTGGTGCAAATGAGACTCCTATAGAACATGCTGGGCTTGTTTATCTCCTTATTCTTTCTCTTTGTCAAGAAGCCTTTCTCTTTTCTCTCTGGGGCTTCCCTAGTGTGGTCTGACTGAAATTATTGGGGGAGGGGGGAAGGTCTCCAAGAGTTCAAGATTTTGTAACTAATATTGAACGCCAGAGAGAAGGGAAGCCAAGGTCAGGTTAAGAATAAAGAAAATTGATTTAGAGGTCAGGGTCACTGGTACGAAAGGCCCTAAACATTGCCAAAATATTTTCATTATCACTGCTTTTGTTGTGGAAAAGAACAGGCCCTATGTAAGGAGGCTAAGAGAGGAGAGAGATGCCTTCTTGCAGAAACCCGCAGGATCAGAATTCTGTGTGGTTTGTTGAGTTTCTGTTTTCCTAGCTTCTTTGCCTGCTGTCTGCCTCCCTTGTATGTGGCTGGACCTTGATAATGAAGCCCTTTCTTACAGCGTGGAGCCCTGGACTTGGAATGAACTCTTTTTCTCGCCATCCTTTCTCCCCCGCACCCCTCCTGTCCTCCCTTTCTCCCTACAGAAGCTTGAAGACAAATTCTTCCAGTTCTATTTGGAGGAGCGAGCTATGTAATGCATCACTGTGGTTCTTTCTACTTTCTGCCCATGCCCACAATATATCTACAACGCAGGGCTGTGTATTTTAACAAACTCTTGGTATTATTGGATCTCTGGCCCGATTTTGTTTCTATATTCTGAAGCAGAAGATCCTCCAGTGGCTTGGAATTAGCAACACATTCTGCTAGTGTGTTAATTGTGTGAGAGTTGTTGGCAGGAGAATCTCCTAGCACAACACAACATTTATTTTTTTATTTAAATTTGGTAGCAATTTCATATTGTGCTTAAGGAGAGGTGCCATGACTTAACCCACTTGGGATTTACTATACATTCAGGGTTCGGGGTAGGGGAGGCTCCGCTTCATGCAGTGGTGCAGAAGGAATTATGTAATTTTTTTTCACTTAGCAGGAAAGCTGCTAGAGCTGATTTCTATTTTTTTATGAGAAATTGACATTCCCCGGAAGTGGTTTGGGACGTCCTTGGGCCCCAGCACAGTATCTGAAAGCAGTGGTAGCTAGCCAGTAGCAAATTCCTTACTTTGATAAAAGCAAATACACATAAAAAGCAGAAAAAGCAAAATCTCCCAGGCCAGAAGGACCAGTTTTCTCTAATAGCCAGCCCTTCTGCAACTCTCAAAGACCAGAAGTGACATTGTATGAACTTGGCTAGCTCCATAAATGTGTGGATGGATGTCTTGGCTGGGTATTCCATTTCTGTGAAGAGACACCAGGACTCTTATAAAGGAGAACATTAAATGGAGGCTGGCTTGCAGTTTCAGGGGTTCAGTCCATTACCATCACAACAAGAAGTAAGGTAGCACACAGGAAGGCATGGTGCTGAAGAAGGAGCTGGAAGTTCTACATCTTGGTCCATAAACATGAGAAGGAGACTGTGTGCCACACTGGGCATAGCTTGAGCATATACCACCTCAAAGCTTGCCCCCACAGTGACACACTGCTTCCAACAAGGCCATGTCTACTCCAACAAGATCACACCTCCTAATAGTGTTACTCCCTATGGGTCAAGCATTCAAATACACGAGTCTGTAGGGGTCATTATTATTCAAACCATGACAGTGGGGGATTCGAGAAAGGGGAAGGGTAGATCAACAGATAGACCCTACACAAGAGGACAGTCTCTCACCCTTACCTTAAGGGCAGGAGGCATCTCTAAATGAAGAGAAAGGTAGGATCCATTTAGCATGGTATGCTATTCAATTCTGCTACTTATTCTCTGCTCTCCACTGTGCAGCTCAGCCCAGAAGTTTGAAGCAGGACAGACAAGGGCTACCTCCTCCTGTGCCGTCGACTAGCTGTCAAGTCTTTCTCCAGAATAATCCATGGTAGAAATATGATCTGGAACGTAGTAAAATGCCTGGGATTCCTGTTCCCTGCTTCTACCCCACATCCTGCCTTTGGGTATATGATTTCTTCCTTGGGCCTGCGGCATAATTTAGGTAAGAACTAAGTAAGGTGACATTTGTAGAGACCTCATTGCTGATCTGGCCTGTGACCAAGTTGGGTTTCTATGCTTCCGGAGTTGAGGAGTCACATTTACTGAGGCCATGTTAGGGGCCATATACCACACAAAAAGCAAGGTATTAACAAAGATGAACCAGAGGGATCATGGAAGACAATTCTCATAGAACCTTGAAGACGTGGGTTTTCAATTCTCTTTCTACATATAGGAAATCTGGGTCTTAGCCAAGGGAGATCATGCTGTCAAGAACAAAAAGTTTCATATTGATTTGCCATATTTGAAATCAGTGATTTTCATCTATGGCTATTTGGGGTAGCTACCAAAACAATGGTACCAAGGCCTGTATCCAGACCAGCTGATTGACAGTGTTCATGTAGACTTTAGGAGTTAAAGAAGGGTTTAGTGAGTGAGGAAACCACTGTCTTCATCTTGTTCTACTGTGAACTCACACTGCAAAGTTCCACTGTTCATGCCTACAAAGTAAGCCCTTAACAGAGGGGATTCACCTTGGCTGCTCAATCATCTTTACACCAGTACCAATGAAAGAGCTACTGGGGGCTCTCAAGCTATCTCTGATTTCAGAACAGCCACACAGAAATGATAGCATATCACCTCTAGAATCTTTGTAGTTGCCCCTGGACCTGTCAACTTTAGCCTCCCCAGAGTCTGTTAATCTTCTTCATCCCCATAGCTACCTTGTTTACCTGAATATCCATCATTCCTTGCCTGGACAGTTACTATAGTCATCTAATAACCATTTGTATCCAGCCTCATCATTTCCTAATCCTTTTTCACAAAGCAGCCAGTGTGATATTTTCAAAACACAATTATTGAACTTGCCCTGGCTGTGAATTAGTGGTAACTGTTAGAATCATAATCTGGGATGCCAGTGTGAGCCCTTCATAAAAGCACAGGGTTCAGATTGGTACCAGATCTCTACCCAGAATAGTGGTGTCTGGTTCTTTGTGATGGATTTTTCTTTGGGCCATCAGCTCACAAAAAACTACATGGAGACTTGTTATTAATTATAAAAGCTTGGCCTATAGCTTAGGCTTGTCCCACTAGCTCTTAAATTAAACCATTTCTATTTATCTATGTGTTTCCATATGACTCTGAATCTTACCTCTCCTCCTGCATGTCTTACTCCCTCTGCATCCGGCTGGCAACTCTGCCTTCTTCCCAGAGTTCTCTCTCTCTGCCCTGAAGTCCAGCCTCTACTTCCTGCCTCACTATTGGCTGTTCAGCTTTTTATTACACCAATCACAGCAATACATTTCACACAGTGTACAAATATCGCACGCACACCAGTTCTTGCCATCTTAAGAAGCACACAAAAGCAGCAAAGTAGCAAAGGGTGCTGCTGTTGATGAAAAGCAAAGCAAGGTCATGATGTAAATGTGCTGCAAGAAAGCCCAGGTCTTGTCCAGCCCTGAGCAAGACATATCTAAGATAAGTCTAAGCCCCCACTTACTTCTGGCCCCTCCTTTGTTGGTCCAGAAAGAAGAGGAGCTAATTATAATAGGGAACAGTGTGGGTGCTTTTCTATTTCGACTGATGGGTTTGGTTTATGTATTTATTTACCGAACATATCTTTACTTATGATATTTCTCATTTTAATTATATGCATGCCTTCTCATGCATAAGGCAGTAATTGAAGTGGTTCCCCCCAAAATGTTCATTCATAAGATCATTTGCCTTACTGCACAAGTATCCAAAACCAATCTAGGCTAGGTTGGAGGACAGCTTGGCTTCTAGTTCCAGGATTTTTGGTCACAAAAGTGAATTACTAGGGAGTTACCAGGGGTTATAGGAAAGAGTAAGGAGTTTGTTGAGATATGTATATAGCTTGAAGCAGGTGGGGGTGCTGGGTTCTTAAACTAAACCCTGTAACTATCTTCCTTGACTTGGTTCTTAAATTTCCTTCCCTACTAGCCAGGTCCTGAGGTGAGGCCATTGTGTGGGCTCTGTGGACAGGGTATATGTCCACACTTCATAGGTTCATAGCACACGTGGTGTCATTTAGCTTGAGGAAAGAGGCAAGCACTTTTCTAGTTCCCCCTAAAAGGTTGGATTTAACCACAGCTGCCCTGACACTGAACCTGCCTCCCAGAGTCATTGTGCCAGATAAGTGTGAGATTTAAATAAAACACAGAGCATTTCTTAGGGAGTTCCGACTGAACCCAGGCTGTCAGTCTCTCAAGCCCTGGCTCTAACCTTTGCTGTTTTCAGTGGAATTCAGAGAAGTGATGCTCTCTGGGGAATTCTACAGAGAGGCAACTCTGAGCAAGGCAACTAGGAGAGGCTCCGCTGGTGGGCGGTGCCTTGCCTTCCTTCAAGGCCACAGGTAGGCCCACAGCAGTCAGCCAGTGTGTTCTCTCTCGCCTCATCTAGTTAAGGCCTCAATGTCTTTGACCTTCAAAGGTTAAAAAGTGAGATAAAACTTTCGAAGAGGAAATCTTTCTTGGGAGATGGGAACTTAGGTCGCACGGGAAATGGTTATGCTTGGTGTCTGACCTCCATTTTGTGTCGATTCGTCCAAGGCTACCTACTTAACAGGTGAGGTAGAGACAAAGAAAATGAGATTTTAATGAGATAATCTACGGTTGCTCTTTTCTACCAGGTCATTGCTTTTCTTCGCAGACTCAGAGCTTGGCACAGCATTTTCAAATTCTCCGTGGGAATAATCCAGCCAATGGGCAGCATCTGAGAACCTGTTCACACAGCCCTTCAACATTTCTGAGCTCCTATGTGTGTTGTCTCCAATTAAAAAAAGCAAAACAAATAAAGCCATACTTTTCTGCTTGCTTTAACTAGAACTTTTAGTATCTTAAGAGATGAAAACATTTTGTTCTGACTTTCAGCTAAACACTTGTATGTCTTTAATGAATAAAAGTGAAGACAGAGCCATCGTGACACTAACACCCACCCAGATTCCACAACTAATTCCTGATTTCCAGACGTGGGTAATTCGTGCCACAGCGTCCTGTCATTTTCTTGACATTATTCAGGTCACTGTTGAACTTTGTTTGACAATCCCAAATCAGCTTGGATCAATTCTTTTTCTCCTCCTCTTCTTCTTTGTTGTTGTTGTAGGTTTTTGTTTTCTTTTCGAGACAAGGTTTCTCTGTGTAACATCTCTGACTATCCCAGAACTTCCTTGGTAGACCAGGCTGGCCCTAAAGTCACAGAAAACTGCCTGCCTCTGCCTCCTGAGTACTGGAATTAAAGGTGTGAACCACCACTGCCCAGCTTCAAATTTTAAGAAAACTATAGCAGCTGTGTATTTAAAACAAGACTACTTTTTGTCAGTAAAAATTAATGGCAAAGGAATTGGAGAGATGGCTCAGTCATACAGTGCCTGCCATAAAAGGATGAGAACCCAGGTTCAGATCCCCATAAAAAGCTTCAAGTACTTATAATTCCAGTGCTGGTGTAGTGGAGACAGAAGGATCCCAGGGCTTATTGTCCAGTCGCCTAGTGTAATCATATCTGTGAGCTCCATGTTCATGGAGAGCCCTGGGAAGATGGCTTAAGTTGACAAATGCACCTGCTCCCAAAGATGATGACCTGAGTTTCTGGGCTTAGACAGAGAGAACTGATTCCCACAGATTGTCAACTGACCCCCACATGCAAACTGAGGCAGGTGAATGTATACACACACGTATTTGCACACATGCATACACATTCTAAATAAGATGTAATATAAAAATTAGATTTATGGTATTTGAAGTGTCTTAGCGTTTTGCCTGCATGCATGTCTATGTACCACTTGTGTACCTGGTGCCTCCGGACGCCAAAAAAGGGCGTTGGGTTCTGGGGAACTGCAGTTATAGAGGGTTGTTAGCTACCATGTTAGTGCTGGGAACTGAATTGGATACTCTGCAAGGTGAGAAATTTATTGAGAGAAGGGGAAAGGGGAGAGAAGAAACTGGCCTCTGAGGACAGGAACAGCAGAAGAGAGACAGAGACAGAGAGATGCAGACAGAAAAAAGGGGAAGAGGAAGAAGAGGAAGAGAGTGAAGTAGGCTGAGTTTCCCTTTTTAAAGAGACAGGGTACTGCCTGCCCTTCATGCAGAGTGTAATGTGACAAAGTCTGTCAAGTCCTCAAAGGGCATAGACCGTTCATCCGGGTATTAACACAAGTGCTCTTGTCCACTGAGCCATCAGTCCAACCTAAGATTATTTTTTTTTAAATTAAGAAAAAAAAATAAAGTGGAGACGTGATTGAGATAACATACATGATATCAACTTCTGGCACCCAGATGTATGTGTACCAGTCTCTCTCTCTCTCTCTCTCTCTCTCTCTCTCTCTCTCTCTCTCTCTCTCTCTCTCTCTCACACACACACACACACACACACACACACACACACACACACACACACACACACGTGGGGAGAAGGGGAAGGAACAAGAAGAGACAAGAAAGGAAGGGAGGAGAGGGGGGTGTGGAGAGGAGGAGAAGGGAGAAGAGGGCAGGAGGGGAAGGATAGGATTCCTGGATCCACAGAGGCTTTCTGTAAAGGAAAGACTGTAGAGTAGCGCATAGGGAATGTTTGAGGGGTATTAAAGGGAAATAGGCACAACTGAGGCTCTCTCTGGCTTTACTCAGAACATTGAAAGACCATGAAAGTGTACTGCTTTTCTTGTAAAAATGATCTTATGTTCCCACTGTCTTCAGCTCTTGGGAGAAATACCATATTACAGAGGTCATAAAAGATGTCAGAAACAGATCCTCGGCATATATTCAGACTTCCCCTTTCTACTTTGTCCAAGACAACCTTACTTTTTTCTCCTTCTCTACCTCTTTTTGACCCTGTCATCTCTTTTCCCAACCAGTCCACAGAACTTTCCCTTTACTGCATTGGCTCTCAAGCCCTGGGGTTCCCAGCCGGGTGTTGAAGAGCTGGGGTCTTGAACATAGGAAATAAAGTGGTGGAATACACTAGTAAGCTTTGTGCCACCATGACAAATATCTTGAACCAGTATAACTTGGACAAAGGGTTTCTTTTGACTCAGGTTCTCATACTTTCAGCCTGCTCAGTTGATCCCATTGCTTTTGGACTAAGTGGAGGAGGCAAAGCACTATAGTAGGGGATGCATATGGTGGATCAAAAATGCCCCGCTTGTGTCAGCAAAGAGACAGAGAAGAGGCCAGGGCCCAGATATCTCCTTCTTGTGCAGGTGTCCAATGACCCAGGGACATCAGAGGCTAGTGACCTGCCTATTGAAACAGGACACTTTGGGAAACCAATGTGTGTCCAGACCATAGCAGGTGAGGAAGAGGTGGTGGTGGCGGTGGTTGGCTGATTTTCACCAGTACTGTGTATTCCTGCTTGTTTTAACACTGAAATTTCCTTCTGAGGTCCATTGCTCTTTGTGAATCTAGTGGGCAATTCCTATAACCCTAATGAAATCTTTTGACCATGTCCTTCCCCAGCCCTCTTTGCTTTAACCCCTAAAAAGAATGCCCCAGTCTAGGCTACACAGCCTTCCTTCTCATTCAAAGGCCACACTGCATTTTGTCATCTGATGACGCAGGCTAGGCAGCTTATTTAATCATCGAGCATTTTCTGTGTGATTAGCATCTTGCCTGGCTGAGGATGAGAAATTCAATCATCTGAAGCCATCGAGTGTGGGAGCAGATACCAGACTTCCTTCTACTTAAAACTCTCCATCAGTTGCTCCTGCTCCCTGTGACCCTGTGCTTGTTTATTCTGGAAAGCCTCGATGATCTAAAACTCGCTTATTCAGAAACCCCGCCCTTCGGACTCATATGTGGCTAATGTGTGTTACTTTGAAATCTGCATGGCCGGTTGAACTCCTGCTTCTTCGGTTTGCCAGGCCTTGCCTAGACTGTCTTGTTCATCGGGGCCTGGAGGATCCCAACACCGTTTTCTTATTGCTTAGAGTGTCCTGCAGATGGACTCAATTGCTGCCATCCTCCTGCAGAAGCACAGGCCATGTTTGTTCCTGCCTCCTTTCTAGAATATACATTAGAAACCCAATGGCTGGACTTATGAAACCTGCTATGGGAGCCCAAGGCATTAGAGCCAATGGAAAGGATGTTGCCTTACCCTGAGGAACTGAACTTTGGGCTTGGGTCTGTAGTCATAGGAGGCTTTAGAGTAAGTCTCCTGACCCTGTGGGTGTCTATGTCTCAATCTGCCAGGAGGGGTTAGCAGCATTCAGACCTTCTTTGTTAACCAGGGTTTTGTGGGTGATAAGGAATATAGCTATAGAAAAGATTTCGAAGGAATATCCTTTTCATAATTAGCTTGGAGACAGAATCATTCATAATTAATACTCTCAAGTCCTTAGTAATTATTTTTCTTTATAATATCTCAGATTTGGCAGAAAGCAATATTAAGGGGTGTTAAGAGAAAACCACCCCCGGACTGAGGCTTTCTCCTGACCGCACAGTGATACTGACTCCTCTTCCCAAGGAGTCATCTCTTCCTGCTCACACACATCCCATAATAGAAAGACAGCTGGGTTATTTCCCCAACATTGCCTTCCTGGCTCTTCGATGTTGTATTCTTGCGTAAGGCAAAAAGAAATATCCTTTCGTGAAAATTTCACCCACTTGCCCTACTGCAATTCAATTTACCTGCCATTCACCAAGCCCTTGGCATAGCAAGATCGTCAGTAAGTCACCTGGGGCTCCACAGATAAATTCAGAGTGCCTACTTCACTCTAGACTGCTCAAAGAGTATTCCTAAGACATGCTCCGTAGGTGAAGAGTCAAACGCAGTCGTGGATTTTTTTTTTTATTTTATTGAGAAAAGGAAAAAAAAGTTTCAGCTTCCTCCCAGTCTCCCATTTCCCTCCCCCTCTCCCACCCTTCTTCCCCTCCCCCACTCCTCTCCCCCTCCCTCTCCAGTCCAAAAAGCAGTCAGGGATCCCCGCCCTGTGGAAAGTCCAAGGTCCTCCCCCCTCCGTCCAAGTCCAGGAAGGTGAACATCCAAACTGGCCAGGCTCCCACGAAGCCAGAACATGAAGTAGGGTCAAAACCCCGTGCCATTGTCCTTGGCCTCTCATCAGCCCTCATTGTTCGCCATGTTCAGAGAGTCCGGTTTCATCCCATGCTTTTTCAGTCACAGTCCAGCTGGCCTTGGTGAGCTCCCAGTAGATCAGCTCCACTGTCTCAGTGGGTGGGGTGCACCCCTCGTGGTCCTGACTTCCCTGCTCATGTTCTCCCTCCTTATGCTCCTCATTGGGACCTTGGGAGCTCAGTCCAGTGCTCCAGTGTGGGCCTCTGTCTCCATCTCCATCCATCACCAGATGAAGGTTCCATGGTGATATGCAAGATATTCGTCAGTATTGCTATAGGACAGGGTCATTTCAGGTTCCCTATCCTCAGCTGCCCAAGGAACTAACAGGGGACATCGCCGAAATCGACTCAAAAGTTTTGTTTTGTTTTTAAGGTAAGACTTCTTCCACTGCTAATATGGAGTCACGGGGCCCAGAATTAACCTTCCCTTCCTGGAACTGACAAAATAAGGAGCAAAACACAGAACAGTGGTTTTTAAACGCCGAGGTTCAAGGCAAAGGATATCAGATAAATTAACAAAAGCTCCAATGTGCCTGAGTCGGTAAACAGTGTCCTCTAAAACAGAGACCCTCATCATCTCGCTGCCTTTAGAGCCTTCGTAGCTTCCATTTGGACACTCGAGGTGCAGGAGTCCTGTGCAGTGTGTGAGGAGACACAGAAGAGAATTCTGGAGACCAGAACACTTAGAGTTTGCAGGACAGAACACTGAAGAGCAGAGATGCCCCCTCCCAAAGGCTGCAAAAACAGTAGAGCCCCTACCTCAAAGCCCCAAATATGCAACGAAGTACCAGCTAATGCATGTAGAAAACTGTCCAATGTGGACGGTGACACACCCCAAAACTAGAGGAAATAGCACCACAAATAGAGGCCACTTCCACCAGACTGAAAAATCTCATAATGTTTAGGTCACTGGGTAGAGGTTTCAGTATGCCCTTCTATCAGTAAGGAAACGTTATTCACCCTAGACTAAACACACTCTGGGCGCCATGAAAAGAATCTTAAAAACAAGACCCAGAAGGAGTAAACTGTTTCTAAGCTACTTAACTGAACCCCAGAACAAAACTAAGAAATATGTATAGGAACATAAAAGTAGCCAGTACTCAACGAAGGAAAATTCAGAAAATATTATATTCTGTAAAAATACCAGATATGCAGAGGCAAAAAGAAAAAAATAGAATCAATCATGAGGAGAAATATCATCCAGCCAAAACCAAGCCAGAATTCACGTAGATATTAAGGGTGCTGCAACAATTTCTGTCAGTATTGCCTGTGGTCATTTAGTGAATATAAATGTAAGAGCGATTTCAAAGCCCCAAACTGAACTTCTTGTAATAATACCCAATTTTTTTCATGTAAATAATATTTCCATGTACAGTGTATACTTGTAGAAAACGTTTTAATCACAGATAATTGGATGGAACGATCTGGCGGGTAGCACACTGTAGACTCAGTAAAAGTAACCTTAAGGAATGGCAGGAAGACCCTCACCTCGAAGACTGAGAGAAAATAAAAGAAGATACAGTGACTATGGAACAGTTTCAAATTAAGTTCACATTGCTGTTCATAAGGGCAGTAGATGGGGCGGGGAGTGGGGGGGGGACAAGCATGGGAGCCGTAAGGAACACGAAACCAAGGAACATAATAAATAAAACTATTTAAAATCTGCGTACCGAGCAGACTCTTACAACAGAGCAACAAAGACCAGTCCCACAGTAGACCTCATCAGGAGCACTGTGAGGTGGCCAACAATGTGCTGTGCCTTCTCCACTGCCAGCCTCGGATGCTACAGTCAGCGAGTGTACCGTTCAGGGCTGAAGGAAACACAAAGCCTGCTCAGACACGGAGAAGGTGAGTTGCTTGCTTGTCTAGCAAAGTTCCCCTTCTTCCAGGATTAAATACAAATCTCCAGCACGTTCACCCATCACTTTTCTTCTCCCTTCTCCTCTTGTATCCTACCTCCTCACCTCACAAAACCTTGCCCTTCCTAAATATGCAATTCCCTCATTCCTCTGAACATCTGCCTCGACTATTCCCTGAGCCTAGATGCTCTCCCCGCATCACATGAAGTTTTGTGTCCTGGGTATCTGGTCTGTCACAGCTCCCCGAGAAATGGCTGAATCGACTGCCGTGCACTAAGTATAGCTAGATCAATGCAGTCCCTGGCTATGCAATGACCTTCTTTGATCCGGGCACTTTTTAGAATTAATTTAGCACAAATTTTATTGAATCTTTTGGAAATGTGCCACTCTTTGAGCTTATATCAAATCTATGGTCAACTAACCTCCCCCACCCCCACCCCAAGTCTTTCTCACTGATTAAAGGCAAGTCTCTCTTGCTCAGTCCTTACTGGCTGGGCTTTTCCTGTACAGTATAGGTAGGGCTCCATTCTCATTTCCCAGTTCTTGTTTGTATTGCAGCGTAGGACCCTTCGATAACTTTATTTTTTCCTTCTCATTGTGTTAAGCCTATTACCATGTGGAATCATAATAACAGCCACCAAGATTCAGGCAGCAGATTTCTTAACAGCTGATGCTCAAGGCCACTGTAGAGTGATATACTGTGGAAGTCTCAGGAAGTATTCATGTCCCTGCCCTGTGGGAGCCATTTTAGCTAAGACCCAATCTTGGAAGCACACTTCTTGACCAAAGCGGCTGATTTTAAAATCTTGTTTTAATCATTAGAGTGAAAAAAAAAATCCCACAGTATAAAGAGGTAGGATGCAAATGCATCTGATCAGACCACGGAATAGTCAAACTGGAGCAAATCTGGAACTAGACAGCCACATGGAGAAGCCGCTGCCCAGAGTTTAAGTAACTGATGACACACTGTTAGCCCAGAAGGAAGTACTCTCCTTCAAATAAGCTTTGAAATATAGTGCTTAAAGCAAATTCTTTCAGTAATATCTTAAGCAAAAATTGAAAATATTCAAATGAGACGAGGGGTTTCTTTTGGTATGCAAGAATACTTCAGTTAATGGAGGTTACTATAAGATTATTCAAATTATGATACATGTCATGTGCAGACTTCATAGAGGACTGATTTATGATTTTGTCACTTGCTCCATCTCCTCATGGCTTCGCCCTCCCGAGGCTTCTGCTGCTCCCCAGCCTGTGGTCTGTCTTCTCCCCCTACTTGTCTCTCAACATGTTTGTCAGGCAGGCTCACATCAACGGAGCAACTGCTTGTCAAGTCTACTTCATGGTGTTGTAAGGCAACTGCGGCTTCTACAGCCGTGGGACGACTTAATTCTGAAGGGCGGTAGGACAGCAAAGCTCTCTCAATACATCTTTACCAAGATGGAAACTCTTGATTAGGAAGGCTAGAGTCCTGAGACTCAGTAGAGAGCCAACGTGGGTAAGTAAACATGCCTGAAAATGATGAATCCTCAAGATCTTGGGGCCCTCTAAAGTCAAACAGAAACCCCCACCCCACCCCCACCCCTATTCTAAAGAAAAACTCCTTGCATGGTAGCACTGCATCCTCTGTTCCCAGGCAAACACTTTACATGATGGCGCTTGTACTACATGAAACATGCTTTTTCTCTCTTTTCCTTTCTGATTCCTAGAGTCAGGCCTCAGCACAGTGTGATCCAGGAAGCACGATGTCTACTCCTTGGGCACCAAAAGGCTTACAAGTCTTGTGAAATGGTTCAGAAATCCACATGCTGAATATTCACACCCTGAGAAGACGTACAGAAGGATGGACTGCAAAGATGGATAGAGAATTAACTGATACGCAGCTTTCTTCTCTGACTCATGACTTAGCATGTTGGTGACGTCATCTGGATCTAGTCCTAGCACACCTCTGGATGACTTGTGGGAGGCTGGACACAATGATGGACTGCGGCGAGTAAGACAGTGCTGCTAAAATAACCTTGGCAAAGTATCAAGGAAAGGTCAAAGGGCGACGAAATGTCAAAATGGATTTATTGGAGAGATAAGGCAGTCCCCAATCTGTCAGTGCTCCCCGGGAAATTTCTCAGGATATTCTTTGGAATAAAGCAGTAAGAAATAAACTGGAAGAGAACACAGATTTTCTGCTTTTTATAATTCAAATGCTGATTATCCCCTGAAAACTGGGATTGATGACATGATATGCTGCCAGGGAGGACCCTTTGGATCAATAGGATATAGGAGGCAAGGGATAGGGGGGGGAAAAAAGGCTGGATGATTCCTTAGTGCTTAGGCTTCTGTCATGGAAGTCAGAAGACTAGAGTACTCCCAACTGTGAGACAGCCAAACAGCATAACAATTTTCATTTGTAGAATTGAAAAAAAAATATGAGCTAGCCTGGAGATGATGGCATACACCTTTAATCATGGCACTCAAGAAACAAAGACAAGTGGATCTCTGAGTTTAAGTCCAGCCTTGTCTACAGAGTGAGTTCTGTAACAGACAGGCATATACGGAGAAACTCTGGAAAGAGAGGGAGAGAGAAAGAGAGAGAGAGAATGAACCCAACAATCCACAGACTTACCATGTGATCACTTCCCCATTCCACAAATATGTGATTTGGATACAGTGGCTAGCATAACCTTCCTGCTGACTCTCTGGCCTATTGGGCAAGAGTCTCTAGAGAAGTAAGAGGCAAGTTGGAGCCTCTGAAACTTCCCAACCATGACCCCATCATGTAGCTGAGACAACATTGTGCTCTGAAAGAGAATTGGTGTCAACATTAGACTCAAAGTATATGGGGATGGTGTGTCCCAGGAAAGCCCTATAGAATCACATATAGCCCTTCCAAAAAATAATCACATCATGAAGTATGGCAGTGGGCTACAGACTTAGCTAAATGGTAGTTCCAATCTCAGCTGCTGAACAGGATGTGATGTCTTTACTAAAACTAGACCAACACAGCCTCTGGCGCTCAGTGTGTTGCTAACGATCTGGTGACTATGTTCTTTTCAACCCTCATCAATAAACAGGATCAAAAGCAGGTCTCCTTTTAGTGGCGAGGGTATCAGTTCTCATTGATAGTCTTGCCAAAGGCTATGCAAAGCCTCTTGTGCAATATCACAAAACAGACTGCAGAAATCTTAATTGTCTTACTATTCCAGAAGCATATGGAATTTGTTGGGACATCATTATTATCATATTTAACACAGTAAACAGAAGTGACAACTTAAATGTCAGAAGGTGAGAATAAAGTCTCACAAACGTTCCCCACTCATCGCCACAGTGACCCTCTTAGGAGTCCCATGACCTTGGGGCGTGCTTGTGCAATATCTTTGAGATAAAGAACAAGATGTGGATCTTATATCTTTTTCCAGTTTTCTATAGAAAACTCATCCAAAATGCATGATGGCAAAATATTACCATTTTATTGTACTAAAGGATTCTGTAAAGAATGAGTTTGAACATAAGGAGAATAGAACATCAGAAGATTAACCTATCTGTTTGCATTCGGCTTTTCTAAACTGGGTGTCCATGAAACAATTTAGCCCACATGCCTTAAGGCATCCCTTCTAATAGAATGAACATGTTTCTCTTCTGGGCATCTAATATAGTCTTAGTGATGTAACATATTGGGAAGCCTGAGAAAATAGTCATTTGGACCACTCTCTGTTTTCTGTGGCTCAAATGAAGAACCCCCTTTGAGAAAAGCTTACTAGATCCTAAAGTAGTAAACCTCAAATGCCCGGGAGTAACTCAAACTTGGGACCTTGAAGGGTCACCAGAAAATGTACTAAAAAGCACAATCAGATTCTAGGAGATGAGACACTCTCTTGATGGAAGGAGTGTCAAAATTATTGGACTATATTAAAACGACAAAACATCTTCAGAAATTCAGAACAACATGTATTTTGGGAAGGTTTGCTGACCCATTCATTGGATGACCGCTAACTTTGAGTATCTGAGATCTGCAGCAAATCTGAGTTATAGTACAAAGGGCATGTCACCCATCGATATGACTAGTAGATCAAGCAATGTCTTCTGTTGCAATGTGTACGGAATCACTTTAGCACCCTGTAAGGAGAGTCTCCCATGTACCCTATGGTGCTGGAGGTTAGCTTGCCTTTGGAAGAAAACATAGTGCCATTTGAACACCACCTCCCTCCTGAGCCCTAACAGAGATGGGTTGTCTTACCATGGGAAGCTGACTAACCATGCATCTGGAGCTACCCACCAGAGATGGATAGTATCAGATCTACAATAACAGCTACAATATTGGATGGGCAGTACAGTAACCCATTCAACAGTGGGAATGTCTAGAGAAATCAAGTGGGCACAACTAAGCCCTATCTTTCTTATATTCCTGCATTTCTTAGCTAAGTTCATACCCAAAGCCTTATAGTTTCCTATAACCAACCAAGGGGGCAGATAACTGACCACAGCTCATAGGTAGGTGGCTTTGACAGGATGCAAATAAATGAGCTATGAGTGGGGTGGGGGTGGGGGTTACTGCCAGGCTGTAGATATTCAGAGATAAGGGCAGTAATGGCCATTCCTCTAGTAAACAATTTGTTTGGGAGATTTCACCCAAGTTAAGGGTATACCTGGGGCCATTAGTGGTGGCAAATGACTTGCTATCATTTGTGACATGGGTAAGAATCTCAAAGAAACAGAGCTAGTCATGTAGAAGTAGATGGGCCTGTGATACAGGACACATCTCACAGAATGGGTCTTTGTGTCAAATCAAGGTCCCTGGTGCAAGTCCAGCACTGAACAACCAGGTGACGGAATGTCCTCCTAGCTAGTCTGTCTTCCCAGATGCTTCAGGATGCACACGGCAGAGAGGAGATGCGGCAGGGAGAAAGAAAGGGCATGAGCGTGATACTATCGGCACAATTGCCGTCTCATCTCACCAAGCCCAGCCTGGCAACTGCTGTGTTCAGTGGCTGGCTTTCTTGGCAGAGACTAACATGGAGTCCTCTGTAGAACACACAGCTCTTAAGATGGCCAAGCAGTGGTAGACTTTTTTACCTTGAGTGCCCTCTGTCCAGAGGAATCTGTGACTCATTCTAACCTACTGACACTCTTGGGTATGAATTTGCCTTTCTTGCCGCAGTGCCTCTGTCTGCAGTGCCCCCAACTTAAATGTCCTAACAAGTTTTCACAGAATGTTTGAGGACAATTAGCGCCAAGAGTTGGGATCCAGATGGCAGGACAGGTTCCACTCTCCCACTTGGGGAGGCCAATCCTGAAATACTCTTATGTTTCTTCAGTTGGCCAAGCAATGTGATGTTCTGTTTGAATTCTGTACTGAGCAGCTCAATAAAGTACCGTGGTCATCTTTTTCTCCTTTAGAGTCTCTCACTCTTCCACCTGTAGTGCTTGCATTTCCTTAAATGAAGCCATGCATTCGTACTCCTTTCTTGGGTTTTGTCTTTTGAGCAAATTGTGACTAAGATACTGTCCCACCTATGCATATTTAAAAAAACAAACAAACAAACATGGTGTTCTTCTGTGAATTGAAAAGTCCATATGTTATAATGGGCAGTATCTACTCACACTGGCCCTGACATACAGTAGATACTGTGTGGGCTTTGGAAGGATTCTAATTATGACTGTCATGCCCACCACACTGGTCTTGGGAAGGGCTGTACAGGCAGTACCCTCCACAGTAGTGAGAGCTTTTCGCTCACCAAGCAGACCATGCTGGCAACAACTGCTTCTCCACATGGGAAAGGGTGCTTGTTCTCACTGGAAAAAAGGAGACCCTCAGTTCACTACGCCCTAGAGACACTTGTGCTCAAGGAAGGCACTTTTGTTTTCTCCTCTAGGAAATCATCCTTCTAGCTTACAAAAGATTCCGCACCCATCCACATGCATGCCTCTGCTACCCTGTTCTCAATGTCCCCATATTTTGTTCAAAGAGTTTTCCCAGTTTAGAACCAGAGCACAGCTCAGTATATAGTTCAGTCTATGGGACATAGCTGGTAAGAAAATCATACACTTTTAAGTTGAGACAAGTCTTGGAAATTATTACAGCTAGGAAAACCTTCCCATGTGACAGATAAGGAAACTGAGTCTAGAACCTCTTCCAGATCTCTTCCTCTTTTATGAAGCTAGGCTCTAGGATCTATCTATGAACTATCTGGCAAGGCCTATGAACTGTTGTCATTGCCTAAATCAGGGTTTCTTAAAACTTCTCTACTCAAAACTCCTTTTTCTTTGAGAAAGTTTTACAAGACTCCAAGTACCCAGGTACATAAGATAGGTACACAAACCAAACATTACTGACAAAAGCATAATGAAATTTTATAACAGTTCATTGCTGTGCATATAAATTTACTGGTAGGAAACAAGAAAATTTGCATACTAATGAGATGGTTTTGATCATTTATTTTCTACAAAAGAATTAAATCTTGGCTGAACGTTTGAAACTGAAGGACATAGAGTCTCTTTGATGACTTTAAAAGTCAATCAACATTTCGACTTTGTAATCGTCAACACTGAGAACACCACTTTGCATAAATACATTAGCTACAAAATGGCAGAATTGTATTTGGAACAACTCCAGGAGTTTTTGAAAATTCTGTCACAATCCCAAGTCAAAATTCAGTTAACACCTTTCTGTGAAACACTGGTCAACAACTCAGTTAGTCTTGCAATCAAGCATGCAATATATTCTAGTGCAATACATTCTAAAGATACATTCATTTTATCTTTACATAAAAAATGAGAACAGGAAGATATTAAAAGTCTATGTGTTCTATAAGTAAACAATCATGCTTCTAGAGGAACAGAAAACTTTGTATATACAGGAATAAAACAGAGTTCATAGGACATCTCTAATCTGTGGTGTGGGAGGTCCTTCTATCTCTTTGTTGCTTTTATTGGTTAATGAATAAAGAACTGCTTTGAGCCTATAGCAGGACAGAACTTAGCTAGGCTGGGAAAACTAAGCTGTATGCTGGGAGAAAAAAAGGGCAGAGTCAGAGAGACACTATGGAGCCACCGCCAGAGTCAGATATGTCAAAACTTTGCCCGTAAGCCACTGCCATGTGGTGATACACAGATTCATAGAAATGGGTTAAATTAATATGTAAATGTTAACTAATAAGAAGCTAGAGCTAATGTTCCAAACAGTGATTTAATTAATACAGTTATTGTGTGATTATTTCGGGTCTAACCTAGCAAGGTGGCTGGAAACCAACAAGCTCTCTTTTTCAACAAATTGGCGCCAACATGGTGGACTAAATCCATGTAAAACCTGAGGGTTGAAAAGGAAATCTAGACATTAAAAAACAAGTTTAGTCACTTTTTTTTTTCCAAATGGGATTTGCTTGGCATGGTATGCTGTGGCTCCTTTAAGAGAGGTCTTACTGATTCAGTGGTAGCAGCTATGCCGTTTGGAGACTGCAGTTTTCTGGCTGTGGGCTGTGCTGCTATCATGAACTCTGACTCTTTCGGGAAATGGAAAATTTGGATGGGGTTTGTAATCAGCATGATGTGGCTTGCTTGGTAACAATGTGGGCCTGGAAGTGGGGTGGTATGTGTGGCTCAGAGGTGCAAGCAGCTCCACCATGCTGGACTGGGTGGGCAAGCAGAAAGTACCATATATACCATAGTAATGGTGCAGCTTAAGTTTTAGACTGGGCAGGCAAGCAGGAAGTACCGTATATACCACAGTAATGCCACAGCTTAAGTTTTAAGAAGTGCTTACCATTTTAAAAAGTGTTCCTGGACACTAAAAAGTTACAGATATGCAATAAAGACAAATCTAGATGAATCATAATGTTGACTAATCTATGTAGGCTTGGAAGAGAGAAGAAAAAGAATATAGAGAGTCATAAAATAAAGTTAATGCTTTAAAAAAGGGTAAAGTCTTTAAAGAGACAGAGTACAGATAGTCATAGATTAAAAGAAGTAAAGAAAAATAAACCAACAAGCAGCTCTCTTCAGATAGCATTGGTGGGCATGACATTGTGTGTGACATCATGTGCAGTACAAAATGCACATGTTGCATGCACAGAATTAAGGCTGCAATGCAGCCACGCTGTGCAATGCAAGGTCATGGTGCACTTAATTTTGCTCTAATCTTTTTCATTGCATGTCAGAAATATTTTACTCTTGCCAATTTTTTTTGTTGCTCACAAGGTAAGAATCTGGGCCCTTTACTAAAAGCAGCTGTAGGAGATGAAAAAAGTGAGGAGTGGAAGCACCAACCAACGCTGCGCAAATGAAAAACACACACTTTGTACAATGCATGATGTTTCTGGCGGGATTTCATAGAAATACTGGGCAACATCCTTTGAGCGATTGCTAGGCACCTGCACAATTAGGGAAGGTGGTTGTATTCTTATTGCTTCAATGTGCATTGAGTATTGGGTCAGAAAACAAAGGGAGAATGAAAAGGAGTAAAATAAAAGGAGATTTGTTGAATGGGCATTCGATTGTTGTGTTTTCAACAAGCTTGTGGACATTACTCTGGGGCCTTTGACTCACTGGCGACATATCTTTCCGCGTGTTCTGTTGTTTGCGATAGCTGATCATATTTCACTCGAAGATGAAAGGCAAAACTGACAAAAACACTCCAGTTATCAAGCCTCTGGCTATAAGGAAGCCAAGCAGAGATGTAGGTAAGCTAGTTTCCAAGAAATGAAATAAAGAGCACAAGGGATTGGTTGCAGCTCAAGCTCTAGAGTATTCTTGGGTTCCCATCTGTTCTCTCTCACTGGTCTCTATATGGTCTGATGGCTTTTCTCCTTATCCCACCCAGATGACTGCTCCTGATGCTACACAGATTAGCTAATAAACGTGATGTGCCTGCCACCTACACTTAAGGAGGGAGCCTGCCCCCATGCTTTCCTCCCGTTCACAGTAGGTAACTGAGCTGAGCCATGTTTCTCCCATGACTCTTCACATTTTGTAAGCACAGCTAACCTGTGTCCCCAATGTCCTATAACATGTCTTCATTCTATTAGTTTCATTCTACATAAGACAGAGAAGATCCTATACATTGGCTCCTATATGCAGGTATGGTCCCCAGGATGAACACTTCTGGCTGGAAATGGCAGGAAGGTGGCCCTGAAGGAAGTGATCTTTGCAATAAGGATGGCATTTCCATATCACCTGAGCTATAGGAAGGGTGTTTTATGAGGGACTGGCTTTATACCTTAATCAATTTGAGGCCATGATTTGATCCCTCATCTTCAAAGGAACATAGGAATGAGGGAATTCCTTCATGCAATACTAGATAGTGACTAACAACATGTTAGTGTCTGCATTCTTTAATTAGAATCCCAAAAGCTGCTTATCAGCTCTGAGATTGATGCAAATGTTTTAATGTCCCTGGGCCTCTGTTGTGTCGTGTAGGACTGGGGACAAGAATAACTAACCTTTCTTTCTTCATGCTTGCCACCCGCCCAGCTCAGATCAAAACCACAGAACCCTCACCAGGATTCTGTGAGGGGGACATTGTTATTGGCCCCACTTTGCAGATGAGAAAACAAAGTGGTACCGTTGGGTACGGCAGACACAGCATCAAATCTAAGCAGCCTGTCCCCGTTATCTGTGTCCTTAGTTTTGTTGGAGAGTAGGCAGCGCCAACTTCTTCACAGGGTTGCTTCATTTAGTTGCAAATGAGTCAGTCGCCCAGAGCTAAAAGTGAGCAGTGCTACCACCCCCAGGTCATTACCTGCTGTCGTTATTACTGCAATGGGGACACTGAAGGGGCAGAGGACTTGGGGTACAGAGGAAACAGTGGGGAAATGGCAAGGGAGGTGGGGTTGAGTCTCTTTCCCCCTCTTCCTCATGAACAGTGGGGATGATGTTATTGGTGCCCAAAGGTACACAGTTTTGCCTCCTATAAAATTTCACAAAGAAGTTGTGTGCTCAGTCCAAACACCAGGAGAGCTATGATCTCCAGGCTCTGGAGCTGAGAGTGCAGCAGGAAAGCCTCATCACTCAGCTCAGGTCCCTCTGACAGGCGCTTCCTTCTTGTTTCAGTTTCCTGATGGATAGACACTCCCTTTCTCTCTGGGGGAATGACCCAGTGTTCTGCTCCCCTCGTTGGCTGCTCAGCCTCCTATCCGGCCCATGTCCTATCATTCTCCATCCCTGACTTTGATTGTTCACCCACATTGCCCTGCCAGCTGGCTTCCAAAGGAGTGGGGGCTGACAGGAAGCACCAGCAGGAAATGAGAAGATAAGAAGGAAAGGTCAAGGTATTTCTTCCTGCTTTACTGGTGTCTGACCATGGCTATGACCCTTCATTGCTGAGGAAGCCATCTGGGTTGCTCAACAGTCCCTCTAGTGCTGGAACTGTGTTTTCTAGGTTTGTCCCTTTAGTCTGGGGACTATGTCTAGCATCTAAGTGCCTTATCCCCTCTTTTGGCTCCCTGTCCCTTCTCATAGCATGACACCCACGTTTTTCACTGTCCTCGAGAGTGAACCCAGAGCCTGAGTGTAGTGTATTCAGGAATCAGTCACTTACCAGATCTCATTAAGTTGCTCAGGCTGGCCTTGAACTCATTCTGTAGCAAATTTTTGGACTTGTAATCCTTCTCCTTCAGCCTCCTGAATAGTTGACATTACAGCCCTGTGCCACGGAGCAAGGATATATGCCTTGTCTCAATTCACACATTTCATTTCCACCATCTATACAATTCAGATCCCTGCCAGGGCCTTGGCTGATGTCTATGCATGGGGGAGTCCCTTTACCCATGAGGCCCAGATGCAGATCTGCATTTTCGCCACTAATTATCGTGACAAAAGTAATATGCTTGAAAATGCTGAGTAACATAGTATCAACATCTATTGACATTAAGATCAGTAGGGATCAATACATAATATTTGACTATGTGATAGCTCCTTATTTTAAAGGGATCACATTGCATTCCTGTTGTTTCTTTCTATGTGTGTGTGTGTGTGTGTGTGTTTGTAGGAGAGGATGGACATATATATGTTTGTGTACACATACATATACATACATAGAACCCAGAGGAGGGTATTGAGAATTCTCTCCATTTACTCTCTGCCTTGTTCCTCTGAGGCAGTCTTTTCCTGAACCACACATGTTTTTTGCTTTTTGTTTTTGTTTGTCTTTTTTTGTTTTTCTGTTTTTGCTAGACTGGCAGCCAACAAGGCCCTGTGGTCTACCTGTCTCCTCACATCAATGCTGGGGTTGCCGACATGCTTAGGAGCACATCTGGCTTCCAGTTCTCATGCTTGCTCAACAAGCACTCTTAATCGCTGAGCCATTTCTCCAACACCAGTGTCTCCTATTGTTTGTAGCCTTAAATATATTGAGAATAATATTCTTCATTGATATATTTCTAAATCAATGAATTAATCTCTAGCAACTCTAAAAAGGGATTTTTAAATGACTGCATTGCTCTCCAGCAGGGCCTGCACTACTCCTCTACTAAGGAACATTTACATAGGCTCCAACTTCTTGTTCCAAACACTTCTTCATTTAACATCATTACACAATATGAAGCACTTGAAAATGTGGCATAAGGGACTCAGGATGATGTCATCCATATGCTTCTGGAGCAGAGTCACTCCTCTTAAGAAATGGTCATTGTAGTAATAAGAGCAGCGGGGCTGCGTCCCCAACACCCCAGCCTCCTGCTCGGCTAGCTTTTGCCCCGAAATAATTACACGGACACTGTATTCTTTTAATCACTGCTTGGCCCTTTAGCTCTAGCCCTTACTGGCTAATTCTGATATCCCAAGCAACCCATCTCTAATAATCTGTGAGCACCAGTCTTACCGGGAAGATTCTAGCCTAAGTCCATCCTGGGTCGGAGCTGGGGCATGGCGTCTCTCTGAGGCATCTGCTCCGGAGAGGAGAGCTGTGGAGTCTGAGCTCACTTCCTCTTCTTCCCGGCATTCTGTTCTGTTTACTCCACCTACCTATGTCCTAACCAATAAAATGGGCCAAGGCAGTTCCTTTATTTGCCAATGACCTTCCTCCATCATTTCCCCTTTTTCTGTTTAAACAAAAAAAAAAGGAAGGCTTTAACTTTAACATAGCAAAATTACATATAACAAAACACTTATTAAGTAAAAGTTACAGTAATCTTTATCATAACTAAGGAAAACTATAACTATAACCAACTATTCTTAACTCCATCAAACTCCAGAAAGATACAATACTACCTAAGCAAACAAGAAAAAAGCAACTTTTAAAACTCTAGAAATGACAGAGACATCTCGCTGCCTGGACAGTCACCCAAAGTTCCTCTGTACCATTGGGGCATCCATCTTCAGCCTTCAGGCCCATGGTATCCAGCAGACATTTCCATAAAGCAGGAAAATTCAAAGTCAGTTCAGTCACTATCTGTTGTGTCCTGCAGAATGTCTTGCACTCTTTCATGAATCAGGAACCCCGAAAGATCATCTCACCTTAGGCAAGTTCAGTAGTCCTCTCTCTGTGGGTTCTCTGTGTCCAGTTTATGCAATAGTCCAGGCAAGAGCAGTTTCTTGCCCAAATGGCTATCAAACTCCATAACGAGCCTCTTCGATGCCCATCTTCCTCTTGAAGTAGATTGGTGCTGCCAGGAGCAGAGTGTCTCATTGTCATGAAAAGTCCTCAGTTATTAAAACATTAAATGTCCTATTCTGTAATCTTTGAAAGACATGAAGAATGTCTATCTAAAATATATCTCTATATATCTAGAAAATCTAACTAACATGACTACAAGCTTTACTATTATCGATGATTATCCATTAACAACCTATATTTCTTAATTATACAGTACATATTTAAATGAACTACACAATCACAATACCTTAATCAAAATCAGAAACACTTATACATATAACAAAATTGACCTTAAATCTCTATCAATAAAGCAAAACCTATACTAATGCAAATTATTCATATCTGTATCATATCCCCCTTTATATGTAAAAGAACATTTATAAACCATATCTGGGAACATGGGCGCAGTTTTTTCTCTCCAAACTGCTTCCTGCTGAATGGGGGAGCTGTTAATCAGATCATTTAGGGTTTAACCTGTGTGCCAGGTTTATCTCAGTTGGCAGTTGAGTGAAGTAATTTTTTGAGGGTGTTCACAGGAACCTTTCGGGAGGTCATGGTCTATCATACCATATCGGGATACATGCAATCCACAGGGTCTGGTCCTCTGTGAAAACAAAAGAAGACCCTCTCCAAAGCATCATATCCTTAGACCCAAATTCTGAAATCACACCCTCATGATATCCGTTCTGGTTCCACCTGGCAGCCCATATAATGAAATGTCTCTCTGTCCTTAGCTCCTTCACAGTCAAAAATTTTGAAGAAAACACAATGTACATAATCCAGATTCTCTGTGAATTTTCCATTTTTACGTGGCTTATTTTTCTTTATTTCTTTTAATCTCTTAACTATCTGTACTCTGTCTCTTTAAAGACTTTACCTTTTTTTTAAACCATTAACTTTATTCTCTATATTCTTTTTCTTCTCTCTCCCAAGCCTACGTACATTCATCCAACAGTGTGACTCATTTAGTGGTCTGAATCTGTCCTATTGTGAATCTGCAATTTTTTACTATCCAGGAGCACTTTTGATTTGTGCCTTTAAATCACTAGGCGCTTAAGAATCTAAGCTGTGACATTCCTAGGTTAACTTTTTGCTTTTTGAGCGTATATCTTTGACCTGGAATAACTCTGTAGACCAGGCTGTCTTTGAACTCTCAGAGATCTGCCTGTCTCTGCCTCCCAGGCATTGGGATTAAAGGTGTTTGCTACTACACCTTGAACTCACAGAGATCTGTTTGTCTCTGCCTTTTAGGCACTGGGATTAAAGGCGTGTGCTACCATGCCTTGAAGTCACAGAGGTCAATCTCCCTCTGCCTTCCAAGTGTTGGGATTAAAGCTGTGTACTTCCACACCCAACAACTCTCTTTCATTTTTTACTTTTAAGAACTTTTAACTTTTAGCTTGCATATATTTTTAACACACTGTAAACCATTTAGAAATTTTCTTTGTCTTTGAATCTCTCTTTACTGTATCTCTCTCTGTTTTTCTGACCACATGAGTCTTTAATTTACCAAGCAATCTCAGTAGGTCTAAAGGCGTGGCTTTGACGGCAGGATCCAGCCCATTCCTTAGCTTTCCAGCCTCACGGCTGAGGTACTGGCTGTAGCCATGTTTACTGCCACAACTCTATGGCATTTCAAGGTCCCTGCCAGCAAGCGAGCTTCAGCAGCCTGTGCTTGCAAACCGCACGAACCGCCTGCGTAAAAGTGTCAGAGTTTGCCCTGGCAGGACAGCCCAGAAAGCCAGCATTTTTAAATGGCACAGCTTTTTTCCTGCTACTGCTGAAAACCGAAAAGCATGCGTTCAGCTTTTCGTCAACACCATTTAAGTGTTTCATGGCAGGACCTCTTAATGAGCTGCAGGGTTTTGCAGCTAAAGCTGAGTCAGGAAGCTTCTCTTAGATGAGAGCGCTTGCTTGCCTCTAGCAAGCAGAGTGCCACAAATGCTTTAAAGCCAGAGTTCATGCTAGCAGCACAGTCCCAAGAAGCTGCGTTTTAAAATGACACAGCGTTTTTCCTGCTGCTGTTGCTGAATCAGGAAATCTCTCTACAGCACGCCACCAACAAACAGCAAAAATCTGTGTTAAACTCTCTCTCCCTTATTTTTAAGCTTTCTCAGGTTTTTTAAGTGGGTTTAGTCCATCATGTCAGGCGCCATTTGTAGTAATAAGAGCGGCGGGGCTGCGTCCCCAACACCCCAGCCGCCTGCTCGGCTAGCTTTTGCCCCGAAATAATTACACGGACACTGTATTCTTTTAATCACTGCTTGGCCCTTTAGCTCTAGCCCTTACTGGCTAATTCTGATATCCCAAGCAACCCATCTCTAATAATCTGTGAGCACCGGTCTTACCGGGAAGATTCTAGCCTAAGTCCATCCTGGGTCAGAGCTGGGGCATGGCGTCTCTCTGAGGCATCTGCTCCGGAGAGGAGAGCTGTGGAGTCTGAGCTCACTTCCTCTTCCTCCCGGCATTCTGTTCTGTTTACTCCACCTACCTATGTCCTAACCAATAAAATGGGCCAAGGCAGTTCCTTTATTAGCCAATGACCTTCCTCCATCAGGTCATCTTTGCTTCCCACCAAAGCTGTGAGGCTCAAGTGAAACCCCATGAGTTCTTTATAAACAGCATATCTTTATTAGAAATTGCTGACTCTTCCACAAGTGTCCAACGCGAGGAGTTGGAGTCTTCCTTTGAGATGTTTATATAAGAATTTCTCTTTGGAAGAACCAAACTTTGTAAGTGAGAAAAGCAGAGCAGAGTAAACCATCAGCTAGCTATACATTACATCTCCCCATCCCGTCTTCAGGACAATGGCCAATGCTCAAGAGATATGAGTCCTCGAAGGATGGTTACCCCAACTCCTGGAGCTGATTAGTCATAATGACGGCTCTCTCTTCCTTTCTTGATAGTCTTCTAGAAAGAGCACTTTAGATAACTCTGCTTGATTTTTTTTTTTTTAAAAAAAAAGGAGCAGTCGTTTAGATTTTTTTTTTTAAATGGGAACTTTTATGTCAAGCACAGAGTGCCAAGCTGACATCCCAAATGAAAACCATCCCATCACCCAGGAGGCGCTCCATTTTGGATGAATTCTTGATTCACCTTCTATGAGTCTGAGTTCATGGATTTTTTTTTCTCTGCTATTGCTAAAGCAATAGTATTAACATGTCAGAAGAGCTTCCTGGAGCAAGAGTCTTAAGAGTGTTTTCAGTTCTTAATGAAAGGCACCAGACATGATTCCAAACTCTGACTTGAATCACACTTAATGCTATCTGTTAACTAGTGTGAAAAGAAGCAGCAACTCCGGTGTGCTAAAGTGGCTGTACTCTACAAGGAAAAGCATGTTCCAGGGCATGATATTCTATCAGGTTGATCATTTTCTGTTGCAGTTCAGGTTTTACACGCACGCACACACACACACACACACACACACACACACACACAAAATCAATCAAGGGGACATAACCCTACTTTAAAATGTCAAGATAGAGTTTGACTTTAAATCCCCAAGAATGAAGAAAAATGCACAGAGCTTCCTCTTGGACTCTTTTCAGCTACTCCATCATTTCTCCCTCCTCAGTGAAGACAGAAAGGGGAAGCAGGGCATGGATGACGTCTCAGTGCCAGATGTAGCTGGCTTTCCCGTTACAGGGCTTGCTTTCTGTCGGAGGCAAGCAGGCACCTGCTACCTAGCAGGACAAGCCTGACCAGTGGTGCTGGCCAGGGAACGAGTTGGGGGCCTTGCAGAGAGATACCGAGATTGCTCTTGTTTCTTCCCTGCCTAATTTTGTCCCTATAGATGTTTCACTGTTTCCATGCACTTATTCATTTCTATCAGCACCACTACCTCATTTTTTTTCAGTTGTGTATTCAACCAAAGAAAATGAATAGGAAAAACAATTATGATAGTGAAGAAAAAATAGATTCAAAACTGCCATATGTGAGACCCTTGGGAGTCCCTGATTCATTTTCATTTTCATCATTTGGTTCTGAGCTTGGCCTGTTTCAGTGAATGTGTGAATAAGCCTGGTCATGGGCTGGGTTTGCTTACAGCTCCAGAAAAAGAAAAAATGAACCAGCCTAAGTCTCATTGGTACTGTGATGGGTTCAAAGAAGCGCAACTCCATGAGCAAGTGTTCTCAGCACATAGTTGTGGCCTTTTATCACACAGAAATTCCTGAAACAGTAGGTTCTGCTAGATTTTTAAGAACAATCAGTTAACCCGATTCTTCAGGCCCAATTATCCATGTCACTCTTGAGCTTTCTTGGATTCGTATTTGTCTACACATCCCACATGTTTGAAATTCCAGCTCCTAAAAATATAATCAACTAATAAATAATCACACACATACAAAAAAAAAGGATCCTCAAGGGGTTCAGTTGAAAAAAATAGGTGCCAACAAAACTGTGGTAAAACTAGTTGTAAAAATTCAAAATTAGGGGAATTGTAATACTTTGGGGAAGACTAGCAAAGGCTACATATAGGAGCAGAGATGTAAGCTGAGCCTTAGGTTAGAAGACTGGATGGACAAGAGGATGGAAGGCATGACATTTGCAGAATACAAGTTGTCAGAGGTGAGGCAATAAGTCTGAACAGGTAGATGGAGGTGATAGAGTCTAACCGCAAAGGGATGTTCACGGGAGAGCAGTGGCAAATGCTGGATCTGGGGGTTAGAGAATAGTTAGTCCAATGAAGAAAAGCATCAGGACCGAGGCTATGCTCGCCCTGTGGGTCCTAGAAAGTCACTGGATATCTGGGAGCAAGAGTAGCATAATGCAAGATGTCTTTGAAGATGATTAATGTGACACCAAGAGCCCACACGGGCACAAGGAGGTTTTTTTCTAGTCCTGCCACAAGGTCTTACAGAGGCCACAGCATCTTGAAGAAGGCTGTGATGATGAGAGGGGAGGAGTGGGTGACCACTGCCAGGCAGACTTGATTAAACTCTGGTCATTTCCTAGGGACCCTTTAAGAAATGCTTAGTGGGTAAAGCATTTTCTCTTCCTCCAAGGACTGCCCCCATTGCCCTTGACAGCTGGATAATCTGTGCTTCCCTGGGAAGTCATGGATATCCCACAACTTAATGTTGATGAAAATTCCTGAAGAGCAATATGGAACAGTGGGCACTGTTTGAGAAAGTAACCCCTCAGGCCACTGCCAAAGACACATGGCCTTCAATATGAAGAAACAACAAAGAGTGCTTGGAGCTTTGAAGGGAGCCTTGGACAAGAAACTACCATCTCTATTTCTTTGTCTTTAAGAAGATGTAGCCATTTGGACTGCGGTTGATTGCTCTGACACCAAGAAAAGGAAGTTTGTTTGGATTAAGTATCGTTTTTCTGCTCTCCTAATTACCTAGATTGTTCAGGGTCGTTGTCCCATCCACATCTGGACTGGAGGAATGACTCATCTGAGAGACAGCCCCAAACAGAAGTTTCTGTTCTCTGCAGGAGCTCTCTCCTCAGACTGCCTGTTAAACAGGGATTGAGCAAAGCAGCTGAACCGTTGTGCAAATTTCCACCATCTGAGAGTCTCAGAGTCACTGGGCCAGACCACAAGGACCTCAGGTGTCCTCCAAGAGGAACCCTGTTTCTAAGAATGTTCTTTTTTTGACTTCCCCATTGCCTTCCATGACAGGCATCAGCGGGGTGACAATTAGGTGTGGTGGGTGGGCATTTCTGTGGGCTGGCAGCCTATTTTAACTTCCAACTGTGGGAGTGAGCTTTAACTCTGTGCTAAAATTAGGGGAATCCAGCAACTCCTGTGGTTATTCCAATCAGCTCCCACTTATTGAGTAGCAGCAGCAGAGTTAAGTAATAATACGGTAACCTTGCCAAGACACAAATGAAATGCAGAGTGGTGCCCAGTTGGATCTGAAGTGACTTCCATGATCTAAGTGGAGAGCCAAACCAACAAAAGGGCTGCCGGCCCTCTGGGGGCAGGGGAACCAGGGGCATGGAACAGAGTCCCTGGCAGCCCCTCTAATGCCAGGGAATAAACGAAGGGGGCAGAGACTGATTGGTCTGGAAATTTAGACTTCACTAAAGAAATGCCAATAGCCCCGGTGGTGTGGAAGGCTTGTTTTAATCTGCCAGAGCAGCCCACCCCAGAGCCGGGGCATCCAATACAAACTTGGCCCCTTGTGCTGGAGCCCGCAGGGTCATAATGGATGTAATAACCACCCAGGTGTGCAGCTTCCATGGCCGCACTGTGAAGGATGCTGTTCTGACTGACTCCACTGTGAGAGGAAGATTTTCTCAACTGGGAGAGCCAGCGGCTGTGATGCCAGCTACCAGTTCAGACGAGGCCATCCTCGTCAGCAGATGACGAAAAGAAGGAAGCCGTTCTAGACGCTGCGAAAGGAGGTTCCATGAGGGATGCACAAAAGGTCAGTGGGTTAGCAACCCCTCCATCTTCCCTGATGGGTGGGAGTTAGAGTCAGGAAGAATGAGACGGCAAAGGCTGTGGGTAACGATGGGTGTATCACACAAGCTTTTGGATTGTACAGGGTTTTTCTTCTCGCCTCCTTTCTTCTACCGATTGGCTGTTTCCCTCTAGATGATTACTCCGAGCTGAGTTCAAATCTAGCCTATACTAAAGGGGCACGGTTGACATACAGAGAATCAGCATAGGCTCCCAGGCGGCTCTCATAGAGGTCTACCCAACTCATGCTCCATCCTCGAGTCTATCTGTGAACTGGAAAAGGAGCAAGGGAGAAAGAAAAATAAAATCTATCCCTGGCACTAATATGTCTCATGGTGTCAACTCTGGCTGCCCTTACACGGGAGCTTTTTAAAATCCCACTGCTAGACCCTGCCCTCGAGAGTTCAATGTAACTGGTGTCGTGAGGAGCTGAGGCATCTGGGCCTTCAAATCTGTGCCATGTGATGCCAGTAAGCATCAGGGCTGGCACGTGCTGGCACAGCCTCTCCTGCTAAGCTCAAGTAAGGGGCCGCCACTAAAGGTCTGAGCAGAGCAGCTCGGGCAAGAAGCCAGCATGCCTAAGGTCACCTGACTGGTGCGTTCTCCTTTTCCAGGAGCTCATGAACTCACCAACTGGAAATCTACCTTGACCTTGGAAACTCAGGTCCAGTGCACTGTGTAGTCAAGCAGCTCACAGCAAGACACAGCCTGCAGCTCCAAATTTACCCGATTTTGAACTGATTTTGCTGCTCTCTTCTTACTTGGTGTTTTAGAAAAAAGGCAGAAAGAGAATTTCTGTTGTTCAAAAATATAAAAACGTGAGCAGCAGCTGTATTATTAGGTAGTAGATTGACCCTGTGACGCTGCTGACAGTCAATATGGCCCTAAAGCCCAAAGGTGGGGTCCAGCAATTCAGGGTTATCTCCTCTGCCCCTCCAAACTCCCCTCCTAGTTGCCACTCTCTCTAGACTACCAACAGCTTTTGTTCTCTCTACGAAGGAGCTAGGCCTTAATATGTTACTGTGGGGCTTGTTTAAACAGTCACCTTCACCACTTCATCCTGAAACTGAGACTATACAGAAAAAAATGAGCACCTTTTGTGCCATGAATGCACATCCCCATTTGATAAATATTTATTGAAAGCCTGTTGCATGCTATGTACTGACAGGTACCAGATTTGATGATGGGCAATGGGGACCGTAGTTCTTTTCTCTCAGAAGCACTGAGGAAATAGTAAATGAAGCAAGTGCATTCTAGTCAGAGTGTTTTAGGGGTGTGGGTGTGTGTGTATCAGAGTGCTTTAGGCGTGTGTGTGTGTGTGTGTGTGTGTGTGTGTGTGTGTGTGTGTGTGTATTACAGTTGTTAGCATGACAGGAGAGAGGATCATCCAACAACAGCTATCTGCAAATTGGAGAATCTGAGAACCCAGAAGCTCTTCAGTCCAAGAAACTGGAAGCTTCAGAACATGGGGACCAGTGATGCAGTCTCAGTCTTAGACCTGAGGGCCTGAAACTCCCTGCAGAGATGTTCAGATGTGTCTGCATTAAAAGGCTGGAAAAGTGAGAGCTGGATGTCCGTGCGTGATGGCCGCAGTGATTGATGGGTTCACTTGAGAGGAATGGAGCTTGCACACACTTCCCGGTTTCCCCTTATTCTGCTTTCTTCCACCCAGCTCCAGCCTATTTGATGACACTGCTCCCCTCCAGCATAGGACTTCCCCTCCATTGCTGTCCTGTTCTATGTGTCAATTGTCTCTGGAATTACCCTAGTAGATGCACCCAGAAACGTGCACTGCTATTCTTGAAGGAATCTCTCAAGCCAATCAAGTTGGAAATCAGAATCATCCAGCATACATGCCAAGTCACAACTGTCTGTCTGTGGCACTCAGGGGAGGTGTGCAGTGGCTTGAAAGTCTGATATAGGACTTGGCCTTCTCTGAATGTCATAGATGTGTCTCTTCAGGAAGCAAGGTTTAATGGGAGATGGGAAGGGCAAGAAAGCATCACCAACATTGTTTGGATCAGGAGAGTCATACAAATGGGCAAAGCCCTTGGCATAGATACCATGAAGAAACAGGGAGCACTATGCAGGAGGAACTGAAGGAAGAACTCTTAGGTGGGACCAAGAGCTAGTAGAGTGGACAGAGGAAACCGTAGAGGCCTTGTGAAAATGCATTATGACCCTTAGCATAGGAGAGAGCCATCAAGCGCTGTGTTTTTAACTGAGTGGGAATTTTAAATGTCAGGAATAGATTCCAGCAGAGGTTTCCTGCTGTGAACAATGAATGCCACTATTCTACTTTTTGGGCTATGAAACTCGGAAAGCCCAAGTGGAAGATGGAAAAGCCCCTTGAACTATCCCAAGGCCTCTAATGTTTCATTCATTTTATCTGCCCATCCTACAACTATTCCTGGGAGCCCACTATATTCTGGGTGCTGGACTAGACGAAGCTTGTACCCAGGCAAAGAGGGCAGAGGAAGGCCAGCAAACACGCTGCAAATAGCCTGCAGAGCTGCTGATACCCACAGTGCCTCCCGGCACCCACCCCTTGTCAAGCTCACATCAGTTGGAGGGAAGTTGAGGAGCACAGAAAGAGACAGTGATGCGTAAAACAAAGACCTTGTTCTTGTGGCTGCCAGCCTGAAAAGAAGAGCTAGGTGACCCATAACAAATAAACATAGATACACAAGTCACATTATTACAAATGATGTAGGGGAAAAAAGGAAATACGTAGTGAGAAAGAGCCTGGTATTTTATAGACAGGAACGTGTCTGAATAAGTGACATTTGAGCAGAAAGCACAGCAGGAAGCTATATGGAAGAACAGCTTCCAAGAAGCAGGTATGGCAAGTGGAAAGTGTCGGGGTGGAAACACGCTTGGCATGTTGCGGAACACAGGCAGGGTAGCTGCAGGGGGAGTCGTCAGGGGTTAGGCAGTCAGGTGAGCTTACCTCGTGAGAGTGGAGCGCGTGATGCCTGAAAATGAGGTCACAGTGTAGGTCACAGTGAAGAGCTAGGATTTCATGCTGCACTAGGAAAGCCAGCTTCTGCAGCAAAGCCTCGTCATACAGGATGGCTCCAGCTCCGTGCCGAGAGAGAAGAGACTGCGCCGAGAGAACTCTTCCGTGCGGAGAGGAGAGAGGAGACTGCAAGAACAGGACTCTGGAGGGGTCGTGCAGAGCACTCTTTATGAGGAGTGACCTCAGTGAGGCCTTAAATGGTTAGAAATAGCAACCAGACAGATTCGTGCAAGAGGTCACCTCTTGGCAGAGAAAATCATGCTGAAGTAGTGCTAAGCAAAACATACTTCCAGAAAAGAGGGGGTGGAACACGGTGTGAGAGGGAGGAAGGAATGGGTGGGGGACCAACCAGGAAAGAGGAAGTGAATAGGGGCCAGACTATAGGCTGCTGGAGGCCAGAGGCAAGCATCTTGGATGTTCTTCTAGCTGCACTGGGTAGATTGGGTGGGGTTGCATATGGAGCCGTGGCGTGACACTTGCTTTAGTGAGTTTTACTCTGGTTGCAGTGTTGGGGACAGTGATAGAGCATGAGGACAGTGAGGCCATAGGAAGCCCCTGCAGTGGCTGAAATCAAAGAGGACAGTAGCCTGGCTGGAATAGATCCAGGACCTATTTGATGACAACTGGCTAATCTGCATGTAGGAGTGAGAGAAACAAGAGTGAGGGATCAAGGATCTTCCTACTTCTATTTCTGTTGTTAATTCATTGGTTGAGGGGGTTGGTTGAAAACTGGGCGTAACTGGGCAGCTGTCTTGATGGAGAAGTGTGGAGGAATGCCTTAGCTCAGCCCTGAGTGATGGGCCACAGGTGGGGGGAATCCATGCAGCTCTGGGGGCAAAGAAAGAAAGAGAAGCCTCGGGCCTCCCTGAGGAACAACAACATCACAGCCACTCTCCTTAGACGACTTCTTTTCAAAACGTATTGTTTGTTTGTTTGTTTGTTGTTTGTTTCAAGACAGGGTCTCACTGTTATAGCTCTGGCTGTCCTGGAACTCTCTGTAGACCAGGCTTGCCTTGAACTCACAGGCATCGGCCTGCCTCTGCCTTCTAAGTGCTGGGATTAAAGGCCATGCGTCCCCATGTCCAGCTTTCAAACGACTTCTTTATTTTTTTAATGTTTATTTTAATTTACTTATATGTCTGTGTGTGAGTAAGTGCACATGCATGCAGCTGCCTGGGAGGCCAGAAGAGGGCCTTAGAGCCCCTGGAGCTGGAGTTACCGATGGCTGTGAGCTGCATGTTACAGGTTCTGGGATCCAAACTCAGGCCTTCTGGAAGAGCAGTAAATGACCCTTAGCCACGAAGCCATGTCTCCAGTCCCTACTTCTCAATCATTACATACTTAAATCTACCCATGTATCTACAATCACATACCTATGATTTCAGAGTTCATATAAATGCCCACAGCCTCCATAACAATCAGGGTGCAGTTCAGCTCCATTGGCTAACACCCTCATGTGACATCGGTGGGATCTCCTCGCAGTTACTCCAACTTTATCTTCATGAGACATCAACATAAATCCAATCACATAGCTACAGAATCCTTTGAGACAGGATTCTTTCACTAGGGATGCATTTCCAATGCCTCTGAGAGTCATCCAAATTGTTGCTTTTAATCACCGAGTAAATATTCCACTGAACGAATGTTCCACAGTTTGTTAATTCATTCACCCATTGAAGGACACCTGGGTTGTTTCTAGGTCTGAGCAATTATGAAGTGAGCCACTAAAAATATTTGTGTAGAGGCTTTTGTAAACAGCATCAATTTTCATTTCTCTGGAATATAATCTGGTGACTGGCATTATTGAATTATGTGATCGTAAATGTTTCACTTCATCAGTGACTGCCAGGCTTTTCCAGAGTGGCTATTCTATGCTGCATCCCCACCTGCAATGGATAAGAGTTCCCTTTGTCCTGCGTCTCTGCCAGCGTTTAGTTTTGTTGACATTTTCCTTATGTTTAAGCCAGTTTTTAAAATGTGGACAATCAACTATAATTTTATAATTTAATTAAAAAAAGTTCTTGGGTTCTCTGCCCTGGGCAGCAAGCAGAAAACAGGACATGACCAACAGGAGAAGACCCTGCATGTCTGCCTGGGGTTCTCCATCCTGGGTGGCAAGGGGGAAAACAAGGGTTTGCTGGACACATTAACGCACTTGGTAGTCGAGCCCTCTTATGCTGAGCAAATACATGGTGGGAGGGAGGAAGGGGGGGGGAGAGAGAGAGAGAGAGAGAGAGAGAGAGAGAGAGAGAGAGAGAGAGAGAGAGAGAGAGAGACATCCTGTGGAGATAGGCAGATCTGAAGAGATGAGGAACAGGATGAGGCTTGTCACCCGGGACCATAGCGATGTTCAAACCTGGGCTGCTGCCAAGGGCCATGTCTGGGCCCATGGCCCTCTGCAGCTGTGATCTGTATTGATGTCCATGGCTCCTGTTACTACCAAAGGCTGAGAGAACAGGGCTTCACCGAATTGAAGCAGCCCCTCACTGACTGCAACACTAGGGAGAACTGGCCCTACTCCTTACTGGCTGCCACACTCTAGAGAACAGGTCAGAGCTGACCCTTTTGGCAGGGGCACTAGCTAGCTGGTCTGGTCCCACCTCCCTTGTCTGCCACATGGAGGTGTGGGCAAGAGAAAATGCCCTCCCCCTCCCCACCATTTGGTGCCTGCAGCAGGTTGATCCAACTGAGCCAGCCCCACCCCACCCCCACCAACTGCAGCATTTGGGAGAGTGGGTCCTGCACCTCACCTAGACAGCACCGTAGAGATGTCCCTTTGACAGGGAGATGGGAGGGGTGGGAGAGTGAGGGGGATATAGATGAGCAGGCACCCCCAGATCGTGAGCATGTCAGATCTGGCCCAGCCGCTTATCTGTCATATGGCTGCATGGCTGAGGGAAAGAGACCCCTGCCCCTCACCCCCAACCCTGAGGTCATGAGAGCAAGAGCCGGCCTTGCCTCTCACCAGCAGCAGTCCTGGTGGTGTAGATGTGTGTGAGCCAGCCCCACGGGCCTGAGAGCAGGAGAACTGGCCACCCCTTGCTGCTTACTGTATAGGGTGAGCTAGTCAGGGGCAGTGCTGGAGAGCTCACCCTGGGGTGAGGATGAGGGAGAGTTGGCAGGATGAGCAACCCATCAACCACCCAGGCTCAGAGCCAGGGCTATGAGATGGCCCCCTCCTAGCATCCACCTCACCTAGGATCTGCTGAGGCCTGTGAAGGGGCCAGTCCTGTAGACCCAAAGCTGCAAGATCTCTATGACACAGGACAGCAGAATATCCAAGAGAAGTCCCAGGGAGGGACTTCTACACTATTGATAGTGTAGAAACCAGAGACATCAAACCGGACCAAAGGCCCTTTGCAAAGAACACCTGAGAGCAAAGATGTATGGACTAAAGGGTAAAATGTGCAATTCTCTGTGTCACACTACGGCTTCCACGATGACGTTTTTCTCTTTTTTAAATTTTTATGGGCAAGAGGCATTGCAAGGGCAGAGCAATGTGATGTGAAGGGAAGGGGAGATGAGTGGGCTCAAGATGCATGGTATGAAATCCACAAAGAATCAATTTTAAAAAGTTAAATTAGAAAAAAGTTCCTATAAGTGGAATCACATAAGATTTGGTTTTCTGGGATTGACTGTGTCGCTCAGTATGATGTCCTCCAGGTTCAGATATGGTATCAGCATGGCAGAATTTTCTCCTTTTTCGGGGATAAGTAGAACTTTCTTCTTTTTCAGGGATAAGTAATACTCCATTGTGTGTGTGTGTGTGTGTGTGTGTGTGTGTGTGTGTGTGTGTTACATTTAGCCATCTAAATTTGGGTTGTTTCTGTGCCTCGGTCAATGGGAATGTGCTACAGTATAGCTTTAAGTGTCTAGTTTCAATTGTTTTGAAGATCCAGAACTAGAATTGCTATCATAGGCTAGTTCTATGTTTAAGTTTTGAAAATCTCTACATTGCTTTCCATAGTAGACACCCTATTTTACAATCGTTTCTCCATATTCTCTCCAACGCGAGTTACCTTCCGTGTGGTAAACACTATCTCAACAGATGTGGTGTTATCTCATTGTGGGCTTTTAAAATATATCTTTTAAAAAATCTTTTATTTATACTGTACATCAGTAGAAATTTTGTGGAAATAAAGTGTTAAATAGTAGCAATTACATGTCTTCTGATTTCTTTCTAAAATATATTTTTAATTGAAGTAGAATTAAATCAGTTTCTCCCCTCCCTTTCCTCCCCCAGGCCCTCCCATGTCCCCTCTCAAGTTGACAGCCCCTTTTTGCTTTGATTGTTATCGTCATATACACATATATGCCTATATATGTATGTGTATGTACAAATATGTAAATACAACCCACTGAGTCTATTTTCTTGTTTGTGTGTATTGATTTCATGGTGGTTTTGAATTGCATTTTCATAATGGTTATAATCTTGAGTATCTTTTCATAGCTAGGGGTCATTTGTGTGTCTTATTTTGAGAAATGTCTACTCTAGCTCATTGAGCATTTTAAAAATAAGCTATTTGATTGTTGCTTATGTTTGTTTAGCTGCTGGATTATAGGGATTCCTTATCATATAGGCAGGTAGAAAATATTTTCTCCCATTCTATAGGTTATTTTTTAGCTCTCTTATTATATAGAAGGCCTTTAATACGATGTAATCATACATGTCTGTATTTGTTTTCGTTTCTTGTTCCATTGCTGTAACTAATGTTATAACTTTTCTCTCTTTTATTTCAAAAATTTTATCCTTTCGGGTCTTGCATTTAAGAATTTTGATCCGATGTGCATTGGTTTTTTTTGGGGGGTGGGGAGAATATAATATGATAGTCCTCGTTTTGCATGTAGAAACCCAGTATCATACACCACGACCAAGTGGGACTCACCTTTTGGGTGCAAGGATGAGTCAACAAAGATAAAACGACATGAGAAATATGTTAACAGAATCAAGGGCGAAATCACACTACCATTTCAGTAGATGTCAAAAGGCAACTGACAAAAATTCAACACCAGTTTGTGTCTGAAAATAGTAACATGGTAGATATAAAAGAAATTTACCTCTTACAACAAAGGCCAAATATGGAAACTCATAACTAACATCCTAGTCACCGGTGACAAACCAGAGCTTTTCTTCCATGCTGAAGACCTAAGCCAGTATACCCAGGCTTTCTACTGCTTTTATTCCACCTAAAACTGGAAGTCCCACAAAGAGCAGTTAGTCAGAAGAAAGAAGCAAAGGACATCCACAGAGTAATGGAAAAACTAAAATTACCTCTCCAGATGATACAATCTTATGTGTAGAATCCCCTAACGATGCTACTAAGATAACAAATAGTTATTTCAGGGAAGCTGAGGGATATAAAAACAACATACAAAATTCAGTTCTATTTCTGTACGCTAACTATCCAGAAAGAAGCACAATAAGCTACCCTCTTACAGTAATACCAAAAGAAATAAAATACTTAGAAATAAACGTAACCAAGGAAATAGAAGTCCTGTGCACTAGAACCCATAAACGCTGATGACAGAGAGCAAAGGGCACACAAACAAAAGAAGAGCATTTCCCACTCATTAGTAGAAGCCTAATGTTAAAGTGCCCACGCCACACAAAGCTGTCTATAGGCCAGGCACAGTGACCTTTTCCTATAGTCCTGGACTTAGCAGGCTAAAGCAAGAGAATCACTGCTGTGGGATAATGCTCCTGTACACTGTAAAGATTTGTCACTCCTATTAGTTTAATAAAATGCTGATTGACCAGTAGCCAGGCAGGAAATGTAAACAGAGCAACCAGACTAAGAATTCTGGGAAGAAAAAAAAAGGCAGAGAGATGTAAAGGAGTCAGGGTGAGAATGCCTTACTGTGAAAAGGTACCAAGCCATGTGGCTAAACATAGACAAGAATTATGGGTTGAATTGTAAGAGCTAGTTAAAAATAAGCCTGAGCTAATGGGCCAACCAGTTTATAATTAATATAAGCCTCTGTGTGTTTCCTTGGTACTGAATCCCTGTGAGAACAGGCAAGACAAAAACTTCCTCTACAGATCACTGCAAATCTGAGGCCAGTTTTGGCTACAGAATGAGTTTCAACCATCCAGGGATATAGTATTACTTTTTTAATTATTTATTTTTTTAAAACCGTCTTTTCTCATTTTACATACTAATCCCAGTTTCCACTTCCTCCCCTCCTCCTGCTCCCTCCAACTTCTACCCCCCACTACACTCCATCCATTCCTCAGAGAGGATAAGGCTTCCCATGGGAAGTCACCAAAGTCTAGCACATTGCTTTGAAGCAGGACCAAGGCCCTCCCAACTATATCTAGGCTGAGCAAGGTATCCCTTCAAAGAGAATGGGTTTAAGAAACTCAGTACAAGCAGTAGGAGTAAATCCTGGTCTCACTGCCAGTGGCCCCAAAGACTGCCCCGGCCATATAGCTGTCACCCACATTCAGAGGGATTTGTTTGGTCCTATGCTGGTTCCCCTGTCAGGCCAATTAGCTCAGGTCAGCTGTTTCAGTGGGTATCCCCATCATGGTTTTGACCCATTTGCTTATATTATCACTCCTCTTTCTCTGACTGGACTTTGGGAGTTCAGCCCAGTTCTCCACTGTGGATCTCTGTATCTGCTTCCATCAGTTGCTGATGAAGGTTCTATGATGACATTTAAGATAGTCGTCAATCTGACTACAGGGCAAGGCCAGTTGAGGCACCCTCTCCAATATTGCTTAGGGTCTCAGCTGGGTTCATCTTTATGGATTCCTGGGGATTTCTCTAGTGCCAGGTGTCTTGCTAGTCCCATAATGGCTCCCTCAATCAAGGTATCTCTTTTCTTGTTTTTCCACTCTGTCCTCCCCCCATCTCAACCATCCCGCTAGACCAACTACTGACTCCTGATGAATGAGATTAGGTACTTTTTCATTCTGCAGGGAAAACTTACTGAACTTAGTCTTGGAGCATCAGGTGCAAATGTGGTGCTAAAGGTCTACAGAGGGCGTCACAAGCCCTCCTCCTCCAGGCTAGACTGAGAAAACCGGTTTTGGGTAGAGAGAAAGCAAGCTTTCCCAGTCTCTACGACCCTGCACGCACACCATGTTTCCTCCCACCTGGCTAACTGGTTCCAAGTTTCTGGCACTTTGCAGAGACTTCAAGGTCAGCTGAAGCTGAGCATCCTCCCCAATCGGCGTGAAGTGCGGTACCGATTCTGCTGTGAGTCAGAGGGAAAGCTCCAGCAGACAGCTTCCTGCAGGCTCTGTGGAGACACAAATGAGAGGCAAAACCCGGCAACACTAAATGAGAACACCATCTTTCTCCCACACGCCTGAACCGGAGAAGCCTTGTGCTACTACACGGGCTGTGCTCTTAAAATCTATTTCAGAATTAAAGTCAACATGGAAATGGAGAGGGTGGGTGGCTCCCACTGAATGGCCTTTGTGCAGGAGGCTGGTTATCTCACCGCTGTGTTACACAATAAAAGGGGATCAGATAAACACAGGCATACCCTCTGCCTCCATTGATAATGTAAATCATTCCTTGTTTCATTTGTCTTTCCTTCAGGCTGGATACAAAAGGCATAGAAATGAACAATTCATGCCTAAACACAGGAGAGGTTGAGAGCTGCTGAATGTCAGGTGTTTATTCTGGGTCATCATTAAGCTCTTGAGTGGCTTTGCTTATAAACAGCCTCTATTCGGTTGGTGGGAGCGGGAGAGACAGTGGTTTTACCATGTGGAGACAGCTCTTTTAAAGACACATTGCAACTTTTCTGCCGTGCACACTGAGTTAGATGGATAATTCTTTGTACAGGCTATGAAGAGTTGTCTCTTGCGCAGCGTGGAGCATAATGCACTAGAGAAACAATGCGTTTTCTCTCCACTTTGTGGAAATGCCATTTTTCATTATCCCCTGAATGGGACCCTTCTGGAGATTGAGATGAGAACAGAGATGCCCCCTCCTGCAGATGGCCAGGCATGTCCTGACAAACACACAGCAAAGACCTCCATGGGAGCCTAGGGAGACCTCCCCTGGCAGCTTCCCCACAAGGAAGCTGGCAGCATCTTTTCAACCCATCCATTTCTGCCGCCCTCTGTTCTCTGCTGAGGGTTTTGTGGGCTGTTGTTGTTTCTCCCACCGAGTCCGACCATGGCCCCGCTAAAGAAAAAGTGCCAAAGCAAACAGAACGAGAGCCTTGGGGACCCAGTAATGGGTACAGAGCGTGAGTGTGGTAATCATTCTTCCGATTGTGCTCAGATATGTTTTCTATTTGCTTTCGCAGAGAATGCACATTTTCCCCCTGGATCTCAAATAATCGGAACCAGGGTGAAACCGTTACAAAGTGGCCTTCAAACACCATGTCTCCCCTGGAACTGAATGACTGATCAGACATTTAAATATGGAAACCGGGAATTCGGGGTGAATTTCAGTGTTTCAATTGTTGTTGCTTTAATGCTCAGAGCTGTTTAATCTTTGCTTTCTTAGTCTCTCCCTCTCTCTCTGTCTCTGTCTCTCTCTCTCTCATGGTAAAACCACGGTGTCTGTCTGTCTATCTCTCATCTTTCCTCCCTCTTTTTCTTCCTCTCTTTCAAAAATAATTCTTCAGTGCTTTCCCCACCCCCGATTTTCTTTCCATTTCAATGAACCGGTTCTAGGATTTGGTACTTTGGACAGAATCTGGGGCTTTGAGTAACACCTCTAGCTCCATAATTTAGTATGGTCCACAAAGCCAAATATAAAGAAATCATTTCTACTTAATTTCTGACAGATGGGGAAAGGAAAGGAAAGACGGTCTTAATTGCCAAGGTCCCAAGTGTCCGTCTCTGTCCTCTCTTTGGATCATGAGTCTTGAGGTAACCAACACCTCACATGTCCCCAATATTGATTAGCTGAGCATCATCTCTGAAGTCAATCACAAGGAAAAGAAAGCTCCATGTTAGATGTGGGATGATTGCTTCTGCTTTTCATTGCCACCCCATCCAAAAGATGGGTGGAAAGACCAACTGGGAAATAAAGCTGGACGTCCTCCACCGTGGCGGCAAGGCCCTCATCTGGCAATGCCCCTGCCTCAGCAATCAAGCAAATCAAGCAAAGGAATCCTACCATTGGGCTCCAGGTCCCAGGCTAATGGCAAGTGCTGGGTTTTCGTTTAGTTACTTAGGGATCAAAGGGAAATTATTCAATAAAAAAGAACTTAAAGGGGACTTCTGTGCTCACATGAACATTAATCAAAAACACGTGTTCAACTACAGCTCACTTGACCGGCCTCTTCATCCAGCCCTTCCACTTTCCACACACATTTGTGATTAAATCAGGATTTTCCCCATCCCAATACACTCTCCCTCCTTTAAGCTGACTGCGACTTTGCAAGGGTGACATGACAGGTGGTTGCTAAGGAACTGAAGACAGCGTCACAGTTCAGCATCGTGATGAGGAGCAGGAAATACTTCTCAACACATTGAGTAGGGGTCTATATAAGTGTGCTGTGTGTGCATGTATACACGCGTGTGCTGGAACAACGGGCATCATGGAAGAAGGCAGCCCAGCGTGTTCCTCTCTGAAATGTGGGTTAGCAGTCACGACTTCTGCAAAAGCTGCTCCGGAGAAGCCTTCAGCTGCCTCTTCCTCCCCAGCATGCCTAGCCTGCATTTGAACTTTTTCACTCCAGGGCTGTGTGCCTTCACACTGTCCTGTCAGAGAGCTGTGACACTCTGGCCTGAGTCACATCCTCCCGTGAAGAATCAAGTACAAACTTTGCAAAGTCTCTAACAGTCTAGGTGTTCCGCAGAGAAGACTGGAACATGAAATTCCTCCCACTGGGAGCACACCCACACCGCGGCTTCTCTGAAATCTATTTATCTTAGTCACGACCTCTGAGCATGAATAGAAGAAGGTGGTGAAAGTTCCCTGTAGCCCATGTGCCTGGGAACAGTTGGAATTTATACAGTTACAATTGCCAGGGAGAGGTGAGGTGGTTTTACAGGATGTATGTGTGTATATGTATATATACATATATATAATGTGTGTATATGTATAAATACACATATACATATTAATTGTCTGAGAATCTGAACATTTAAAATATGTCCTATTTTGCTCTGTAACAGAAGACCTCAGCTTCTCAGTTTAGCGCCCCTGTTATTCATATTGCTGATTTTGTGATTGTGAGACTAGGGAAATGGGAAAATCTACCAGCAGATGATCCCACAAATGAATGGTACACACACAATGATAGATAAGTGTATGCCATGAATGAAGAGGAAATGGATACGAACAGAAGAGAGAGCGGTGAGCCTTTGAAAACTGAAGATAAGAGTTTAATTACTTATATAGAAAGATACAGGAGGATGTGAGCTGAATTTGATGGAAAGGAAATAAACTTCTTGTCAAATCCCTAGGTGCCAGGCCAACACTTTGCCTGAACTCGGTCTGTTTCTGCTGTGGTGTGTTCAGAGTAATGCGTGTTTATTCTGCCTAATTGAGGAGGCCGGACTCTAATGAGTTTTCTGAGCACTCCGAGGAAGAATGCTGCATAAAAAAGGGGAGCCAAAGGGTCCGTGGAAATGGAGAGAGAGAGAGAGAGAGAGAGAGAGAGAGAGAGAGAGAGAGAGAGAGAGAGAGAGAGATTGAATATGTTCCGAGAACATGGGGTTTTAGAGGGTCGGCAGAAATCCAAACGATACAGGTTTTATAAAGAGGTGATGCAGCTAAAAGACACTCCTCATCTAAGTTAGAACTAACCTACAAACCTAGAGTCCGCCTCTCGTTGCCCACAAATGATAAAGGCTTGTACGGACAAGCAAACATGCCTCTTTGTGTATGCCGTGTGGAATTCCCTTTATGGTTGGTTCTTAATTTTTGCTTTTGTTTTGATACGAGGTCTCACTGCGATCTTGAACCCTTGATACTCCTGCCTCACTATGCCAGGTGCTATGATTACAGATGTGCACCACTACAGACAGCTACCTCAGATTTCTCTGTGAGCTCCATGCGATCATTTTCCTCAACCATCCTGAAAATGTAAAGCCTATACTCGAACCCAGTCTAAAAATGAGACTCTTGAAAATCAGAAATACCCAATCAAAACTGTGTAACCAAGGTCAAAGGTTTTTACTAATGCCAGTATCTTTTTGGTTTAAAGTAATGAGGTTTAGGAGCATCAACTCACACCGGGCCCACTCAACCCAGGGCTCTGCCAAGATGTCCAGAGACTGAAAGGGGAAATAAGGAACAGGATCTGTCCTGTGGCTTTAGGGCATGAGAGTAAACAGATGCTATAACAATGGTCGTCAGAGCAGCTTCGGCCAAACCTGAGACAGAAGAAGAACCCGAGTGGTCAGAGGCGGAGGAGAAGGATGGGGACATCCATGGGCAGGAGGAGGAAAGGCGAGGAGGCTGAGTCCCGTGGATGACTAGGAATATTCTGGTTGCCTGATTTCTACAAGTTATCATCTGGAGCTAGAGACGTCATTTGCAAGATGTCTTCTATATGTGGTTGCCTCTACCTGATCGCTCTTTCTTTTCTTCTCTTCCTCCCTGCCTTCTTCCCTCCTTCTCTTTCATCCTCACCTCTCTCTCTCCCCCTCTCCCTTTTCTCTCTTCTCCTCTCTGCTTTCTCATCCAATCCGCCATGTCTCAGGTTTCTCATAGTATGACAACTTGGTGGGACCCTACAATTTTTTTATTTTTACAAGACAGCTTAGTTTTTCAGGACAGTGTTCCCAGAGGCACAAGCCAAAGGTGCAAGGTTTCCTATGACCTTAGCAAAGCCAAATGTCACTTCATCTGCATCCAAACATTCCAACAGGTCACAAGGGTCCGGGGAACCGGAGTTAGACTTATTTCGGAGTTAGACTTATTTCCTCAATGCAAACAACAGCAAGTTGTGTGTGCTTTCAGGTGTAATCTACCAGAGTAAAAAAGAACACAGTAGAATGACTCGGTGAGATGTCATAGGAGAGAGAAAAGGTGATCATAAGAAGAAGCATGGCCTTTGAAGGGAAGACAGAAAGACTGAACACATCGGGGTTTTGCTCTAAGGCTGTGAAACAGTCTTATTAGAAAAAGGCAAGTGTCATAATCTTGCAGAGTTCCCAGGCAGTGAACTATGCAGAGGAGGGACACTGCCATTCCCATCAGAAGCTCCCCGACAGGACACTCTGCTGTCAAGGCAAACTGGTTGTAAAGGATATAAGCTCATTCAGGCCATTGTCATAAAAAAAAAAAAAAAAGACTACAATAGGCAGGCATGAGAGTATCCTTAGCCGTAATGAGCTGGCTTCATGGGAGTCTGACATGCCTGGTACTGCAAACCCAGAGCCAGGGCTGCCCTCAGATCCTGACCGGCGTCTTCCATCACTTTTCCCACTTTGATCTCGTGCCTGCCCTTTTGCACAAGTGAACTATCTTCGCTGACTCATCAGAACACACACGTCTGAGAACTTCAGGCCAGTATGGCCTCGGATTACTACATAGCTGATACGCTTTCCATTCCAAGAGGACTGGGTGCTGGGAGGGGACATCTAACTGGATTAGACCTATCTCCGGACTGGTTTCCTTGGAGTCAAGTGCCCGTTCTTGGCGCGGTCAAGGATGTCCGAGAGGCGGGCTTAGATGTTCAGAGAAAAGTAACCTAGAAGCGTCACCTGGCTCCTCCCGCCATCACTGAGAGAATGTAGGTGGGAATTCATTGGCTAGAAAAGGCATGGGCTAGATAAGTGACAGGAACGAGAGACCATGTGGAAAACATGCCAGCCTGGCTCTGGAGAGCCAGATAAGCAGAACAGTTTGCTTCCCAAGCTATCCTTCACTCAGATCCCAAACCCTTCCCTGATCCAGCCAGGTCCATCTCCCATTGAATTTGTCCTGGCAGCTTTGATGTATGAAGCAGTAAAGTAAGGCCCAGGAATGGACAGTATCAGAGAAGACCCTTTCTTATCTGGCTCCCACAGAGCCTTATAATGCTTATAATAGTATTGGGGGCTCCTGACCCTCTCTTTCTACACTGTCCTCCAGCACGGAGTTTTAGGACCGTGTCATAAGGGAAAGACAGATGGCGTGAGTGTAAGTGCTTTCATATTTCCAATGAAAATTACTAATCCCAAAAGTGAGCAAGAAAACAAATCCTCGTCAGAGAAAAGTATTGATACTGTTAATTAGCGGTTCCTACTGTCACAGGGAAAAAAATGTAAATCAGACTTTTCCTTGTTCCTAATTAGCACACACAAAGCAGGGTAAATTTTGAAATTAATGAGAGCTCTTTCAGCGCCAGAGAAAGGCGCTGCCTTTTTTGATGGAGTATATTAAAAATCATCATTTTCCTGATCGTCAAGCTTAGCTCCACAATAACTTTGGATTATAGCATTCCTTCAGAAATGCTGTCTGCTCAAAATGCTTCAAAGAGCAGCAGGGAATGGAATTCTGCTTGGGTAGGAGAAACGTAGCCCAACAGTCAAAATCAGTTTGTTCCTGTGATTGACACCAGGGACTGTGTGTCAGACAGGCTCTTTTATACCATCTGGGCTCTGATTGTGATCAATAGGTATTTGTGATATGCCCAGGAAATGTGCTGTTTGATGACTTTTACATGGGAGGGGAGACGCAAATGTCTCAACCCAGAGGCCCCTGATGTGGCTCTAGAAGCCGAATGATGAATTATTAGAATATAGAGTTTGCACTGATAAACTTTTGAACTTTCATTGAACTTGTAGATTAAGAATAGGCAGTTTTTCCAAGAGGAGAATTCACCAGACAACCAACAATTTTTCTTTCACATATTTAAGCGAGATGTTCGATCTGGTAAGGAAATAATAGTAATTTATGTCTTTGATAATTGAGAAGGATTATAGTTCTATACGCAGAAAAAGCAACCATCATCCAGGCCCTGTGAGTCACAAACCCATTAAAGAAGAAGCCTCCAGCTTAAAAGCAGATGAAACCTCTGGATCTGTAGGGCGGGTGTTTTCCAAGAGGGAGTTAAGAGAAGGGAAAGAAATCCCCAGGCTCTTGTAATATTAGGGCTCTATGTCTGCCTTCCTTCCAAACCAGCATAATGACAGTTATCAGATTCAGCTTGATTCCCCACACAGAAAGAAAAGCATGCATGATCGGGCTCACTTCTCTACAAGCGTGTTTCTCTTGCAGATCTCTCCAAGTCCACACACACATAGGACGACACCGACCCTTGTGGAGAGGCAGCTTTCCCAACGGCAGCAATGAAGCTGCCTCCACACAATCTGCAGCGATCCATCATTCCATGAACATCCCTTGTCCTTTAATATTTAAAAGCGGCCTAGAGGAGATTAAATGTTAAGCAGGAAGATTGCTGACCACCTGGAAACACGTTGGGTACAATCAACTTGCTACAAGAAATCATTGTACTGCTGAAACAATGTTGACCGAGATCAGGTTCCTGAGAGAGAGGAATTACTAATTTCGCGGCCCTGACACTGAATAGGTTGTATTAAAAATATATGCTGGCCTGTGGTTCTTTGACTTAGTTGGCACAATACACCAGAGACATCTACTAGGTGCTGGGCACTCTACCGCTCTGTTGCCCTTATTAGCGATAATAAAGCCTTCTTTATTATCAAGGTCTCTTCACTGGGATGCTTTGCTTCCTTGGAATTCAATTTCAATCCATTCCACTACTGTTCTAAAGCACACACTGTAGATATTCAGAGATGAGGACACCGTCTTACCATTCGTTAATAGCTGGGATTATAGTAGCCCAAATGTTACCAGCTAAGGCAGGTTTAGAATCATGTTATGCTCTGTGCCTCTACTTCCTACAGCTTCTCTGCTGGCCACACCAGTATGTTGTCTGTCTTCCTGTCTTCCCTGACTTGGATCCCTCAAGATTTCTGTTTCTGAATCACATGGCTTCCACAACCGCTCATGACATTGCCATCCCCTAGTATCCAGTTTTAGCAATCAGTGATAATCACCCTTTCTGATTTTATAAAAATGAAGAGAGAGAAGTTAACTGGCCAGCTACTGGATGGATTACTCCTAGGGTTGCTTTCCCAGCCATGGAGCAATCCTCTACAGCCAAAAGGACAAAGTCAAAGGGTTATAATAAAGTTGCCATCTAGAATGGGAAATTTGGTCATAAGGGATTAGTGGTCAGTCTGAGGGTTCCCTGGTCCGTGGGATGACTGGGAAAGGTCCCATGGGTGATACAACATTGGAAATAAACATAAGATGATCACATGAATGGATGGGCAGCCGTGAAGGATACATAGAAGTAGTGGGATGGACGAGATACAGGAAAAGTATGGAGGATGTTTGCACTTTGGATAGTGGAGCAGTACTTCTCAAACACTGAACACATGGGAATCATCTAGGGCCTTTGTTAAAGTATAGACTCTAACCAACATGGTCCAGGGAAACCCTGAGGCTCTGCACTGCAGATGCTGCGGGTGTGTCAGAACATACTTTGAGTAGTAGGGCTCTACCCAAGAGTATGACAAATCCCTGAGTGCCTAGCTAAGAAGGCAACACTTACTCCACCTCAGTGAGCAATGTTAGGTTTGGAGATGGTAGGCCAGCAGAGGTGATAAAAGTCAGCTGAGCTGGAGAAGTTTCATGGGGTAAATCCGAGGAGAACTGCAAGACCACCTACTTAGCAATTATACAGGCCAGGAGGCTGGTTAGGACTTCTTCAGGAAAGACGCCATGAAAGGGGAGAAGAAAGGACACATGAGACAGGTAGCCAGTGAATGCACCCTTCCCTCATCCCTGCCCAGTTTTGCTGTAGTTGACAACAAGAAAATTCTTCCTCGGGCATCATCTGGTGACATCTTTATATGTCCTTCTGAGGGTGTCTGCTTTTCATTTCAAATCACATCTAAAGATATATCCTCTCTTTTACCTCTAACCCTTAATTTCATTCTCTCTGCCTAACTGCATTTGCTATTGTGTGCAACTTGCCGCGTGAGTTAACTATATTATAACCATGTAACTGTGTTATTTCGCTATTATTTCATTGTGTACCAGTAACCAAATTCAGTAACTATATTTGTTCTGCCGAGGAGTTTTGTAGGAAGCGTATCTGAAGGGCACTAGGCAATGAAGTAAAGTCTATTACTGCCTTCCCACCATCAGGAAAATGATCTGTTTGTTTGCAGTTCACTGGAGTACACAGCAAAGAAATTGAAAGAGGGCTTAGGGAGCGTCTGAGTGAAGTCCAGATATGGAGATGGATGGGTACTCTAAATACTATGCTGTGGTTCAAGACCTAAAAAACATATATATATATATGGCAACGACAATATGCGGCAGAGAGGTTTCCAGATAATCTATGGGCAATGGGAAATAGATAATGCAGACATACCTTATATTAGAATTGAGAAGCCCTATTATTAACCAGTTTACACAGTCCCGACTAGTAATTTAAGCTAAACCCAAGTCAAGCTTGGTGTTAAATAAAAATCCCCACTGAAATTTTCTTAAGACTAAAGGCTTCATAATATTCTGAGATTGTAGTATAAATGTAGAATTCTATGCTTACCTATCGGATTGTTCGTGCCATTTTCAGATCAGACTCTTGATGGGCCCTGCACAGCAAATCACTTTTATACCAAGCAGGACTCTAAGTCCAACACTTTTATATGTAATTGGATGAGATTCTGTGCACACAAGTGTTTCTACAGGTCAAAACCGAATCATTGTTGCTCATGAAAACAAACTAACAAACCAAGCAAAATAAAGTAACAGTTTGCTTGTAAATAAGAAAAGGGAGAAAGGAGGAAAGAAAAGGGAACTGTCCAGCCCTAGGGAGTAGAGCTGGTTTGATTATGAGAAAACATAATCAGAATTGGAACACAATGGGGGAAACATTCCCGGAGGGAATTTAGATTAAGATGCACATTTTGGCCTCTTCCTAGAAGTGCCAACCTCCCAAGCCCACAGGTCATTTTGCTTGACAATGTCACATTGATTCACATTCCACAATGGGCTCAACTTTAGAATCTTAATGGGCTGGCTGGAATTAGCTGTATCTATGAATACGAGGCCATCTTAAGCGAACTTCCCTTTGGAGAGACTTCCTGATTGGTTGAAGGTAACTGCAAGACGCCTTCTTATTCTTGTGAATGAAACATAGCAATAACTTAGCATTTTATGCAAATACACAGATATATAATTTACACATAAACACGTTTAGTTATATCCTAGAGCGTATATAGATAAATACACACACACATACATACACGTGTGCAGTTTACAAGTGAGTGTGAAACTAAGCATGCAGCAAACGCATCTTTGTGAGACACTGGAAAGCTGCTTTAGAACACAGATCCCAGGAAAGGGTTCCATGGTGCAATGGGGAGATGAGAGATGCTGTGTTCAGCACATGTGATTATAATGGGTCAATCGCATTGCTCCCAGAAGTAAAGAGACAACCAGGGCACTAGGCAGCTCCAAGGGAGAAAGAGAGGACTTCAAAGCAATTATGGAAACTCATGTGACAGGGATAGACATGGAGATACTACCACCAAACTGCTGCAGATCCTCTTCCCACTTTGTGTTGAAGCTCAGCATCCTGGACCCTTTCCTGGAAGTCTTAACAATGGCAGTATGTGAGTAGAACAAAACAGGATAGCGGGGCACACAGGCCACCTCTGCTTATTTCAGGGTTTTTCTTTCAATGCAGTCTATAAGGAACTCCCTAAGGCCCCCTGCTGTCCACGCCACCTCTTTTCCCAGACCTATCACACCAAAGAACCATTTCCAACCTAAGTGGCACTGTTCTCCCAAGAGTTGACGTAAGCTAGGTATGTGGTCACTCAGCTATTAAGAGGCTACCTTGGGAAGAAACCCAGTTTAGGCAGGAAGGTCCGGGCTGCGAGAAGTTAAGGGACACCATGAACATGGCTATGACAGAAAGGTGTGACTGCAAGGGCAGCCAGCTTACCCAAAGCCAGCACAGACCAGAGCCTGACCATCAAGCGGAGAGCTCCCCCACAAAGAGACAATGCTGTCCAGATGCGGAGGAAGCTGCGGACTGCTTTGCTTAGCCTCCATCCTAGGCGCTTTCAGGAGTTCACCCCAACCATGCTGCAGACTCTGAGAGATGAGATGCAAAGCCCCTCTTCCCTTGTTGTAGACGGAGTCATCAGAGTCAGGTACGCTGGCACAAGCCTTCCCTATGGGGTCCAGGTGAGTGGAGTAAGAGACAAAAGGTCTTTACTGTCTAGCCTAGAGTGGCTAGGTGCTAATCTCTGCAGTGAACAGCTGGGGACAGTGTTCTCAGTCCCATCAGAGACAGTGTTGTTCTGGGACCTGGAAATGTCTGAGTCGTCCATCCTTCCCAGATGTGTGTCAATCAGCACACATCTGGTCCTTCATCCCCTCTTGCTTCGAGGAGCTGTCATCTGCTTGGTAGAGGAGCAGCCTACCACTGAGAACTGGACAGTTTTTTTTTAAAACACTCTTCCATTAAGTGACAAAACTATTTTCAGTGATGATCTCGTAACAATCAGTAATTGTTCTTCTTGTGACTCGCTCGTTAGTTTTAAAAGAATAAATTTCAATTTTAAAACATTAATCAGATTTGATCACTTTTATGTATGAATGACTAAACTTAAACACCAATTGAGATTCCAAGCGGTTGTGTTGAAAGCCAAGACCAAGTCAGGCTGCCTAGGTTTTCCTTTGCCGTCTTGATGCCGTCACCCAGTGTCAGCTGTCTAAGCACAGGCTAAGCTGATACTGCAGTGACTGGCGACACAACCTGAGCCTGAAGCCGGCCCAAACCATCTCATGCTGCTCTTCCTTAGTGGTACTTCTCTTAATTAACATCCATGCAGATACAGTATTCATTAAAAGATAAGTAATAAAATAAAACATGCTAATTATATATATATATAAACATCCACATATGTATGTATGAATATATATAATTAAAATTCAACAGTCACCCCCAGCAATTGTTTAGCACATGGACCAACAAAAGATTTGAGGAGAGGTTTATTTTATCACTGATGTTATTTAGAATTGCTAGCCTGGGGATAATAAAAAGTCAACTGACTTACAGTCAATTTTATTATTGGTTTTAAATCCCTTACAGATGACACTGGCCCACACAATGTGCACCAGCAGGGACAGTTCCCACTGCCCAGTCCCTTAGGTCACAGGGCCTAGGTGAGCATGTAGGGCAGCTCCGGAGAGAGAGCTCTCTGGGGGAAGAAGGGCCCTGAGACATCAGGAGTTGTGGCCAGGCACCCCTAGCATATGATAGGCACCCCCTGTATCCTAGTGATGCTCTAGATTTCAAAATGCTGCTGAAACACAAAGAGCCCTTCAACCATGCCCTGAACTTCTGAAGCCTGGTGTCAACGTCTCATACTGGGGAGACTCATGTGCCCCGTGAAAAAGAAATGTGCCTTTCAGTGCAATCCCAAATCGTTTCATGTCATGAGAGCACCCACAAATAACTGACTCCAACACTGCTTTCCATCCTCTGCCTGCTGGGCCCCCGCCTGAAGGAGAACTTGCCTCTCTCATACCCAGTGCTGACCACCCTGAGGGATGGTCATTCCTCCTTAAGGGCAGAGGCTAGGATTGTGTCCTGCCTGCTTCAAGGTCCCAGAGAGAGGGGTCTGAGGAAGGTTACTTCCCTAGGTCTGAGGAGAGTCCATGTTGTCCTTTTTCCTGCTGATGAGGGTCTTCTAACATAAAGGTCCAGAGTCACATGGGGGAGCTAAAAACACAAGGCACTTTGAACACTGGATCCCACAACCTCATGGGAATCCAGCGGAGGATACCACCCCATTAAAGGAGAAAGTGGGCTGCATAGCAGTCCTCTTGTCCGGCACTGTCTAGGAGGATGCCCCAGTATCTCAGCCCACAGGGACAGGGGATTGTCCGGCCCTTACACAGGACCAAAAATGTCTAACACAAGGCTTGGGACTAGGAATCTAGGAGTAGAGCATCGCCCCTCAATTCAGTTCTTTACTGTCAAGTGGCCTTAAATCAAAAGACTGAGGTCCTCCATGGCTGCAAGGCACAGCCTAGTATCCAAAGGAATGTAACAATGACCCTTTGTTAAATGGGTCTTTGTCCCAGAAAAGGGAATGACTTCTGACATTCTTTAGACAGCAGCCCAGTGTGGAGATGTCACTTGGGTGTTTTCAGTAGAGAGATCTTCCAGACCCAGTTGGCTCAGTTTTGCTACTGGTGGGACCCAGGGTGACGTCACACTGCGATGATACGTATGAGCATTGCCATCTCTTCCCATCAGCAGGCTCATACGCCAGGGCTGTGAGGTGCCAAGCGTGCCTGGCTCCCTTGGATCCTGACACAGCTAACTGTATTCATACCCAAGCCTGAGAGGTATAATTAACTTTTCTTTAATTGTCCCCGCCCTCGGCTGTCCCATATACAGGGAACAAATATATTACATGAAATGGAACGTGTGTGTTGGGGGCTGTAAGAAGTTTCTTCTCTCTTACCCAGGATCCAAATGTCCCCTCTGAGGTAAGACTCAGAAGTTCTCTTCCCCCCAGAAAGGCTGAGGACATCACTCCATCTAGACACAAAAGCAGATTGATGTCCCATGGTCAGGCAAGATGGTGCTAGCAGCTGAAACTTGGGTCATGAGATACTGGCTCATGGAGAACCGGACTTCCTCATCAAACTGTCAGAGACCAGACCCCCAGACAGTGAGGAGGGTACTCGAGCAGGTCCTCAAAGACTTTCCAGAGACAGACACAGGCTAGACTTTGGATCTCCATCCCCTAATTCCTGCTACTTTCCTGATCTTGATTCTGGAACTTTCTGTCAATTTGGCAAGCTCCTGCTAGCCCCTAGTACACTCCCTTCTGGCTGAATCAACTGAGTCTTTTGATTGACACCAAGAGGTTTCACCTGGTGCTGGAAAGGATCCATCCAGGAAATAAAGTACCCAAAATCCACAGAAAAAAATTAATACGTCAACACATTATCACAGGATTAATTAAAATCACGAACACAGAACCAGAGGGGTGGCACACGCCTGGCATCTCAATGCCTGGGAGATGGAGGCAGGGGGATTGGGAGTTCAATGTCTAGGCCACACGGCAAGTTCGAGGCTAGCCTTGGCTTTTTGAGACCCTGTCTAAAAAAGAAAGAAAACATTAAAAAAAAAAAACACCAGGGGGTGGAAGGCATGAGGAATGAGAAACAGAACTCATGTCAAAAAATAGTATAGCTAATTGGACTCTGATTCATTTGCTTGGAAAAGTGAGCAACTCGTCAGAATAAAGGGCGCAAAGGTAGTAGGAGTGGCTTGCACAGGAGATAGAGTGAAAACAAGACCCAAAAGTGCGTGTGCAAGACAGAAAGACGAGCTCTCAGGAGCTAGAGCTGCTTTTGCTCAGGGTTCCGTTGCCAGCCCCTGCGACAGTCGGCATTGAGCTAACTTTTCAAGAATGAACGAATGAAATATTTGTACAGGAGGGGTGGGGGAAACGCCATCAACTGCTATTAGCGACTATGATAGATCTGTTAGATTTTTTTTTTTTTTAGAAGTTACTTTCTTTTCCCTGTTTCCAGATTTTTTTTTCCATCATGTGCTTTCGTTTTCCTGAAAAGGGGGAGAGGGGGGAAGAGGAATAATGTTTTCCTTAGCTCACACCACTGAGAGGTGACCCAGCTTCCCCTAATATTTATGTGTCCTCTCTAGATACCTGAGATGCAATGGAGCAGGGTGATAAGGCCAAAAGGAACAAATGTTCCCTTTGCCAAGTGGAAATGCTTGAGGAGGCAATCCATTAAGAAGCCTGGCTCTGCCTCCAGCAAACATCGTCTTCCTGTGGGCAGTGAGAGCGAGTGACCTTCACAGCCCACAGCCGGACCCTGGAACGAGAGAAGCAGTCTGGAGAGCGATAAGGTGTCGCCAGGTGCCCAAGCCAAGCTAAAGTCCTCTCTGCCCTCCTCCTTTCCCCTCTGGCTGTCATCACCCTGCCCCCTCACCTGTCACCAGTCAGTGCACAAAGAGGAATCTAAACAATGGCAGATTTACTAACCAGAGGGAGTTCAAAGGGGTTGCCTGCCATCAGATTGGCATGCGGCAGAGGCTGCTACCAACTCAGCCAATGGGATCCAGTTCCATTCCAGAATGACTAAGCAGGGAAGCGGAAGAGTCAGCAGGCTGTGGAAGCCAGGAGGTAGGCCTCAGGCAGTCCTGAGCTCTCTCAGCAGAGGAGAGGAGAGGATCGAATCAGCCAGGTGATCTGAGAGGAATTGCAGTGAGCAACAAAAATCACCAAGGAGAACCAACTGTACACCTGCCAGGGCCATCTCCAGACCATCACTGCACTCTAGACTGACTGATATTCTCAACCTCTCTCCCTCCCCTCTCCTTCTCTTTCCCCTCCCCCAACACACACACACACAAACACACACACACACACACACACACACACACACACACGTCTTTTATGATGTGGGAATCTTACAAAGGAAAATGTTGTGCACACACAGGGCACCATCCTGAAGGCCCCAGTTCACTAATTCTGTCCCTTTGCTTCCGTGCAGCTTCCACTTCCCCTTATCCTGCCAAAACATGCCCTGTCCACCAGCCCCTGAAGGGCACATCCTGTGACATGTTTTCTTCCGTGTGATGACAGACCATCATGCTTAGCGTTTACACACAGTGATACGTCAGCTCAGAGCAGTCCCTCTAAGCGCTGTCCTCTTCTCCAAGCTCAGACGGTGCTCCTTCTCCTGAGTTCTAGCTTCCCGCTCTGGAGGCTTCCTCCTCCAAGATGCTGCAGCGTAGGTACCAGATGTCTATGTCTGATTCTATGGCCCCTCCTCTGAGCAGCCAGGACCCTAGGCCTTCGTCAGCACTTAGTATGCAGCTGCTTCTTGAAGCTACTGCTTGGAGATACCAAAGGCTTTTTGTCTGATAATATAAATTAAATTAATTCCCTTTATTAAATTCTCTTAAAACAATAACTACGATCAGCCACTTATCTAAATAATGTTTACACAACCAAATGACCTTCTCTAGTAGCATTAGTTGGTTGGGTTTTTTTTTTTTTATTTTGGTTAGTTGTATTGTATTCAATTTAAATCAAGCTCACTTTTATGCTTTAATTTTATCATCATTAAGTATATGGATACTTATGTGATGGTTGTATAATATATGCTATAATTATGTAAATGTATATGTGTGTATTATAGAGTTTTCTTCATTGGACTCCTACTGATACAGGAGAAACACTCATGAAAAAAATGTGTCAAGTTGAACTTTTTAACAGAGACAAATCTCTGAAGGAAGTCACCTCTTCCTTGCCTGGGGTGGAAGGAGAGCTTTTCATTGGTCATGTTCAAATGATCTTTCTCAAGAAACTGTGGTCAAGACCTAATTGGAAGTTACCACCCACTAAGTTACTACAGTTGATGTGGGATGTCCTTCTGTATATGTGTTGTTTTTATTGGTTAATGAATGAAGCTGCCTTGGCCTATGGCAGGGCACAATATAGTCAGTCTGGAAGAGATATAGAGAGAGTAGGCAGAGTCAAAGAGACTTCATGTAGCTGCCAAAGGAGACAGATGCTGCTGGAACCTTTCCGGTAAGCCACAGCCTCCTGGTGATACAGATTAATAAAAATGGGTTCATTCAAGGTGTAAGAGCTAGCTAGAAATATGACTGAGTCACTGGCCAAACAGTGTTACAATTTAAAAAAAAACTGGATGGCTGGGAAGTAAATGAGCAGTCTCTGTTTATAACCAGTCATTGCCATTTTTCAATTAGATCGGAGAGATTTCTGTAAGGCACAGTTGAGCAGAACAAGAACTCTTGCCAAAATGGCGAGAGTTTCCTGAAGAAGGGATAAGGAGAAAGTTCTGAAGAAAGAGGTCTGCTCAAGGAAAACAAGGCCCAATTGGAGAAAGGATTGCCATAGAGCAACACACAGAAGGAGCAAGCAATCTAACTGTTCATAAAGACCAAAGCGAGGCCATTGCACTTGAAGCCGGGAGGGGAAGCCTATTAAAATCACAGGTGGTTGCAATAACCACATATACATTTGGTGCTGAATTTCTAATCCCCATCTCCTTACTTTGGGAGCAATTAGTCTCGGGTGAAAAATTGCACTTGCAGCTAATTGCACCTGCAATTACCTACTTCCGGGTGCAATTAGCCACTTGAACCTAATTCTGAGTGTGCAAGTGTTTAATTGCCTATGTGAGGAGGTGATTCCAGACACAGTTAGTTGTGCCCCCAGTCTTTGCACCTGCAACTAATTGTGACGAATAAAACAAGGCCTCATGCAAGTCAGGTTGGAGGCACATATGGTGACCCCATTTGAGAATCCAAGAGTTGGATTGGCTGGGATGATAGAGGAAAAGTGTGGTAAGAGGAACAAAGGGGCGGATGATTAGAAACAGCCATTGTTCTTCAGATGTGTGGTGGTGTTATACTATTCCCTTCCAACAGTCGTGTTCCTCCCAGACTGGGGAGCATCAGGTCAGCTGATCATAGGCACTACCCCGCTTTGACCAACACAAGCATTTGCAAAGATAGTGGTAACTCTTTTGCTAACATTGAAAAGCATTTATAAGCACTGGTAAGAACTACATTCCAGCCACTTCCCCATGGGGGGTGGGGGTAACCCCGGTGAGGTTGTTGAAAACACTTAGGTGACAGGTATGTATGCGTGGCACACTCCTGCTGCATACTAACCCATAACTTGAAAACAGAAATTATTAGACAAGGTTCCTGCCTTAAGTTCCATATCAATTCTATAAAGAATTGTTGAGTATCTACAATCTGCTTGGTACGGCAAAGTGTTCATGGGCTCATTGGGAAAATCTGTTTATTCTGTCTTTCTACAAATATCTATTTATCAAGCCCTCTTGGAACTCACATTCAAGTGAGGAACACAGATGTTAAATAACTATTTACACAATTAATGTCCTCATTACAGGGATTGTGAGAGCGCATGATTAAGGTCTGCCCTGGGCTGAGAGTTTGGGTTAGGATTCTCCAAAGAATTGGTGCTTAAATTCTTACTTAAAATATGACTAGAAAGAGGGATAGGGGAAGAGGTCTCCAGACAGAGGGTATGAAGACACAGAGGCTCTGGGGTAGGAAGAAACACACCAGCCTTGAAAATGGAAAAAACAAGTCAAGATGGTTGGAGTACATACAGTAAGGGGGAAAGGGAATGAAGCTTTTTCCATGAGTAGGAAGAGGTTTTCTTCCCTTCTTTGTTCCTTCCTCCCTTCTTTCCTTCTTTCCTTTCTTCATTCCTTCATGTCTTTTTTCCTTTTTCATCCTCTCTCATCCAATACATCTTGACTGTAGCTTCCCCTCCCTCCACTCCTCCAAGACCCTCACCTCCCCCCTCCCTCAGATCCACTCCCCTATCTCCCCACGCCAGAAAAGAACAGGCCTCCCAGGCACAACAGCCAAACACAAAACCACAATATAAAATAAGACCAGGCACAAACGCTCTTGTAAAGGCTGGGCGAGAGAGAACCCAGTAGGAAGAAAAGGTCCCAAGAGCAAATGAAAGAATCAGAGACACCCCTACTCCCACCGGCAGGTAAATCACCAAGCCAACAATAAATATGCAGAAGACCTAGTGAGGACCCATGCAGGCTCTGGCTTCTTGACTGCCACTTCAGTCTCTGTGAGCACTCATGAAACCCGCTTAATTGATTCTACAGGCTGAGATCTCCCAGGATCCTCTAGCCTCCTGGCTCCCCCAGTTCCTCCTCCTCTTCTGTGGGGCTCCCTTTGCTCCAAGAGAGAGACTTGATGGAGACCTCCTAACTGAGTTCTTTCTTCCCCTAATGTTTGGCTGTGGGTCTCTGCATTCACCCCCATCAATTATAGAAGGAAGCCTCTCAGATGATGACTGGGCTAGGCACCAATCTGTGAGTATAGCAGAAGATCATTAGTAATCATTTCATTGACTTTTTGGTTGTTTCTTTTTTGATCAATCATGTTTGGTTCTGCCCTAGGTATCTCCAGCCTCCCATTCCTGGTCATCCAGGCAGTGTAGGGCACAGATTCACTTTCCTGGTGTGGGCCTCAAATTAGACCAGTTGTTCATTGGCCACTCCCACAAGCCCTGAGCCACCATTGCCCCCAGCACATCTCACAGGTAGGACAGACTATAGGTTGAAGGTTTTGTGGCTGAGTTGGTGGACAAGTCTCACCACTAGAAGCCTTGCCTTATGACAGAAAATGGTTGACTCAGGCTTCATACCCTCCATTACTAGGTCACCCTCATGTATGCCAAGGAGTTTCCAAACACTATGTTCCCATATGACCCCCTAAATGTCCTCAGTTATAGTCACCTCTCCCTGTTTTCTCTCCCTCCATCCTTTTCCACCCCACTCGTTCCCTCCTAGTCCCATCCCCTCCTCTCTCCCAGTCCACATACAAACTCTGTTTTATTTCCCTTCCCAGGGAGATTCATGCTTCCCCCTTGAGCCCTCCTTATTTCTTAGCCTCTCTGGGTCTGTGTATTATAGCATGATCATCCTTTACTTAAAGCTAATACCCACTAATAAGTGAGTACATACCATATTTGTCTTTCTGGGTCTGAGTTACCTCACCCATGACTTTTTCCTAGTTCCATCCATTTTGTCTGCAAGTTTCATAGTGTCATTTTCTTAAACATCTGGGTAATATTCCACATTTTCTTTACACAATCTTTGGTTGAGGTTTTCAAAAGTTCACAAAACTCAGTGAAGGACCAATGGCAGTCCACTCGAATGAAGTGTATTGTGTGGTCCATCAGCCACAGCTAAATAGAAATCTCAGCGGGAGGTTTTTTTTCTCTTTTCCTCTAATTTTACTAAACACCCCCAGCATCCTGAAACAGCCAGAAAAATGAGGCGGAGAACCAAGTTGCAAATCAAACTCTGCCCTAAAGTAAACAACTGTGAACTTCAGCTTAGGTTCTTTCTATATATTTAGTTTGGGCAAAACTTTTAATACTTGAAAATAAATATTGTCATCAAATTGATACTGTCACAACTGTTACAAGTAACCCAGAAAGCTCTTGGATCTTCATGATATAACTGTTAAGGATAGAATTAGGAACCCATCTAAGTGTATGCACTAAATTGGAGAAACACCATCTCTCCTTGGCTGCACACCCTTGAGCTGGCCCATGAAGGCAGCCATGGGCATAGAGTACTGATGTTCATGACTCTTCCGGAACTAAGGGTGGACAAGTCAGGAAATGGTCCATGAAGATAAGAAGGAACATGAAGATTAGGTGGGACCAGGTATTGCTGAGGAAGAATGGTGGGGACACTCAGGATGAAGTCTCCAGGAGACAGGTCTGGCTAGGGTGGATGGTGTGAAGTGAAAGTAGCAGGGATGGGTGGACCATGAACGAAAGTCAGATGGAAGGGGACTCCAATGTTAGGTCATCAGGGTTAGGAATCTCATGCATCAAATCCTTGGACTCTAAACAAAGGGCACAGTGACGTGGTTTCAACCAAAACTGAAAGGTCTTCACAAACGAACTTCTGGGGGTGAGTTTATGACCCTCCCATGTGTTTCTACTATGCACATTGTCTTGGGAACAAGAAAAGCTCCTTTCTAATGTGAGGACATTCCCTTCCCTTCCCAGCTCCATCACCAGTTTCTGGTCAAGAACATAGCTCAGCAAGTTATCAAGGTTTGGGGACAGGCATTGCCCCCTCTCTAAGCTGGCCTTTCTCCTAGAAGGTTCTTCTACTTGCTCTCATAGCTGGCTTCTCCTCAGTATCAATGACACTTTCTCAGGCAAGGTTGCTGCTACCACTGAGCCCACAAGTTACCATCTCCACGTGCTCCTTGACTGACTGTCAAGGGTCTTCTCGTCCACGAAAGAATGCTTCCATTCCCTGTCTTTATCTTCATAGGATGTCGTCGGCAAGAAAACAAAGAGCGAGTTTCACATGTTGTCACTTTCATGTCACAGCATGACCTTGTCTGCTCAATAAGTAAGTGGCGAATGCTAAATGAATGAGGGAATGAATGAATGAATGAATGAATGAATGAATGCAACTGTCCCACGCTCCAGCTTATCTTGTCTCACTGTTATAGATGAGGAAGTGAGGAAACGGGAAAGTAACAGCGGCACCTCCACTGGAAGGTTGCCACTGCCCTGGAACGCTGCATTTGAACGCTAGGTATTCAAATGAGAACTCTGAGGGAACCATTTCAGAGGAATCCACTTTAAAAAAAAAAAATGTCTTTTCCACCCAGAGAATTCACCCAACCTTTGAGCCAGTTTCAAAATCCAGTTCTTTAATGCATATTTGACAAATTTGAAATCTCTTACACAAAACCATTTTTCTGGCCTATACCATAGTTCAAGTCAGAGCTTTTTAATGGCCAATATGCCCTAAACCAAAACTGCCTCCCACAACTGATGAGTTTCAAGCATTGATTCTGTCCCTGAAAACGCCAACCTTGCCATTGGCACCATGGGCACTTCTAATAAAAAAGCAGCTAAGGAGCTATAGTGAATAGCTAATGAACCATTTTGTAGGTCTATGTGGCTTCTCCCACTGTAAATAAACAATGAGCCTTACCAAAAACGCAAATTTTAGTGGCAAGTTCATAAACAATAACCTTGTTTTCCCATCATGGCTTGAGTGTCATTCTTTTTATAACACAACTGAAGATTTTATAATTATATATATATATATATATATATATATATATATATATATATATATATATATATATATCCCAGAACTTTAAGCAGGCAAGCCACCTATCCCACGTATAAGTTTTACAATGTCCTTGGGGTATGGAGCAAGCAGGAAAACCAATGCACTCATCTTCTAGTAACAAACAGTAGGGGATGAGACAAATCAGTAATAAATAGCGCTATGGAAACTCACACGACCGCAAGGCCAGGAGAAGACTTAATCAAGCACTCTGGGCTAAGTGAGTAACAGCGGTCTGATGGCTTCTGTCCCGTGCGTGCTATAGCTAGGTCATGCTCAGTGGGCCGTGACCCTGGTCCCAGGCTGGGTCAGCCGAAGGCAGTCTGTCTCAGTCACTGGAAAATCTCCTCTGTCAGCGTAGCGTGTTCACCTGATCCCTGCCAAAGGTTTTCACTATGTCGTTCCACCCGCTTCCTCAGCTGGAAACGGGATGGGATAACTGCTTCCCCTCCTATTGGCTCGGACTCTGTGACCCAAAGCTGCTGCCTGTCTATCTTGCTGACTTCCCTTTCAGAAGCCAAATATAACCAGCCCTTTCCCGGATCACAAAAATTCCAGTCAGACTGCTGTGCACGGTGACGGTGACCAATGGGTCAAGAACCTCTGGCCAACCCTGCCCACAGCCAAAAATAGCAGGCCACTAGTTAGTACAGGCTGGGAATTTTGTTCTTCCTGTTGTTGAGACTTCATTGGAAGTTCATTTCATATTTTTGTTTTGGATTTTGTTTGGTTTTGAAAAGTAAATGGGGTAATTATGTCTTTTTTTTTTTTTTTGCTATGTCAAATCCCCACACGAGGCTTGTCAGTTTAGTCACAGCGAGTCATAACTGAAAAGTTTACCACTTGTCCATAAAAAGAGAACATTGCTTCCTGTCTGGTCAGGGTTGTGGTGAAACCCCTGCTCCATGACTGTCTCATCCACAGTCCACCTGAAGACAGGCTGTGAACTTAAATGGGGCCCTTTCCATGACTATACCCATAATGCAATGCACCTGGACGTTAGACAGGTTTTGTGCTGCCTGGGCAGTCAGTGCCCTTCACAAGTACCAAAGTAACTCCAATTATTCATTTAATTTTTATTAAAAAATATGCAGTGTTCCTCAGCCAAGCCCACTTCTGATCTGCCTGGTGATGTCCAAGGCTCTTATCAAGCAGAATTTTGTGCAGGCCAACAGACACATCTTATTAAGTCTTACCTAGGGGCTGCAGTTAAATTGAAGCATGCTAAAGAGACCTAGGCTGGAGAAGATGATTATCTTCCCCGCTCCCTGTTTTCAAATGCGATGAATAACAAACAATTTTGCAAAACTATAACCTTCAATTGTTGGAACATCTTTGTACTTTTGCTCTTCAAAGACAGACTGTATCCTGGTGTTATGTTTCCACCTAAGAAAATAAAAACACTCCCTCAATTTCTCCATGTGCGAACTTATTGCAGAAATATATTTCATTTCTTGTCATGTTGTATGCTGTCCCAGAATCAATAAATAATTTATGTGCTTAATGCACTTATCAGCTCTTCTGCTTCACAATAACACCTTCTTGAATAAAGGTGTTCAGTCTTGTGGTTTGCACTGTGCTGCACACACACACATACACACACACACACACACACACACACACACACACACACACTATTTCCTATATGCTCATGTCAAAATGTCTTCTATATTAACCGAAAACAAGCATCCTCTCGGGTGTTTCTCCACCATGAAATTAACTTTGTATCTTATCCATCAAAGGAGTGAAAAGTGGTAACAGGTCCCCACTCCTCCAGAAGCTAAGAGCTAACCTACACCAAAGGAAAGCTTAAGCTAAGAATTTCACATTAAGTATTTTCTGAAGTTACTTCCCTTCTTTGTTTTTCTGTTTTGTTCTGTTATTTTGTTTTAATTTTTTCCCCAAGAAAGGTTTCTATTACTCCAGGGCCACGCAGACTGTAGAATGTGCACAGTTTCTAAGTTTCCACTTGTTCTATCTGAGTTGTGTTTCCTTTGCAAAATATCGTGTTCGTCATTAAGATCAGTTTCTGAGCACCTAGCGGTGCCAAGCGTGGTACCAGGTGCATGCGCTTGGCACACCTCACCTCTACTGCCGTCCACAGGCTCCAACTTGGATGTAAGCACCTCATCACTCACACCCTTGTGGCAGCAGCGTCTAGGGGTGCCACCATTATGACGACAAGCAGCAGGCAGGAACACAAGGACAGCAGCTGCTTCGGGGAAAGCCAGGTGACTGCACCTGGCTAGTGCCTATCTTTCTGTTCCACCACCTCCCCCCACCCCTTCCCGTTTGGAAGGCTCGAGTGTTTAATTATACCATGAAATAATCACCAGCATGGTCGATGCTTAGAAAAAGGAATCTCAAAATTAGTCTAGTCTAATCTATTCATTTTAAAGATAAAGAAACAGAACCCCATGTGAGGTAGAGGGGAGTGGGCGAGCAAGGGTTAAGTCCTTGGCCAAGATCACACAGGTGGCTGTTTGCAGAACAGAGGCTGAAATAAGTATTTGCAGTTGGACTGCAACACTTTTCCCACTGCCCTGGTGGCTTCCCAACTCGTGGCTTTGCTAGCTCAGTCCACATTGCAAACTCCCTTCATGTCGTGACCCCCACAGGTATGCATACAGGTAACTACCAGGTTTCCCAGAACAGTACTTGCCTTTGCTGTGTGATGAACTTTACCGTTTTCTATTGCAGTATCTTCAGTTTAGATTACTTTGGGGCTTGCTTAATGGCATGTATGCTAAATTTGGAATGGAACAGAGAAGATTGGCGTGACATCTACACAAAGACAACCTACAAATCTTTCCTGGTTTTTGTGTATTTGCCAAGTGGTGGTTTTCTTTGCAGGGGTATTATTTCTAGGTGTTCAGTCTTGTGTTTTGCACCACCCATTGGCTGTTTCTATGGGACGTCTAAGAAGGAGGGTGTTGGATTAGATGTGTCACTGGGCCCCTTCCAGCTCTAGTTTATCATGTATCAAATCGGGAACAATCTTACTGTCCAATCTCTCCTCTGTGCTGAATGGCAGAATAATCTGAAGAGAGAACTGAACTCAGAACCAGGACCTTGGCTGTAGTCCTGGCTGCACTAAAAACTAAATGTGCACATTTCAATGAATTTTCTCTGGTTTTCTTTAGCGTAATCTGCAAACCACGCTGTTGCTAATTGACCAAGTTCTAAGAAGTAAATGAGATAATGCAAATTAAAGCAATAAAAAGCTCTCTACACAAGACCTGTCCTAGAATAGCAATGGCGTTCAGTTCTCACATCTCAAAGGAGTATAGTATCTCAAGGTGTTTCTGGGTTCTCATCAAAACACCTGCATGATGCATCTGAATGCATTTGCTCAAATAAAGAAAAACCATACCCTGAAACCGGCTCATTTTTAAATGCTTTTTGCAGGTGTTTGGAGAGGAGGGATGACCCTAAATTTTGAAGATGTTGAACACCCCCTTCAAAAAAAAAGAAAAGATCCTTATAGCCAAGAGATAGTGCTAGTCTTGAAAGAGAATAGGGATGGATCTTAACTTGAAGAACATTCACAAAAAGCTGTCAGTGGTAAGTAGAGAGAAGAAGAAGTGGCAGTTTGGGGTGGCACAGACGTGTAGGAGGAGGCGGGGGGGACAAGTGAGGCTGAGCAAATAAAAAGAAGTGGTTCCAGAAGCAGGCAGTGTGTGTCCAGCTGCATATATAAAAAATGCATCTTCCTCGGAAGTGGCTGGCCTTGGTCAGGGCACACCAACTTCACACTCTCTTGGTCTAACTAACAACAGCAACAACCAATCGTTTTGCAACAAATCCAAAGTGCTTGAGGTCGCCTCATCTGGAGGGAGAATTAGAAGAACAGGGGAAGGCTGAGCACACCGCAGTGTGAATGAAGAACAGGGGATGGCTGAGCACACCCCAGTGTGAATGAAGAACAGGGGAAGGCTGAGCACACCACAGTGTGAATGAAGAACAGGGGATGGCTGAGCACACCCCAGTGTGAATGAAGAACAGGGGAAGGCTGAGCACACCACAGTGTGAATGAAGAACAGGGGAAGGCTGAGCACACCGCAGTGTGAATGAAGAACAGGGGATGGCTGAGCACACCCCAGTGTGAATGAAGAACAGGGGAAGGCTGAGCACACCGCAGTGTGAATGAACAGGGGAAGGCTGAGCACACCGCAGTGTGAATGAAGAACAGGGGATGGCTGAGCACACCGCAGTGTGAATGAAGAACAGGGGATGGCTGAGCACACCCCAGTGTGAATGAAGAACAGGGGATGGCTGAGCACACCGCAGTGTGAATGAAGAACAGGGGAAGGCTGAGCACACCGCAGTGTGAATGAAGAACAGGGGATGGCTGAGCACACCGCAGTGTGAATGAAGAACAGGGGATGGCTGAGCACACCGCAGTGTGAATGAAGAACAGGGGAAGGCTGAGCACACCGCAGTGTGAATGAAGAACAGGGGATGGCTGAGCACACCACAGTGTGAATGAAGAACAGGGGATGGCTGAGCACACCGCAGTGTGAATGAAGAACAGGGGATGGCTGAGCACACCGCAGTGTGAATGAAGAACAGCGGATGGCTGAGCACACCGCAGTGTGAATGAAGAACAGGGGAAGGCTGAGCACACCGCAGTGTGAATGAAGAACAGCGGATGGCTGAGCACACCGCAGTGTGAATGAAGAACAGGGGATGGCTGAGCACACCGCAGTGTGAATGAAGAACAGGGGAAGGCTGAGCACACCGCAGTGTGAATGAAGAACAGCGGATGGCTGAGCACACCGCAGTGTGAATGAAGAACAGCGGATGGCTGAGCACACCGCAGTGTGAATGAAGAACAGGGGATGGCTGAGCACACCGCAGTGTGAATGAAGAACAGGGGATGGCTGAGCACACCGCAGTGTGAATGAAGAACAGGGGATGGCTGAGCACACCCCAGTATGAATGAAGAACAGGGGAAGGCTGAGCACACCGCAGTGTGAATGAAGAACAGGGGATGGCTGAGCACACCGCAGTGTGAATGAAGAACAGGGGATGGCTGAGCACACCGCAGTGTGAATGAAGAACAGGGGATGGCTGAGCACACCACAGTGTGAATGAATTGGCGTCCTTGGGGCCAGGTGGGAAAGGCATGAGTTCTGCTACTGTAGGAGAGGTCACGGCCACCATTGCCACCACTGCTGTGATAGACAGAATCCAGGTTGTTATGCAGTTTCTTAAAAAGAAGGAACCTGGCATGGGTGGAGTAGGAGAAGGTGGCATGGGAGGTGGCATGTTCTATTTCCCAAAATAGCACGCTATCATTATTCATGAACAGCTACAGGAAACATCAGAGAAATCACTTGGAAAAAGAAGCTTAAGAAAAGGTCGTGTGTTTTCCAATGGATAGCCTATGACGATTTCTGGCTGCCATTGTCCATGTCAACAGATTCTGTGTTTTTGAATGACACATTCACTTTAATGACGTTGCTTAGTTCACAAAGGCCTCCTGAGTGGAGCATTTGACAGCAGAATACCCAGAGTGGTGGAAGATGGCTCAGGTCTGAGTACCCCTTCGCTGTTCCCTTTCCTCCCCGAGCCAAGACTGCCTTTATCTTCTGTTCCCCGGAGACCTACTACAAAGACTTTTCCGCTCCTTCATAAACCTCATTAGATAGCAAGCAACTCCCTCTGCCTTGGTGGGACAGCAATTCCCTTTCTATTCCTGCTTCCCCTGGGATGGGGTTCTAACCAGGATACAGCCTGTTCCATCCCCATTCTTCACATAGGGTGTACCTCGCCCTCCCATGCCCTTCAAAGACATGATCTGTATTCGACTTGTCCCTCACGAGACCCATTATCTTCTACTTGTCTCCTTCATAGCGTCTTCTTGCCCGCCAGCATGTCACATCTCTGTCCCTGTGTTAAAGGATTAGTCTCCTCTGCATCTCAGCTGTGCCATCACATCAGAGACTTCAATACTCATGTGGACAGCACTCTCAACACATCTGCCCTCCCCTCCCTTATTCCTGCTCTCCTGACTCCATGCCAACCTCGGAAATTACCCAGGATCCTTGCACTTGGGACAATCTCTGTGTTTTGATTTTGTTTTTCCCATCACAGCCGTCTACTCACTCAATCCCACCAAACCTCATTTCAGCAACCTCGAGCCCTTCTTCTTCCCCCCTATATCCACTTCCATTTTCCCCCATTTTCTCAGCTCCTTTGGGGTTTGCTTCCTTCCTCAGTCTACCTAGCCACGAGTGCCCAGCACTTCAACCCTGCTTTTCATGGTACTCTAAGCCAATAGTCCATGGCTCTGTTTCATAACACACATGCAACAGGGAAGCAAGGAAACACTGAGCTCATATTCCCATCACTTTATTTATTTTTAGATATTACTAATACAACAGCATTTTCTTCACTTCAAATACTCTACCAAAATGGAAATGTATAAAACACAGACTTTAAAAGACAAAAGAAAGTTCCTCAGTGTTCTCTGTCATTCTCATCAGATAATTTTATAAAACCTAGGTGGTATAGAGATGGCTTCCAAGCCCCGTCTCTCCCTTCTGCCTGTGTCCACAGCTGTATTTCAAAGCCATTCATGTAAACATATGGACACGAGTGTTCTGGGCTCTGCCAAGTGATTGAAAGGATTCCCAAGTAGACAAAATTGCCGGGGCAAAAAATGGGGATCTTGGGGGTGGGGTGGGATGGGGGTAAGGAGAGATGGGGAGAGAAAAGGGAGAAGGGGAGGATGGGGGGAACTTGGGGAAACAGGATGATTGGGATAAAGGAAGGTTGGATAGGGGAGCAGGGAAGCACATATCTTAGTTAAGGGAGCCACCTTAGAGTTGGCAAGAGACTTGAACCTAGAGTGGCTCCCAGGAGCCCAAGGCGATGTCCCCAGTTTAGTTCCTTGGGCAGCTGAGGATAGGGAACCTGAAATGACCCTATCCTATAGCAATACTGACGAATATCTTGCATATCACCATAGAACCTTCATCTGGTGATGGATGGAGATAGAGACAGAGACCCACACTGGAGCACCGGACTGAGCTCCCAAGGTCCCAATGAGGAGCAGGAGGGAGAACATGAGCAAGGAAGTCAGGACCACGAGGGGTGCACCCACCCACTGAGACAATGGGGCTGATCTATTGGGAGCTCACCAAGGCCAGCTGGACTGTGACTGAAAAAGCATGGGATAAAACCGGACTCTCTGAACATGGAGAACAATGAGGGCTGATGAGAAGCCAAGGACAATGGCACTGGGTTTTGATCCTACTTCATGTTCTGGCTTTGTGGGAGCCTAGCAGTTTGGATGTTCACCTTCCTAGACATGGACGGAGGGGGAGGACCTTGGACTTTCCACAGGGCAGGGAACCCTGACTGCTCTTTGGACTGGAGAGGGATGGGAGAGGAGTAGGGGGAGGGGGAGAGGAGTGGGGGGAGGGGGAGAAGGGCAGGAGGAGAGGGAGGGAAATGGGAGGCTGGGAGTAGGCGGAAACTTTTTTTTCTTTTTCTCAATAAAAAATTAAAAAAAAGAAGAAGAAGAAGAAAGGATTCCCAAAGGTCAACACCGTCTCAGGTGACCTCACAACATACTCTTTTAGTTCAGGGATAGGGAACTGTTGTCCCTTACAGGGCCACAATCAAACCAATCTGCAAGAAAACTTTTTTCATCTCCACTTGCCACCAGTACCCAGCACTGTGCCTGATACTTGTCTGTGACTATAAATGTTCGTTGCATTGAATTGTGTTCTCTTATGGTGACTCCATCCCAGAATTGCATGACCACAGGAGAAATTCTAATGGGTCGGGAACTTCTCGCTGGATGCTGGAGAAGTTCTGAAGCTGTGGAGGGGAGGGAGGGAGAGGATACTTAGCCTCTGCATCCCTTTGCCTTCCATGTTATTTATTATTATATTATTTAAAAATAAACCCAACTAAACCTGACTGTTAGGGGGTAGGACAGGAGAATCATGGTGGACTCCAACTGAAATTATGCTGGCGTGCTTCTGCTAATTTAGTTAAGACCGTTTTCATGCCTTGATTATTATTCTAGGGAGTTGTTTTGGATGTGGGGAGTAGGATCCATTCTAGGTAATCTTTTTACCCAAGTGCTTACAGCAGCCCTGGCTTTAGGACACAACTGCACCCCTGTCTCCTTCAGATTTAGCTTTAAAGAAGGATATTTCTATCAGAACGAAGAGATGGACACACAAAGGCAAATTTTAATGTCACAACCTCGGGTAGACACAGTGAAGAAGAGCATTTAAGTCCACCCCCAGAGTAAGTGCTTGGAGGCGTTGATGGGAGCCTAAAAGATGTGCCTGTGACCAAACTTCTCTCTGTAGCTGTACATGGCACCTTTTGCACACAGAAGTGTGTCTGTGTGTGTGTGCACCCCTGATGACGCAGGCCTAGGTAAACAGGGTCTACAGAAGACCTCAAGACTGCTACAATTGTCTTGGAGGGTAAAGCAAAACTTCCTCACTCTCTATTGGTCCTTCTGTGTTCTCTTTCTTCCCTTCTTCACCCAGCACTTTACAACTGGTCCACAGACTGTTCCTTCGCATCTGTGTGCCTGCAAGTCTGTTATAAATGCTTGATCTTGAGTCTCATCCCAGAGAGACTGAATCAGCAACTGAGGAACTGGAGGCAGAGAATCTGCATTTGGACTTCTTTTTGACGTTACAATTTGAGAACCACTGAAAAGTATTTTCATATCTCTTCTTCCAACTTTGCATCCCTAGTCTATGGTCCCAGTCCATCTGAAGATGTGTTACATTTGCTTATGCTGTGGAGCATTTGTTTAATGATGCAAAGATGTGATGCATTTCTTCATGTTGTGTTTGTTTAACTCTGTGAAGCTGTGTTAATTTGCCTGTCTAAAACACCTGACTGGCCTAACGAAGAGCTGAACAGCCAATGGCAAGGCAGAAGAAAGGACAGATGGGACTGGCAGGCAGAGAGAATAAACAGGAGAAATCTGGGAGAGAGAAGGAGCAAGGGAAGGAGGAGGACTCAAGGGGCCGGCCACCTGGCTACACAGCCAGCCACAGAATATGGGTGAAAGTAAGACATACAGAAACACAGAGAGATAAAAGCCCAGAGGCAAAAGGTAGATGGAATAATTTAAGATAAGCTGGCTAGAAACAAGCCAAGCTAAGGCCAGGCATTTATAACTAAGAAAAATATTCCACATATTTATTTGGGAGCTGGGTGGTGAGCCCCTAACGAGTCAAAAGAGTAAATGAGGCAAAAGAATTTTTAAAAAGCCATGTTCACTCCACCCTACAGCCTCAAGGCCAAAATTATAAATCTGATGGATGCTCAGAAGAAGGACCTGGACAAGAACAGAAATACCAGAAATTTCACCTTGCTGGGCTGACCAAGAACTCTTCCCTCATGGTACCTTTACTTCAGTCTGTGAAAACTCACTTCTTCCTTCTAGAAATGTCTTGCTTAAGTGAATTTGGTCAGCATACCCAAGAAGAATACTGGGCATGTCTGGGAATGTAATACACAGAATTCAAATAAAGTTGCCTGTAAGAGGCCTAGAAAAACATATAGTCAATACTGCATCTACTATTGATCTGTCTTTGGCCGAAGCCACCACGTACTAATAGATCTCTGCTAAAAGACTTGCAAAAATGGAGATCTTAATGCTAAACAAGGGAAATACATAGTAAAGACATTTTGCCATCTGTTCACTGCCCAGGGATGGGGTGTGGTTAGGAGATTCTACCATCCAAAGCCCTCTAACCTCTGACAAAACTCTCTGAGCCATTCTTCCATACACAGAATCCCTGCCCAAATAGCCTTTGCTGGTTTGACTAGTGAGCTAGTATCAGAACAAAGTAGAGTTCTTGCTCTCTCTGCTCTGAATCAAGGAAAAAGACGTGACAAGGAAAAAAAGAGTGAAAAAAAAGAAGGCATGGGGAGAGACGTAGAAGCGCATGGCAGCAGAGAAGACCACAGATGCAAAAAGAAAGTGTGCCAGGCGCTCCTGCGTGTGTGACAGCTCAAATCACTGCAGGACTTCCCAGCAGCTGGGTGACCTCTCCCTCCTTAGGAATTTCACCGGAGCCTAGAGGGACAGAGACAGCAGTGTACATCAAAGGGTTTTGTAAAAGGCAAAGCGGCAAAGCGTTAGCCTTACCTGTTGTGGACAAAGAGCAAATGCTTCTTTCCAACAGTCCTACCCAGAGACTAGAACGCTAGAACCTTAAAGAAAGCATAGTCATGAACTCATTTCCATCACGGGATACCAAGGGGCTCGGAGAGTAAAGAATGGGACCTTCTCCCAGGGCTTAGATATCTCATCAGGAGCTCGAAAAGATGCTGTTTCAGCAAGAAATCAAAACCAAGGACAGAATATGCCCTTGAACAGCTTATATGCCAGCTTTACACGGCAGCCCAACCAGAGTCAGCGCTCCATACTCCATGCGTGTTCGCTTGTTCACCCATATTTACTTAGCAGGCCAGCAGGGTCTCTAAGCCACAACCTCTTCCCTGTGTTGCCCTTCATTAATATGGGGGCCCATTCAGCTCTTTCTCTTGTAAATCTAAGGCTTGAATTTTACCTCACCACTGAGAAAAGACATTTCTTCAGCCCCCATTTCACCTTGTTCAGCTGCCCAACTAGTCCACAACCAAACAGACCTTGCTAGGGTAGACTTGGCACCAGGACCTGGCCACTTGAGGGAGCCAGGGATTGACCAGGGCTGAACATTAAGCCAGGATGACCAATTGCCACATACCTCTCCCTACTCCAGCACAGACAGAGCCCAGTCTCTGAGAGTTTGCCAACCTAGAGAAAAGCCCCGTAACCTTCATTGCCCAGTGTCTTGGTAAACCCTTATTTTCTTTATCAAATTTGGATAGAAAACAAAACAATTAATTTAGAAAGCAACTCACAAGAATATAAACATTATTTATGTCTCTAATTATCTCATTCTAGTGGGTATTTTAGTCCCTGTCTGGTCAGGACATTAATTATCTTCATAACTACAGCAAAAGTTAAATAATAAGCACCCACGGCTACAGCGCTACTGTAATATGCAAGCTTAAATGAACTTATAAATTTTATTAATGGATGCTTTATACAACTCCATATATTATAAATCAAACAAGAACCCTATTCCTATCTTTTAAGGGTACGGCGAAAAGGCTTTAACATTATTGAGGATAATTTTTATTAAGTTTAAAACTCTCTCTTTTTTTTCGGTAATGAGACTGTTATGAGGATAATTTAATCTAGTTTGTCACGAGGCACCCTGGCTTGTTAAATAAGTTAATAAATGACTGCGCATTAATCAAAGTGACAGAGCTATGAAGAGCTGGGGATGGGAGACAATTCTGGTGATAGTATTAATTAGTATTTAATTAGAAACTTAGGTCCCATAAATAAAAAAAAAATCATGGTAGAGACATTTATGCAAATTGCTTGGAGCCTGCAGTGGAGTTCTCTGCTTTCAAGAAACATGATTTTTTTTTCAGTAACATACTGTACACAGCAGCCCTGTGGCCACGTCACGTGGCTTGAATGAGCTCTTCTTTTGTTTCCAATTTGTTCCAATTACAGGCCTGTAAATCCAAATCATTCTTTTGACTGTCCCGATTGAAATGTGGACTTCGCATAGTTTCTGTTGGGAGTTCTTTCTTTCTTTTTCAATAAAAACGAAGGAGAAATTTAAAAGAAAAGAAAAGAGAGTTTCTGGTTCTTCTTTCACTCTATTAATTAAGACGTGTGCCACCATTTCTCAAAGAACAATTGTGGATTGCATTTGGTGTTCACACGACGCCTCTGTTTTGAATCCTGGCGCGCTGTACCTGGGTCTGTTCTATGATATTATACTGTACGCTGCACAGACTGGCTTGCCATCATTTTTATGATAATCACAGTACTTCTACCTTTTCTCTCAATAACACGTTTTTGATAAATGGGCAATTTTTGATGGCCCAAAAGGATAATAACCATTTGGTTCTGAATGTCCCTGCTCCTCTACGGCGCGCTTTCCCCCTCCCCTTCAGGTTTTATTATTTGTTACATTTATTCAAGAAAGGTTAGCCACAGTAAAACTGCTTCTTCTATTCAACAGTCTATCTCTGTCATGGTTCATTTACGTGAAAGCTCGACAGACTGAACCCCGCATTATCCACAGCTGACAAGTGTCAGGGCGACAGTTCAATCAGCCCTTCCTTGAGAGGATGCCCAGGGCCCTGTGTTTGAAGTAGGACAATAAAGCAGGCGACACAATCGGGGCCAAACTGATCCAGACCCTGTATGTAAAAGGATTCTGCCTAATAACACAGTGTGGGTTTTTTTTTCTCCTCTCCAAACCCATTAGTCCTTAAACAGTAACGTGGCCCTTAAGAAAATCTATGAGTGACATGAAAATGCTAAGTTTTAACGTGGTTGGTTTATCCATAACCTCATGGGGCTGCTGCTTTGTGCAGACTGGTTTTGTCAAAGTCAGAAAAAAATAATGTATTCTGTGTCTGATCATTTTTAGGGAGCTGTTTGGATGGGATTTGAAGTCAGACATCCCGATGTTGACACGGGGATCATCTTCTTGTCCCTTTGTTTTACGTTTGTGGAACAGATCATTTGCATCAGCTAATAAAATTAAAGCACACAAAAAAAAAGCGTACAAAAGCCAGCTCCCTTCTGCAGCAATCCTTAATCTCCTCCAGCAGCCCCATAAACAGAGTTGCTGGGCCTGTTTCTTTATGTGAGGTTTCTCTAGAACACAGCCAGTAACACAAATAGATATGCAAACTTAACACCTCTGCAGCCTCGGTAACACGTAGACACAGGCATCTATTGAAGCATTTTTGCACAAATCCTGACAATTAGCAGCATGACCAAAGTCGACAAATGCTAATAATGCAGAGGCTGCTCTTTCAGGGACCGGGGCACAGTTGGTATCGCTCTCAGTGCAGCCTCCGTGCCAATGCAATCACCACAGACAGGAAAAGGTTGCTCACCTCCTTAGAAGGAGTCCAAACACTGGAAGCCTTTAATAGGGAAAGAGCCCAAGACCCGCTTCAAGCATCATAAACTGTTAAAGCCAGAAGGTACCACAGAGAACCATCAAATCCAACTCCTGTGCTTTATGGATGAGGCCCAGGCACATTTCGTGACTTCCAAGGTCATAGAGCTTGTGAGCCCGATGGAGAAGGGAAGTTAACAACAGAGTAGTCTGTGTTGTTTTGCTTCCCTTGATCTGACTTTGGGAGGCAGAGCTGAGTTAGGGGGAAAAGATCTAATCAGAAGCAAAATCCAGATCAGATGGTGAGTAACCATGCCTGGAGCTACCAAACATGACAGGCCAGTTCCCTCTGGGGCAGTCGAGGCAGTGTGTTCCGTGTGTGCTGGTTACCCTCCAGCGCACTGCTCTGACCCACGTCATCTGTTTACCCATATTCTCTGCCACTCTCTGCCCTGCCCACCATGGCACGCAGCCTCACGGTGCTGCTGGCTGCCAGGGCAAGGCAATAACGAACAGCCAGGCCTTCCTTTGTCCCTCTCTGGAGTCCCCTAGAACTCTGCATCTACTGAGTGACAGTAGCCATGGCAGGCCCCGGTGTCCTCCTGCAGCCCTACAGTCATAGGGTGAAATAGTTTTACATAGCTCCTAACCTGGAGACGCTGCTGTCTCCTGTCTGTTCTCATCGCTCTGCCCAGACTTCTGAAGGTGTCCCCTCTTTAAAGTCTCCATCTGAATACTCTCAGGTCAGTTCCGTTTTCTGCTAGGACCCACACAGAACCTTAACCCAATGGACTCTTACTTAGTCTTCCTACAAAACTAGCCCAATGGTTCTTAACATATTTTGGATTCCCTTGGAGAATCTGATGAAAGCTATGGGCCCTCATCCCAGAACAAAACTGATTACACACGTACATAAAATGCTGCATGTAGTGACAGAGAGTTCTCAGATTCCTCAAGGCTCTCTCCAAATTCTTTAGGCTTCCCCCAAACTGCCAATATGTCTGCTAACTGCATGTTCTTGGAGGTACCTAGGAAAGCTTCATTACCCCACAGCATGCTCCTCCCAAGGTACTTTGAGTGGCATGTGCCACAGAGAACAGAACATGAGGCCAAGCCCCACACCACAGCAAGTCAGGCTTCATCAGAGAGTCTTACTAACAAAAGAGCTGGAGAGAGGACACCTAATGCAGGGGAGATGCTACAGAGGGAGGTGAAAGGGCAAAGGGAGAGGAAAGGCAACCCGGAGATTAGCACCAGCAGGAAGCCAGTACTCAGTATTATGGGGACAAAGGGGAGAGGTGAAGTCACCAGAGCCCAGGAGCCAGAACTTCCAAGAGAACCACAGGAAGACCGCCTAACCCCTGCAAGAGATGGCCAAAGCAGAAAGATGGCCCCTCGTTTTTCCTCCCCCTGATCACCAATCCCTCAGAGATCACACTCTTCAGAAGTCCGCTGGCATTGGGAAGGAGGGAGCACAACCTGAGCTTGAGCAGATAAATAATTCCCAGAATCCTCCACGACCTGAGTGTCCCTTCCCATGGACCCCTGGCCCCTGGAACCTGGGTACTCCTGGAAGATTCATTCTTCTCGTATCTCGAGTGTACCAGCTAGATGCCAGGCACTAGCTCCCAGAGACAGGAAAGGTGGCGAAGGCTACCCAAGAGTTACAAATAAATATTTTAGACTAAAGCTGGCAGACTGTTGAGCCATAAAAGCAGCGAGGGTGGTTAATTAGAACAGAGGGCCAGGGAGGCTTTTGCTGGGCTTGCAGAGCAGTGATAACTCAGGCAATGCACGGTTAGAAGCTGATGAGTGGGATAAGAAGAGAGAAACTTGAATGGCATCATCAGAGACTACTGATAATGGAGCCCACAGGTTTTGAAACTCAGGCAACCATGCACAGGGCCAGATGCACTGATAACTGAGGCTGTACCCAGGAATCCCCTAGGAAACTCTGGAGAAAAATAAAGATACAGGGTCCTACCCAGTGACACACTAGAATCTGTTCTCAGTTTACAAAAGATGGCGGCGGCTTTGTTTTTGGAATAATTCGGGGTTGATGGTTAAACACAGCCATTATTAAAAATTGGGTTGCATGTGCTAAAGATTAAGGCGCTTACTAAAAATACAATGAGCAAACAGTTTAAACACTTCCTCATAGTAATCACACGAGCCTTATGCCTTTGAGCGGTTGGCTGCCTGGAATTTGTGGAGACACTACATCGTGGCATGCTGTTTTTTCTGACTCCATGTACAATGTCACTACGGGGAGAGCTCATAGAACACTTCTGTCACAGGAATTAGGCAGCACAGGGCTCGAGTTTGTGTGTGGAAGTGTCCACCTCAGAGGTCAGCCAACTACAACACATGCACTAAATCTAGGCAAACATCAGTTTTGTGTGACCTATACATGTTTACATTTTTTAAGAGATGAGGGGAGAAAAGGAGGGAAGAAAAAAAGGAGAAAAGGAAGAGGGAGGAAGTAGATGAGAGGAGAAAGGAAGGCGGCAGGGGAGGAGAGAAGAGGGAAGAAGGGAAGGGACGGGAAGGGAAGGGATGGGAAGGGAAGGGAAGGGAAGGGAAGGGAAGGGAAGGGAAGGGAAGGGAAGGGAAAGGAAGGGAAAGGAAGGGAAAGGAAGGGAAAGGAAGGGAAAGGAAGGGAAAGGAAGGGAAAAGGACAGAGGTGGAGAATGAGACCTCTGTCAACCACAAACATAAAGATGCATAAAGATTTACAATATAGTGCTTGATTAACTTTGTCATCCTCTGGTCTAGACTTACAAAAATGTTAATAATGCAAATCAAAATGTGTCACATTTGTGATGATTACCTTGTGAATATCACAGAAAATTGGGAAAGTATCTTCTGCTGCCAACAACTCTCTCTTACCCAATTGGCGAAGAAGGCTGACCATCACTAATGAAAGAGTGAAGAGCCAGCTTCCTTGCTTCATTCATGATTTTTGTTGATGTTGACGAGAGCTATCAGCCACCATCCATGTTAAGACTATTTCTGCAGATGAGCATTGAAGTTGGAATGCAGCCAAGCATTTAACTGTAGCTGGATTTTGTCAAGTCATGATGGAACTACAGCCTCGGGTAAACTCCAGACTCAAATGTCCTACAGAACCCAAGGATAGCATTGTCTGGGAATCATCTAGCTGAGGTGTGTCAGTGGCAGAACATTATCCTGAGTATTTTATGAGTCTCTGTAAGTAGGATGCTATATTCATGCCTTCTATCAGTAAATTATATACCTATACACATGAGCAGAAATCCAACTACTTATACTAGAATCTGATTTCACTGGTCTAGTGTTTGTCATTTAGAAAAAAAAAAAAACCTTTTAAGTTATTCAGATGGGTAGCAATATTGAGACTCTTTCATTACCAAACAGTCAAAGAGCAGGGAGAGAATGCCTTTAGGAATGGTCATCTTTACAACGGATGTAACTTAGTGAGTACAATGCATCCCAAGCAAGCACCAAGCCCTGGGTTTGATCCCCAGCACCACATAAATGGATGTGGTGGCACACACCTGTTATCCAGAACTCCAGGATCAAAGGCTCAAGGCCTTTCTCTGATTGGCGGACACACTGAAGACTGACCACAGTGCATTGCGAATGGGAACATGGAGAGGATGTGAGACGTACCTCCTTGAGATGTCCCTCCTCTCCCCTGAACACATTTCTCCTAGGGTAGCATTTTTATGCCTCCTAGATTTCTGTTATTGCTTTCTCTCCCAAAGTGACTCCCATGGAAATTCCACTCAGGGTACCTCTTCTTTTTTGCCTGCCTAAATCATACCCACTGGAGTTCCACATTAGACAGTGCCTCTTCTAACAGACCTCCCTGTAGGTGGCATTTCCCACTCCAGAAACTACCTAGCCCTTTCTAACAAAACGTTCCTTATTTGGCACGTCTACTTAGCTTACTTGGTCCTGGGTCCCGCTAAGTCCTCTTTTCAGGGCTCTCTGGTAGACAGTTGTAGCAAAGGTGACTGTTTGGGTTATAGAATCCTAAACTGAAGCTGGCTGAGGACGTGGGCCAAAGCTGCTCTCCCCTGATGGACCTCTCAGATGTGACCGAGGCACAGCAGTCCCACTGATGGACACTCTGCGGTCATCAATTCAAGAGCGAGAGGTACCCAGCCAGCGTGCAGAAGACGGAAGGCTAATAAAAAAGGAAAAGGAGCTGGGCTTCAGGGCCATCAGATTCACAGTACCAAGTCCCTTTCTTTGGGCTTTTGAAAGTGTTGTTTTGTGTGGAAGATAATTCCCTGATTGTTCAAGCCACTCCTCGGGCTTGAATATTCGTGGTGGCAACCAGATGCAATCTTAACAGGCACGCCAGTGCAGAAGTCCCACCAAAAATGTCCTCCATTAACTCTGACTCCTTCGTATCTGTTCCGAAGCCCCTGAAACTACTACATGAATGGGTTGCTTTGCAGTTTTTTTGAAATTTGGATGTACTTCTCTATAAGACTGGACTATTTCAGAGAATCGTGAGCAAAAGTTTGCAGGAGTATAGACTTCTGTTAACCGTAGCTTCATATGAAAGTTAAGTCTCCAACATGATTTGTGAGCACGTGATATATAGTAAAGGACAATTCCCAGGGGCTCGGCTTTTACCAGCAACTTACTTTTGGAGCAGGGGCAATATGTGTAGATAGGGCATATGCTACATGGGTGCATGCACTTGTATTGGAATATAAAGGGCCCTGGGCACCCAAAGGCCATATTTGAGTGTGCATGAGAAAGGAGCTTGTGGCAGCTGTGCGCGGAGCTTGATAGACCACATTAGCAATAACTATTCCATACACGGTTGCATTCTATTTTTGTATCACATTAACGGATATATTATTGGTAATTGTTCTTAATAGAATCACAGAAATGAGAGATGGAAATGCTATACCGTATGATGGAATGCTGTTCCTTCACCGTTGATCATTATAATAAGCCTGCTCGGTCATTACTTACAACCCATACTACAACTTTGCCAATGAGGCAGACCGAAATGAGGAGATAAACAAAATTTGTTTCCCTGATAAATGTGAAGCCCAAGTTTTAAGATATTTTGCTGAAGTTTTAAACTGATTGTCAATTAGTCAATGAGCTATGGCAGGCAGTGTATTTCTGGGTAATTAGTGTGTGTCTTAGGGGGGTTATTTGGCATGAGGCTGAGGGCAAAGTAATTTGTATCTCCCAGGAAGTGCAATAATTGCCTCAAGCTGAACTGCTTGGAAAGTGTATTAATTCTATTAGGAATCATTTATGTTATTTTATACGGCATCCTGTATATTCATGAAGTATACTCATAAACCATGAATTATTCATTTTGGGGGGGTCTTAGCATATGAGGATGGCACTGATAATAACCCAGAAAACAGGACGAGTTGTGTGTACCATTGAGGAACTCAGGCATTGTCAGGAAGATGCACATTGGCTTATGAAATCCACCGTAGTAGGATATCACTGGATCCTAGCCATACTAGGATGCCACAGGATCCCAGTGGGAGGAAGAATAAGGTCTTGGGAAGGTAAGGTCAAAGGTCAGAGGTATGTCCGTTGCTTAAAACTAGCTTCTCAGTAGGCCAAAAGGCATTCTAACCAGGGTCTGCTGTGTTGGCTCTGAGAGCCGACAGCTACATGGAGATGGGCTTGATCTTGGTATTTGAGGGATTTTCTTCCCCATCCTTATTTTGGAGATTGAGGAGGGCATGAAAAAAATTAATCACTCACTGATTTATACAATGCTTACAAGTGAATGTCCAGACTGCTAGTTCTCCACTGGTGTGTAACAAATCTTCCAACCGAGCACCCTACGACCGCACTCATTCATCGCTCCCCAGCTTCTGTGTCAGAGTCTCATTCCTGGTCTTCCGTCTCAGTCTCCACAAGGCTACAGCAGGGAGACAGTACAGGGTCTGTGAGCCGTTCAGAATTCTCTGCTTCCAACTCAGTTCTGTGCCCTCAGATTCCTGTGGGTGATTGTGCTGAGGACCTAAATTCCTTGATGGATGGCATCCAGAGGCCACCTTCAGTCTCTTGCCACATGGCTCTCTTCAATATGGAAGCTAATTTCATCAAAGTAGGCAAGCTAATAAAGCAATAGTCTGTCTACTGGCAATAAAAAAAAGTCACCCTCTTTGGAAACAACATTGCAAAAGTAGTATCTCTTCACCTTTGCCATAACCTATTGACTCAAAGAAAATCACTTGATTTGAATGCCATTGAAAAGAGGGAAACACAGACACACCGGATCTTCAGGTCTGTCATGAAGCCTCCTACCATACACAGACTCAGCCCTCAAACTCTCTCATTTACTAACAACTCCGGAACCTAAAATAATGAATTGGAAAACTCTAGATCACACAGGAAGACTAGAAGGAGGAAGTGGCGTTAAATTTGAAGTCTATAATGAACAAAAGCACATTAGGTACAAAGCAGGCACAAAGCATGACCTGTTGAAGGGGCCGGAGGAAAAAAAAAGACCTGAATGACTGAGACAGGACACGCAGGGGGAAAGGTGGAACAAGGTGGGGTTAGAAAGATGGGCGGGACCCAGATCATGCTGGGTTGGAGGCCAGGATAGGAAGTTAAATTTTATTCTGAAGCCACTGGAGGTTTTGAACACAGAGAGATGTGGACCAATTTGCATTTGTAAAACATCAGATGCCCAGCCAGTGCAAAGAGAATGAGCTGGAAGCATACAGACCAGTTAGAAGCCAGAGGTTGTGATATCTGCAGCAGGAAGGCGGCTGAGGAGATGCAGAAGATGGATGCATGTGAGATAGTCTTCAGAGTTTAGAAGGAGCATCCTTGTGGAAACACACGTATCAGCTTAACTACTCTACTCTTCATCCGAGTTTGAAGGGAAAGCTAAGAGAAGGATCCAGTTTATGGCAGGAAAAGAAGGTGGAGAAAATAAGATGGTTGAGCATTTGGAGTGAGGAGGCAGCTGAGGGCAGGATGAGCAGACTCTCTGAAGGATCCAGACATGCCTTTATTCCTCTGTCACATCACGTCGGACACAGTGTTTCTTTCCCATGCGTCTTCCTCTGATATAAAATCATCTGCCTTTCAGGATTATTGAAAAGATCAAATTAAACAGCGTCATACAGATTCCGGTAATTTTTTTCATGAGTCATTTGACTTACTGTCCAGACAGCGATCTACTCAACTGCTAAACGTTACTGACCACCTCAAGGAAAATAGTACAATCCAGAAATCCCCTTCTCATTTACCCATTTTAGTTGGTTTCAGAGCGTTTACTACAACCTGTGTGGCTCTGTGAATCCTTTGTTCTGAGGGCCCAGGAGAGCCCTTGCATGCAGTGGGAAGTCAAAGGTCCGCTGAGTGTTGCAGGGTGTGACTGCCGGACAAAGGCACCCTGTGTAGTTGTCTCCAGTGTTGCCTAGTATGTTAGACACGGTGTGGGCCAACCTGCATTGGCCTCAGAGTAGAGTCACATCCATACATGCATCTTTAGGATAACTTACAGGGCTTTTACAATGGATAGGGGCCTTCATTTGACCACATCTTTGAGTCATGCTGCAAGCTGGCCTTTGAGATAGAGTTTATTCCCATGAACAGATGAGATGATAGAAAGTGGATGGAATTTAAAAAAATAAAAAATCTCCCCAAAGGCCAGAAACTGAAGATTCTGAAAATAAGTCAGGGCTCTGCTTTAATATGAACTCACCAGCTGGATGTAGTGGCGTCTCAGCACATGGGAGGCAGAGGCTGACAGATTGTTGTTAAGTTTGAGGTCAGACTGGTCTACATAGTGAGTTCCCGGTAAAACCCTGTCTCAAACAATAAAAAATAATTAAAAATACAAATAAAATATAAACTTACTTCCCAGTGAAGCAAAAGTCAAAATGTTTCTCCAACTCCCAAATAGATGTGCTGACTCGCGTCACATAGAATCCTGGATCTCGTGTCTGGAGTCACCTTTCTCTGCACATCCCTGACTCCCGCTGTTGCCAGTAGCTAAGGCACAACCACCAGTGTGAGGCACCAACTGGACCTGAAGGAATTGCTGGAAGTCAGACAATGGGTATCCAGCCAACTCCTCCACATTCCAACTCCCTCCAGGTGAAGGAACTTGCTCCCGTACTAGGTTTCCAGCTGTGTTTAATCTGACCGTGGTCTGTTGGCTTGGTCCTTGTCTCGCATTTGCTTGTTATACAACTGCTAAGCATCTGTGTGGTGCCAAGCCTTTGTGCTAGGCAACCAGATGGACATAGTCTCTGCCCCCTGGGAGTAATGAGAATCCAGGAGCAAAGGCAGACTTTAAGAACTATGTCAACTTTAAGTTGACGTAGAACACTGTGGTTGGTACAATATAGGGCATAAAGAGGCACCTGTGACTGATTCTTGGGCATCCAGGAAAGTTTTCCTGAATAAGAATCATTCAGCTGTATCTAAAAAGCTAAAAAGCAACTAGACCCATCCAAACAAGAATGGAGACCAGCCCAGGCACAGAGAGCAGTAAAAGAGATCCTGAGACCTAAAAGAGCTTCTAAAAGACACAAAGGCTAAAATAAAAGTATAAGAAGAGGATGCAAAGAAACTTGGTGTTCGATGGAGCCAGAAGAGGAGGCAGCATCCGTATCCATCCTAGTACATCCACTCCCCACTCTTCTCTGGGATGCTAATGAGTAGCATGGCCATCACTTTATCCTCACTTAATAGTTTCAATGAAGCATCACTGATGTGTGTCTAGAAAGCTGTGCACTTCTATCTCAAGCCACATCTTCACCATTCTCAGTTCTTGGTGACTAGAATGGCTATGTGAGTCAAATCATTCTTGTCTTTCCATTGACTTGCAAATTCAACTTGGAGGACACAGCTCAGAATGGCTCCTTCACAGGGTTCCGGTGCAATGTGATTCTGGAAGCTTCTACTTGTACTTGTTCTTCCTTCTTAGTTTTTGTTAGTGGTTGTCAGGTAAGCAGATGAGTGCATAACAGAAGCTTGAGAGGATATTTTGGTTGTTTTAAGGTTGCTTGTTTTGTTTTGTTTCTCTGCATAGCCCTGGCTGTCCTGGAACTCCCTCCGTAGACCAGACTGGCCTTGAACTCAGAGAACTCCCTGCTTCTGCCTCCTGAAGCAGGGATTAAAAGGCACTGCCTGGCTTTTAATCCCTGGTCCAGGGTGCCACATGACTTTGAAGTCCCACCAGATGTGGATGCAGGTTAAAACCTATTCATCATTTCTGAGCTCAGAGACTAATTGTGTTTTGCATAAAGTGCAGTATTTTTACTTAGTGTCAGTATGCACTGAATTATCCAATAGCAAAACTACAGTGGAAATTGATGAAGATATAACTGGTTTCTTTCAAATTTCCCCAGGGTTTATCATCATCACCAAAGTCAAGCCATGATGTATTTGGCTCACCAATAGACTAGCCCTATATAAATTTGTCTTTGAAACTGTCATAGTCCCAATGATTTCATGCATATACATATATGTCATATAAATATACACATATATATGTCTTACTTCAAAATGTCAATTCTAAAGAAGGTATCATCGATATTCAGTTACAAGTACTTTACTCCTCTGAAATCTAAATGTATCTATGATATGAGGAAAGCATTGAGTGTTTCCTCATGCACTGTTTCCTTGCTTGTTGGGCATGGTACACAGAACAAATACTGAATCATGATTGGAGAGCTGATTAGAAGGGATAATCATAAGCTCCACCAAGATCCACAGAGCTGAGTCATTATTGCATATGCTCTCCAGGAGAGATACAGATGGAGACAGACATTTGAGATGTTGTCTACTATGTTCCATAGAGCTGAGGGGTAAAAGAAAAAAAGCAGTCAGTCACTCAAAATTATTTTCATGTCTCATCTTTGTTACAGTTAAGACACTATACAAATGTTTCAGACTATAAGTAAAGATGGGTTATTCTATCAATGAATGTTACTTCAAGCAATGGGAATTACAGAGTCCATTTTAAAGAAAGAGGCTGTTGGGTTTGACAGGTTGACAATGTTGCCCTGGGATCCCCAGAATAGTTAGTTATGAGGAACTTTGGAGTAGCTAAATGAAAATAGACAGCAGAGTCTGTTGGCAGAGACTTCTGTCCTGCCCAGTACTGCAGCAGTTCAGTACCAAAGAAATACACAGAGGTCTACATTAATTATAAACTGGTTGGCCTATTAGATCAGGCTTCTTATTAACTCTTACATCCTACATTATTAGCCCATTATTCTTGTCTATGTTAGCTACGTGGCTTGGTACCTTTTCTTGCTTCCTCTGTGTCAACTGCAGATTGAATCTTTCCTTTTCCCAGCATTCTCCTGTTCTCATTGCCCCACCTCTACTTCCTGCCTTGTCACCCATTCTATACTTCCTGCCTGGCCAATCAGCATTTTATTAAAGCAATACAACTGACAAATCATTACAGGGCACAAGACCATTGTCCCACAGCACTCCTCCCTCCCTTTTTCAAAACAAAAACTCTAAATCTAATCTTCTTTGTTTAGCTTTTCTCCTGACCATTATTCATAACAACTTGTAACCAACACTCTAAACCAAGACAAACATCCATAATCCATTTTTTGGGAATGTGAGCATAGTTTTCCAGTCTACTTCCTACTGATTGGGGGTGCTGATAATCTTATGGGGACCTAAAGAAAATTTAAGATATGGTCAAGTCCTGACTAGAATATTCTGTGAGGCTTGATCATCTCAGCCAACGGTCTTGAGGCTGTTCTGGATGTAGAACTCAGACATCTGGGTCATCCAGTCCTATTGGAGATTTCTCAGGGGGTCTTCCTTGAACAAACCTTATTTTTCTTAACCCAGAATGAATCCACAGCCTCTCATTTCCTGTGGAAACAAAACCAAAATCTCTTCTCCAAAGTAATATACCTTTTGACTTAAATTTTGAAGTCAAGGCATTTTCAAATATATAGGTTGGATTAATCCAGCAGCATTTATACTCAAATGTCTTTTAGCAGTTGTTGCTTCATCAGCAACTAAACAATTCAAAGACAACATAATAATATACAGTATCCAGATTCTGTGTATTTTCCATCTTTATACTGCTTTATTTTAAACTCTATTTCTTTTATTTTATTTTTAATTTTTGGGTTTTTGAGAGTAGGTTTCTCTGTGTATCTTTGGCTGTCCTGGCACTCACTCTGTAGACCAGGTTGTCCTTGAACTCACAGAGATATGCCTGTCTCTGCCTCTAAAGTATTGAAATTAAAGGTATAAGCCTCCATGCCCAACTACTCTCTTTCTTTGCTTTTTATTTTAAGGACTTTATCCCTTTTCTTTTCTCTCCCAAGCCTACATATATTTTTAAACACACTGTAAACCATTTAGAGGCTTTCATCATCTGAATCTATCTTTACTGTATATCTCTCTTTTTCTGACCACATGATTCTTTAATTTGCTAAGTAATATGGCTAGGATTAAAGCCGTGGCTTTGATATCTGGATCCACTCCATTCCTTAGCTTTCTCAGAGTCTAGGCTCATGGTGGAGGTACTGGTCAGAGCCATGTTTATTGCCACAACTCTATGGAGTTTCAAGGTCCCTGCCACCACCAAGAAGCATGCTGTTGACTATTCATAAACACCTTTTAAGTGTTTTGTGGCAGGGTCCCTTAAAAGAACTTCATGGTTTTGCAGCTAAAGCTGAGTCAGGAAGCCTCTCTTAAATGAGACAAGCTTGCCTCTAGCAAAGAGAGCCCACCTGAGAAAATGTTTCTACCAAGAAGCCGTGCTTAATTCTATTCTTTTCTTTCTAAAATTACTTCCCAAACTCTCTCAGGTCAAAGAGACAGTAGACTATTTAAAGCTAAAGAAATGTCTCCAAACACAAACACCTTATACAAATTCCAGAAAACTCATCTCTCCCTCCCAGAACTCCCTGCCCCCCAACCTAGTCATTTAAGCCTTTTTATGTCACTCAGACTTGTCTTGCCATGTCATCAGTTGACCCTGTTAACTTCTCAAAGTATAGAATATCACCAGGTGGGACTCCCACCATCGCATCCTTGCACCCTGGCCAGTCCTCCTGTGGGAGGACTGCCTGCTAAGATAGTTCCCTCCTGCAAGGGTCCCTCCTCCCATGCATTGCACACATTTCAGCAATCTCCCAACGTCATTTCCTAACTATTGTCCAAGTCCCTCTTCCACTCAACCTACGGGATTCCCTTCTTCTTCACAGCCAAACTTCTTTTAAAAGAAAATGTTCTCTCTCTCTCTTTCTCTCTCTCTCTCTTTCTCTCTTCACCCCTCTCTCTGCCTTTCTCTTTTCTTCTAATTTCCCCTCTTTCTTTCTCCATCCTTTCCACCCTCTTTCTCCTTCTCTCCTTCCTACGTCTCTCATCTTGTTTATTCTCCAAACGCTGCATCCAACTCCTAAGCTCACTGCTCACTGAAATCCCCCACACCCACGCCACCACCACTCAGCCCTTACTAAAGCCATCCAACTTTTTGGTTTCCTCTCACTGGAACTTTCAACAGGTCAGCTCTGGATGTACCTATCCCTTTTGTTTTGCTTTGTTTTTCATGGCGCTACACAGCCTGCCTATCTTCCTGGCTCTCTGAGCTGCCTCTCCTTCTCAGCCCCTTCTTATGCATCTTTCAGACATGTTAGTGTTTCCTGAAGTTCAAGATTTTCTTCTCTACCAATCAACATTTCCTCTGATTTGACTGCATCCTTTAATAATTTGTCGTCTTATTCAAAAACAATGTTCTCAATTCTTTCACATCAATCGAAAAGTGGTTCGCAACACTTCACTCGGGCAGGAAACTGGGCCCCATACACCAATTAACACCTGACTTCATTATCCAGTAGCCTCAGAAACTGAGGCCTCACTGTGAACCTCCATCCTCTCCTTCTCATTCCTGTCATTCAGACTTCACATTCCAGGTCCAGCCCAGCTCGTGGTTTTTGTCTCAGGACCAGCAATGAGCAAGACAAGAAGAGACAATTCCTATTTACATCTTCCACCTACTACTCTCTCCAGGAACCTTTAAATCCCTGCCCTAGTCTTGTTGTCCTTCAAACCTGCCTTCCCCCTCTACTCCTTCAAAATATGCACGTCCACAGGCCCCATTCTTCATGACGAGACAAGGATAAATTGAGCTGTGCTCTTGATTTGGAAACAAATGGCTCTACTTGTATACCGTGGTAGAGAAGAAAAGACAATTGATCAAGCAGGGTTTGGGTGCTGACTTATCACACACAAATTCTCTAGTCCCCTGGGAACTGCACTTATAAGAAGAGACAACCATACACTAGAAGTCAAATGGCAATACAGGTAACCGGATAAGGTGAGGGTCAAGTGTCTAGACAAACCCAGTGGTTCTTAAAACCCTAGTGTACCTAAAAATACTTGGAGTATAGAGTCACTAAAGATACAGGTTCCTACGTTCTGTGCAGTAGATTAGACTAACTCGGGCTCTGATTAACTCCGGCAATCTGCATTTGGGATAAGCATCTACACAATTCTTCACACCGGTTGAGATGATGAACATCAATCCGGTCAGCAGTTCTCTGCTGTCCAAGGTGGGAGGAGGGAACTCCATTAGGCAGACCAGAGGAGAGCTAGTTCAGAGTTTAGACATTCAAACGCTCACGAGGAATCCTTTTCATCTCTCTCCTGCACGGCTGGGTGTCTTGAAGGGGAGCCAGCACCTTGTCATTATGGGGAGGATGCGCAACTGGCAGCAGGGCTAGAAAGGGATGTGTCCAGCTGAGTCTCAAGCCAATGAGACGGGTTTATCTGCAGCTGATTCCAGGGTCCCTGGGTGCTGAAAGGTGGTGTTATGATTCATTGACGCTTTCACATCTATTGTGTTTCTTTTCCTGGGTGGCTTTGCCAAGGGCCCTGTAGATATCATTATTTTCAGATTACTGTTATTACATTCTTCTTGAATAAAATACTACCGTGTTCTTATCTCCATAGAGTGAGACCAAGTTTCAGTTGTCTTCTTATCTTTTCATGTAAAACAATCCCAGCAGTGAGGTCTCAGAGGAGAAGAAAAAAATAAGTAAAAGCCTTGTGTGTGTGGGGGGGGGGGGGGGGATACGCCTGCCCGAATTTAAGGAGCAGGCGGACAGCGTGGAGCCACCTCCTTACATGCATGCCAGCAGCTGGGCTTAAACTGCACCATGAGCAAATGGCTCAATTTAAAGAAAAGGCGTTTCTGCAATTTAGCAGGAAGGAGTGATTGACGAGTAACTCTACCCAGAAACTGACAGATTGTCAAATCTGCCTGCTACCTCTGGGTCATTTGAGCCATAGAATTTCTGGCCCAGTGAGAGCAAAGTCATTACTTTCTCCCTCGGCGCGTCTCTCTCTCCGTAGAGAGCTCAGAGTAGAAGAAATATCCTCGAGCCGTTTGAAAGTCACGGGCAGACTATGAGATTTTGTCCTTCGTGTCTGGACCGGGCTCCAGCCGTCTCCACGGCAGCTCTTGCTGGCCATAGTTATGAGCTTATTTGAGGCTCATTGGTGAGTAGCACTTTAAGGAGAGTGAATTACAAACTACGATTCAATGACTGTTTGATGGCAAGTGTCCTGCTGACTTGAGGTCTGGCTTTTAAAATAGACCCTTGGCTGAGGTTGCGTAGCAGAGAGACACCTGCTTGATTTGTTCTGGCTCGTGCCTTAGCAGCCAGTTTTATATGGGCTATGTGTTAGGGTAGCTATGCAAATCACAGGATGTCCTGGTAAATTTAAATTTCATTTAGAAAGAACAATGCAACTACATCGCATGTAGTATTTGGAAAGTACGCATATGAAATTTTGTTCATATTTCTTTTTCCTGAAATTCTAATTTAACAAAATGTTTTGTGATTTTATTTGCTAAATTTGGCAGCTCTGCTCTGTAACTGTTTGAGCATTGTTGTGGTTTGAAGAGGAAGTGTTCCCCCTACAGAAGACTCGTGTGTTGGGGACTTGTGTTACTACTGAGATACACTTGGATCCTGAAGACACTAACATCATCAATGGGCTCTGCAGAGATGGGCTTGGTTGAAGGAAGAAAGTCATTGGGGATATGTTATACATATGTGTATATGCTCACATGCACACATACACACACACACACACACACACACACACACACACACACACACACTTTTCTTTGAGACAGGATCACTCTATGTATCCCTGGTCTAGAACTCACTAAGGACACCAGGCTGGCCTTGAACTCACAGAGACCTCTTTGCCTCTCACTCCTGCATTCCAAGGTTAAAGAGATGTGCTACCAAGCCTACAGAAGGGTGTATCTTTCTGGACTGCTTCTTATCTTTCTCTTTGATTCTTCCGCAGGACAAGCAGCTCCGCTTGCCGCATCGTCCCCATTGTGATGCTACTGCTCAGCCATAGGCCCAGAAACACAGAGCAAAGTGACCCTAAACTGAAAATCACAAAGCTGGGAACTGAAATACAAAATTTCCCTGCGAAGATGCTCTGCCAGGCCTTTTCTCATGACCCTGGAAAGAGGACCAACGGAAGTACCATGTCCTCTTGGTTCTTACTCAGTCGAGGCCCTCTGCAAGGCTTCTTAGAGTGGGAATTTTAGAACAAGGGACACCCTAAAAGGTGACATTAGTGGTAGAGAAATGGGTGGTGCAAGTTGGAGACCTCAAGGCCAGTTGTCTGTGCTTCTCCCCTTTTGGGATGAATAGAGATGAAGACATGGTGATTCCCTACTCTTCCACAGGGGTATATCTTTCAGGGACCCCCGTGGACACCTGAAACTGGGTCATTCCAAATCATGTACGAACCATTCTTTTCCTGTACATACAGGCTATAACAAAGTCCACTCTATAAACCAGACGTATTATGGCTATGTCTGTTATACTTACAGCTAACAATAACTAATAATAAAACAGAACCATTATAATGTACCTTGACAAAAAGCAACTGAATGTGCTCTCTCTGTAAACGTATCTTACAGTCCTTTTCTATAAGCACTTCTGGGAAGCACTTCACAGCGTCCCTTCAGTGTGTCCTAGCTACCAGCATCACCGCTCTTGTGCTCAGGGGCCGTTATTAAACAAGAATTTCTCAAAATAAGTACCGCTATCCCGTGACAACCTGACAACTGAGCAGGCTACTAAGTGACCAATGAGCGGGTGGTATGGGCAGCGCAGATGTGCTGGGCTAAGGGAAGGTGATTCATGTTCCAGGTGGGACCCTGGCAGCGTGGTCTGAGATTCCATTGTGTTGCTCGGAACCATGTATCATTTAAACACGGGTGAATTGTTTATTTTTAGAAATTTCCATTTAACATCTCTTGACCACAAATGATATAAAATGCTGGAAAACAAAACCGCGGATAGGGAGGTTAGTGTGTACTTTAAAGGCGTTCTGTCCAGCGAGGCTGGCCTGGCACAGGGCTTGAAACACAAGGCTGGTCTCTGAGACTGTACTCTGTTCACAACCCATCCCTGAGTGTGCCTGTACTTCTTATGTTTGTCTTAAAGACTGAGTCTGCCCAGTTACCTGCGGAGATAAGGTGAGGGTATTTTTTGAGCTTCCGTTTCTGAGCTGTGACCTTAATTCCTAGAAGTCTGTGCTCTTTGGGCCACCCCTTACGCCATCAGTTCTGAGATTCTCTTATTCTTAGCCACCGTAGTCCCGATCCCATGGAAGATTTGCCTACTCACCTTTCCTCTCTTTCCTTATACAATCAGGTAACCTGACCCAGATCCAGGCTGCTTGCCCCAGGCACCAGTTGGCTATATTTCTGGGTCTTACTCCGGGATTATCCCTGGACTCTGGAACATGCCACCTCAGACAGCGTGGCTCCCAGATCCTGCCAGACACCCTGCTCTGAGAACAAATGGAACAGCAGGACTATTCGGTATCTGTCCATCCACATAGCTCCTGGGACCATGGATTTTATATTATGGCCACATAGTGTATGAATAATGCTTCCCTATATCCCCCTAAAAGTTCCTTAGTGAAATTCAACCCCTGTTGCTAGCAGTTCAGAACTTTCTGAGTGCCCTAGTTTATGTGGCCTCCCCAGGGACTTGGCCAGCCTTCTCATGCTAGAGCAGAAGCCCAGGAAGACACCTCAGAGACGGAAACTTCAGGCCCCTCAATCCCTCTAACATAAAAGGCATCCCCCTCTAGTGGGACCATCTTTCTGGCATGACCCCCTCTCACAGTTCTGGGGTCTGATCTGTGGGGCTCCCTCACCCCATTCTCTGAACGCATCACCCAGGATTCCGTGAGTGATTAGTCAGGCTGCTGCCTTGTGGCTCAGTGGAAGAATAAAGCAAGCCTGTTGTCTACTTTTGTTATTCTGAAAAAAACATAAACCTGCCAAGTCTGGGGACCCAGAAGCCCCTTCCAAGCAGACAGTGCCTCCTCCCTGACCCAGTTCCCTCGCCTAATCATGGGAACCCAGCTCTCAACAGAAACAGACGGACAGGCAAGTGAGTCTCAGGGTTATTTTCTCGGGCTGAAGCCATGGTTTTCCTGATTGGACCCTTGCTTATTATTTAATTGTTTATCTTGACATGCAGGCTTGTACCAGAGAGGAATACTTAAAGAGTGGTGGGGCACTGGAGAATATAGAAAGAAACGGATCCTTTAGTATCTCAGACTCCCCTGCCAGGCTCCTCCCAATTATTCTGCAGGCTTCTTTGCCCTGAGGGCAGTTTGCAGCTCCAGGGGACTGAAATTGGCTTAAAAAAAAAATTCTTTCCTCCCTCTGCCCCATGTGAGGGGGCATTGTGTGTCTCTCAATAATAAGCCTGGCTTTGTGTGACCTAATGGACAGGGCCTTCGGAGAGATTTTTCAGCTGAGAGCAGTCAGCTGCACCCTAGGAAACCAACAAGTTTCTAGACCAAGGAGGAAATTTGGGGCAGTGCGATTTGTTTTCCAGAATCTGTGTTATGAACTAATTCTCCTCTAGCTAGTGTTTAGGGTAACTAGGTAAAAGGGCAAAAAGAATACTCCAAGTGATCTAATAAATAATAGCATTTAATCACATATCTCACACCCCACTCATTACCACCAAAATAACAAATAATCCACAAATCATTTTGGAGCAATTACAGTGTGCTAGCCATTGCCATCGATCAAGGTAATTATTTATTACATTTATTGATTTCCTTCTTGGAGCTCAGCAATAGTTAGAAGCTCAAGGGGTCAGAATGGAGAAGCCACAGTTCTTGGTTTCTGGCTTACAAGTTACTGATCAGAATAAAATACCTTCACTGTACCAGGCACAGACTAGGGAATTTACATATATAAATCAACCACACTGAATCCTTCAGGAGCCACTCAGGGAAGACAGTCATTCTCTCTCTCTCTCTTTTTTTTATTGGTGCATACAACAGATCCAAGGAGTCACAATAGATACGAAGATGCTTCTTCTACTCTCAAGGTCCCAATTCTTGATCTCAAATGGCAGAGGGGGTTTCTCAGAGATGATTAAAGATAGGGAAGTTGAGGGGTGATCTTAGCTATCTTGGGGGGCCCAATAGAAAGACAGAGATTCTTATGAGTTAAGAAGGAATGTCAGAATCAGAGTGGCAGAGATATGACAATGAGAACAGACATTGGAGAGACACAGAAAAACAAAGGCAAGAAACAAATGCTCCCATGGGGCCTCCAGAATGCCTTGCCCTCTTGCCCAGTGTGGACATGTGACCTTTAGAATTTTTTTTGGGGGGGGGGGCTATCGAATTTGTTGCATCAGTCACCAAAAACAAATCCGGTACACTGTCTTCACACACCTGCCCCTACTGCACTCTGCAGCAAATGTAAGCTACCCAGAGAAGCTTATGTCCAAGTGGTAAATCCAGGCAGGGCCGCCAAACCACCTAGCTTGACGCTGCAGCATTACAATGTAGAGGTCCTTAAATTCCATGTCTCCCCTGCTCCATGTAACATAACATGTTCAGTGCACAGAGGGAGATGAACTCTGAGTAAGAGTTACCAGAATATTCTAAGGTGGCCAGAGATGCTTTGGGTGGACCAGGTACAGGTTGGCTTGTGTTGGGCAGCTTAGGGTGGGCTGAAAGTAATCCTGGGGGCAAAGAAAAAGCAGGTGAAGGATGGCCTGGTGCAAGAAATGCCATTGGGTTGAAGATGGATAAACCCCCTCCAGCTCTATACTCCCGCTTCTGCCTTCAGCCATACTTTCCTGTGGATCCCACTAAGTCTTCTTACCGCAGGCCCCTGGGCCATGTCCTGTGGTCCCCCTTAGCTTACAGACAGCAAGACTTGACCAAGTGAAAAATGAGTTGTTTTCTCCTTCACCATTACCTAAAATATTGAGTCTCCTGGTGTACTGTTCTCTGGCAGTGGGGGGAGGGGTTTTCTGTTCTTCAAAGTCTAGAAGCTATACTCTTTGTGAATGTGGCCGGTTTGATTTAGCACATCCAAAGGAAGAAAGCTTGTATTTGAATCCCAGACTTCCGCACAACAAGGAAACATTTTTAAATGCATAGACAGTGAGTTCCGAGATTGCTTTTAAAACACCTTTAATTTATCATTCATTAAATTGTGAGAGAGGCGGAATACAATAAAAACAATGACCCTGGAGAAAAAGGTGTGATGGCTATTGCTGAGTTCTGTTACTGCTTGAGCAAATACTGCGGCCATCTTCTATAAGATGAGAACTCCCTAAGCAGACAAATTGCTTCTGGATATTCTGACTTCTAGACCTTCAAAGTTCCCTTCAAGCTTTAAAAATTCCGTAAGTTAAAAAAATCAAGTGAGGGCTAGAGATATGGTTTGGTGAGTAACGAGTTTGCATGAGAACCTGAACTTGAATTCACAGCACCTCTGTAAAAAGCCAAGGCACGGAATCCCACGTCTGTAGTTCTGGAACTGGGAAAACAGTAATAAGCATATTCTTGGAACTTATTAGCCAGCCAGAAGAACCAAATCAATGAGTTCTAGGGTTAGTAAGGGAGACCGTGTCTAAAAGAAGAAGGGGAAGCCGGACAGTGGTAGCACATGCCTTTAATCCCAGCACTTTGGAGGAAGAGGCAGGCTGATTTCTGTGAGTTCAAAACCAGCTTAGTCTACAGAGCTACTTCCAGGACAGCCAAGCAGGGTTATACAGAGAACTTCTGCCTTGAAAAACTAATAAAATAAAATAAAATAGAAAAAGGAGGAGGTAGGGAAGATGAAGGAAGCAGCACATAAGACAGAAAATAATTGAGAAAGATAGTTGTCTTTGACCTCCAGCTGCCACATATCTGCTCATATAAGCGCATAGACTGTGCCATCCACACACACCCACAAAGAACATGTACACACAACACACACACACACACACACACACACACACCATTTTGGGTCTCTGGTGCTCTTTAAACCCAGAACTATGTCAACATAGGGCCCTGCCCTGGACTATGCCCAGAAATGCTGTGAACAGAACAAGTTTCAAAGCCTTCTTGGGGCCCTGGCCACCACACACTCATGACAATCCATCCCATGCTTCAACACTCTCAGCTGTTGTCCCTGGAGGTGAGAAAACTGTTGCTAATTTATTCAGTTGGAAATGCTGGCCAAACACCATCCCTCCCCTCTCCTCTCAGACTCTCCAAAAAGAAGAAAAGAGAAAAACCTGGTGATATCACACACACTGAAAGAAAGGGTGATAGGTTGGAGGTTTTATATTTCCTTTCAAGAAAATTCAAATCGGCTGTGGGAGTTATTGACCTCACACTGACCATTGACGGATTGTGTCTGTTTAAACTCAATTTTGAAATACTTGTCCAAGGAATGACATTTTCCCCCGGTGCCAACCAGGTCCCTAGAGTCGCTTCCTACAGGCACGAGGACTATTCTAAGGAGAAAATGAAGACGGATAGCTGTCTGATGGGAAATGTTACACCTCTTGTTGGTCTTTTCTTGGTGCGGCTCAGGGTGTTTGCTCAGTTCCAATTACCTGTGGCTTTCTTCTCTGGTTGGATCAGCAACTATTCAGTTCAGCCAAGGCATAGAGCAACATCACTGAGATGATTGCTCTCCTCCCAACAGGATACTTAGATTTTGACTGAGTCATCAAAGTCAGTACAAAATTTCACCAAGACATCTATTACATCAAGCAATGGGAATAGGAGGTAGGTGTTGTTGTATAATGTGTTGAAACTGGCTAGAGGAAACAGCCCAAACACCTTTCTTAAGCTTGAAAGTCACATTGCCCATCTTCCTTAGCATGTGTGATGATCAACTGATATTCCCCCTCTCGTGACAGTTATACTGTGACCATGAGAAGAAGAAATACAAAATAATAAACATGAGTAAGTAAAATAATAAGGTGTGCTTCACGTTCTAAGTTTTTCTAACAACTCCTCACTATCAGCTGTTGAGGTGGGGGTGGGGACATTCTGTATCCTTCCAAGGTTTGGATTTGCTATACAAAGGTGGGCCTAGACATCACACTGAAACAGCACCCACAAAGCCTACAGGAATAATGCTAGTCCCTTTCCTCCCACCAGGCCTCTGAGCAGACCCCCGGCTGATGTCACATTGAGCATTAGTTACTCTCTCCCTGGCTGCGACAAAATATCTGGCCGAAAACGACTTGAGAATGAAAAATTTCTTTCAGCTCACAGTTTGAGGGTACACCCGTCAAGGTTAGGAAGTCAGTGGGGCAGGAGCCTGGTCATATTGCATCTGCAGTCACATGGCAACTATGGTGGTCACATTGCACCTGTGGCCACACTGCACCTGCCGTCACAGTGCACCTGCGGCCACACTGCATCTGCGGTCACGCTGCATCTATGGTCACACTGCATCTATGGTCACACTGCATCTATGGTCACACTGCATCTGCAGTGACATTGTTCCTGCAGTGGTCACACTGCATCTGCGGTCACACTGCTTCTGCGGTGGTCATACTGCATCTGCGGTCACACTGCACCTGCGATGGTCACATTGTACCTGTAGTCACACTGCATCCGCAGTCACAAAGCAGAGAGGAACAAATGTTGATGCTCGGCTTGCTTTCTTCCTCAGTCCAGTCATGCGCACTAGCCCGTGAAACACTACCACATACTTAACGGTATGCATTCCTTCCACCTCAATTAGCCCAATCCAAAAGCTCCTTCAAGACCTACCCAGAGTTTTCTCTCATCGGTGGCTCTAGAGCCTGTCAAGATAACGATCAATATGAACCATAGCAGAGCCTGTAAGATCACAGAGCAGGGTGCACTGGCCTCTGTCGCCTGTTTGCCTTTGATGCTCGGTTCCTCCTCAAGTGGAAAGCTGCTAGCATCCTTTGCTTTTCACTCTCCCAGTATCTGAGCTCTTACTCTTGCCACTCTAGTCAAGCTCCATGGGGGACAACGGACACATAAGCCCAAACTAATGGCTCCTTGACTCCAAGAAGAGGCAAGGTCTCCTACAAGGTGAAGATGAGATTTCGCCTGATGCAAAGGGCTGTCATCAGTGTGCTGGACCCAAGGAACAAGCATCATAGTTTGGCTCTCTACTTAATTTCAACTCCAGGACAATTGTCCAGTTAAGGATTGCTCTAGTGTTTGCTTTAAAGAGAAAAAAAAATGATCAATACCTAAGAAAACTGTGGTCTTAAGCTAACCCACCCATCAGGTCACAAGTACAGCAGCAACCCCTAGGAGCTTGTCTGGAGAATAGAATTCCAAGCCTACCCGGTCCTGGAATCTGAAAGTACATTTTAAACAAAATTTTCAGATAATTCTTTAAGATTTGAGAAATGTTTGGCTAGGATAAAACTTCTTAGCAATACTAACATATAGGCCCCACTATGGGCCAATTTAATCCGCCTTTCTGAAAGTGGGGTCTGGCATCTATGTTTCAGAGCCTGACAGCTTGTTCCAGTGAGCAGTCAAAAGAGAGAGCCACTCTTTAACTGAAGCGAAAACTCAGAATCAAAGCGGAAAGCCCTAAGAACTGTGCATGGAGCTGAGTTCCACTCCCTAAACAGCAATCAGGCATTTGCCTTGTAACAAAGGATTCCTAAAATATTTGCCCTTTTCTAAGCAGAGGCAGCACCAGCCGTTTGAATGGCTACTCATTGTCCATGCCTCATAAAAATATGCTGGGCCTCCGCAGCCTGGAGCTCAAGAGCAGAGCTCCCATCCCCTTGCTCACAGAGGTCTAGCCCCAGGCCTGCCCGACATGGGAAATAGACCCTCCAGAGGCAGCTTTGCTTCTTGCTTTCGCTGGCCCTGGTATTTGCAATTCTGGACAAGGCATATGCCTTCTTACCATGTCATTTTCCTCATTTGCAGAGGGAAAACACAGTGTCCATTGATTCCTTTGGTTAAGCTGACTGGTGTCCCTGGCTCGTGTCCAGTGACTGTTTCTCTGCAGCAATGCTCAGCTGGGGTTGAGCCAGGAAGGGATGGCTGCTCACTTTGAGCACAAGCTCCGAGTGCTCTCTGTCCTGTGAGGCTCTCCAAGTGCCAGCTTGTTCCCCTGATTCTCCTCAACAGGGACAGGTTCAGCGGAAAGCCTTGGGAGTGGTTTGTGAACAGAAATACTGCAAGGATCCCGTGAAATCTGTGTTTAGTGCAAGTCCAGGATCCAGCAGAGCCAGACTTTAGGGATATGAGCCAGTTTTCAGAGAACCCTCCTCCGAGTTACTAGGGTAAGCTCTCTGGAGCTATATAGCAACACATTTACTACCATTGTATCTACAGTTGCTGGTGATGTCTGTATTTCTTTTGAACATTACCCTATCACACATTGCTGCAGTCATTCTTCACGGCCTATGTCTGCTCAGTACCATTCCCATTTCCACTGGTCCAGGCGTTTAATGTGCACATTCCTTTTGTTCTTCACCATCATTTGGGAAGATAGTTAGTTAATGTTATTATTTTTGTTGTCGTTTGTTTTGTTCCTCAAGACAGTGTTTCTCTGTAGCTTTGGAGCTTGTCCTGGAACACACTCTGTAGACCAGGCCAGCCTCGAACTCACAGAAATCCTCCTGTCTCTGCCTCCTGAGTGCTGGAATCAAAGGCGTGCGCCACCACCACCCGATGATAATTGATATCATGCTCTTTGCACAGATGTGAAACCAAGATTCAAATAATAAGTCACTCGGGCCAGGTTCCATTCAGAGAATGTGGCAGAGGCTAGACACTACCCAGATCTATGTGATTGCAATGTATGTAGCTCCAAACTTGGGTCTAATTCCTCGTTTCCAGTCTCTAGTGCTTCTTGGGGACAAGGTATTCTGAATTAGGTCTTCCCTTCTAGCTATACATGTTTGGGAACTGACTATAATATATGTCAGGATCAAAATTATTCAGGACCAATAACAAAGACTGGAAAATAAACTTATATTCCATTTCCAAAAAAATACCAAAGTAAGTTTAATATGAAATATTTTTTAAATAAAAGAGAAGCACTACGAGGAAATATAGTTGGATAGTTGGAAAATCCTGAAGTAGAGAAGGACTTTATGAAATAATATCAAAAGCAGTAGCTGTGAGTTAAAATCCTAAGGATCTTGGCTGCACCAAATAGTAAAATACCAATCTAAATGTAAAGCAATCAACAGATGGAGACGGAGCACGAGGCCCTGGGTTCAGTCCCCAGTATGGGGTGGGTGGACAACTGGCAAGTTGCAGGAAATTGTAGAGTAAGGGGAAAAAATTAGATTGAGCACGTAAAAATGTTCTTCCAAACCAGTAAGAAAAAGATGAATATTCCAAATTAAAAGTAAAGTAAGCAACAAAAGTATATACATAAAGACTAATATTTGTAGCTTATGAGGCTAGAACTTGGCCACAGACTTTCGTATTCTCTGCAGGTGGGAGTGTAAGTTGACATAACCTTTCCAAAGGTTGATTTGTTAAAATGTAGTGAAACTTTTAAAAAATGCAGAATAGTTGACCCAGCCATTTCGAGGACTACATCTTAAGGAAATAATTAAGGGCCTGCATGGTGACACAGCAGGAAGGTGACCCCGAAATGTTGTGGACAGAGGTTTTAAGAATTAAAAAGTGTCACCATCCTAAACACCCAGGAAAGGAACGGCTAAAAATACCACACTACATCCTGGCAACAAAACTACTGCTTAACCATTAAGGAAGCAGTACATCTATTGAACCGTAATCATTGAAAGGATGCTCGTGTGGAAAGATGTTCCCAGTGCATTGTTTAGAAAAAGAAGGAAAATAAAACCAGTTATCCTACAAAATAGCTGTGTTTTACCACGACTTACAAGGAAGACTAGGTAATGAGTATGTTTACTTTCTTTTGTGTGTTTGTGGGTTTTTTTTTCACTAATTCTATGATAAAAACGTACTGGTTTTGTAATAAAAAAAAAATTACAGTCGAAGCCTTTGGTATCACGGAGGCCCAGTTCAGCTCCAGAGAGGTGGTCTAGAATAGGATGGTGGGGTTGGTTAGTCATGACCTTGACCCACACCTCAGGAGAAGCTCCTCCCAGCAGCTTGTGGTGAGCATCCATAAACCCTAAGAAGATTCACTCTTCCTGGCCGTTAATTCATCCCTAACTCTTCTCCCTCTCTCCACTCATTTACAGGAACCTGGGATTACCCCACGGATTTCTGTAAACTCGTTTGCAATTAACGACTCTCTGATAGGGGTCTGGAGTCTCTGCCAAAAACCAGGCTGTGTGTCGGACCGGGACCATAGGTTCTCAGAGATCCGGAGACCTGCGCCCCGAACCTCACCCCAGAGCATCAGGTGTCTTCTAGATCAAACGCCCTTCCGGAGGGAGTCCCCGCCCCACCCGGGGTCCTTGACTCCGGGCCCCTGCGTTGCCTTCCCCTTATGCAAGGCTTTCCCCACAGCCCTGTGTCCCCTCTTGACCAGCCTAGGGTCGGTCCTCGGATCCCACCACCTCCTGGGACTGGGGTCAGGCACCAGAGCGGGTTTCAGGGACTGGGTCCGGCAGGGCGGGGCCTGAGGCTGTGGCCGGCGGCCTGAGTTTCCACTGTCCCCCACTGTAGGCGGGAGGGAGGTGCACCGAACCCAGTGTGGCCACACACCGCAGGATAGCAGGACCGCCTGGCACTGGACGGGGAGGAGGCAGGGGCCCCAGCGCCGCCATTAGGGAGGTGCGCAGCGAGATGAGCCGGGGAAACTGACTCCGGACTCGGGGAACGGAGGTGAAGGTCCCGCGATCAAACCACTGCAGCTGCGGAGCCCACGAAAGACCAGAACACATTTAAGGGAGGATGAGCTTTTAGAAAGAAAATGGAAATAGCAATAGCAGCAAGAGCGGCGGGGGGGAAAGGGAGCGGAGGGGTGGGGGGAGTTGGTAAATCAGGCTTTCGCGCAGGGACTCAGATTTTAGAATAAGCACTTAATTAAAAATAAAATACATTGATGCAGTAGGCAAGTCGCGTTCTCTGAGAAGGTAAAAATACAGTGGACTGACTCCCCCACACCCCAGATGCTCCACCTGCCTGCTGTAATTACAGGGCTTCAGAGAGGAGGGGAAAAAACACGACACAGAAATCTGCTTGCATATTTTCCTCTATTGTGCTCGGCTCATTTGAATTATAATGTGTTGCAGGCCAGAGTAGAAAATTTTGTGCCTTGAATAATGAATCCCCCTGGAGCCCCCGGTACCTGTACTTCTTTTTAGTGTCCACTGAGAATAACGTGTTCGACATTCAAGTGACAACACAGAAAAGGATTTCAAAGCCCCGGAGCCCCAGCACGCTGTACGCCCCAACGGCTCTTCTGCCTGCCCCCTCTCTGCTTTCCAAACGCGGCAGGCTCTTTCTTTACTTAGAATGGGTTCTTCCTTTTCGCCTATCCTGGCTGTACCACAAAAATGCGGCCAAGACAGGAGGGCGCGCGGTTCTAGAATCCGAACTGGTTCTGCCCTGCCTAAAGCTTCCTGCTAGCTGACTATCCCTACAATTCTAAACGAAAACATTGCCATCCCAAGCCCAGGCCGACTTTTCTGCTGTCAAAATCATTCTACTGTGCTTAAGCGGGCTTTCTATTAAAATAATAATAATAAAAGGATAACAAACCAGCAGTAATTTAATATAGCAGAGAGAGCTTGAGTCACAGCAGTATCCCAGCCTTTGGCTACTCACTGGATGGCTCCGTGACAGAAGTTTTCAGGGGCAAATGCTGGGGGTGGGGCCGGGGCTATGAAAATGTCAGTAAGACGAGAAAATGGAGGATTTGCAAGTAATAAAAGCAAAGGGGCCTCAAAGCAGAACTTTGCAGCAAGCTTTTGTTTGTTTTGGCTTTTGCTGTTTTGCTTTAGACTCCTTGCTGGATTGATACAGTCCTTTTTAAAGTGAGTCACTTTTAGCTACCAAGATTAAGGTTCAGGCTATATGCTGTGACAGATCTATTTATCGTAAAAGAAAAATGTACTAATGTGGAGGGATTTCCAATATACATTAGTAAAGAAATGTATGCATGTATTATGTATGTATAGACAGTATACGTGTGCACCTTACCTAGTGTGAGAAAATTATCTATACTTTGTTATGTGTTATATTTGATACTTTATTGTATGTTTGTATTTATTTTACTATATTTAAACTTATAGTAAATAAATACTTGGATTCAGTGTCTATGATTATCTGACCATGGGGCCATCTCTGCATGGGTACTGGCTTTTGGGAGGGAGGATTATGAATGCATAGAGTTTTGCTTTAACAAAACTCTAATCTCATTTTGTCTTTAAACAATATAAATGAATTAATTGTTGGTTTAAAAAAAAAACGAATGAGATGGAGTGATAAATATTACAGCCGTCCCTGTCCTCCCGCCAGATGAAGACTTGGTGCTGCTGCGAGCAGTCATGTGGTAGCTGTTGCTGCCCTTTGGGTTTGTAGTTGTTGTTGTTATAGGGACTTGGGGCCATGACTTCACCTTTTTCATCGTGACTGTTAAATGCTTCCTAAAGACAGCTGCTAGGGAGCTTTTGCTTCTGCCTGCACGCTGCTCTAACAGGGGCATCGACAGTGAGGGAAATGACTCGGATATGTGATACAGGGAGGAACAGGAAAAGAAACAAAGACTGGGTTTAATCAGTCTTTAACAAAGGACACCTGACTACACTCATTTACCTTCTGAGTCGGGACAGTTCCTTTGTGTTGGAGGATCACTTCGGGACTTGTTAAGTCTCTACTTATTAATATTCTCAGCGCTTTGAGCTCGGAAGCAGAGGACCCTGAAGACAGGGAATGGCGAAAATCCACCAGAGCTTTTGAGTCTGGCTGAACCATCCAAAGCAGTTCTGCAGAGCTTGCTGTGGCAGTCCCAGCAGCCAGTGTTAGCTGAATTCTCTGAGATGCTCCATCAGAGAGCCCTCCTTCCTGCCGCTCCAGAGCTCAGTCGTCCAATCCTGCCTGTGCCCAGGGCGCCCAGACAGTAACCCCAAAGAGCCCAGAATCCTGCAGTCCTGCTGATATCCAGAATGCCCAGAGAAGGAGCCTAAAATGTCCAGCAGGGAACCATGCTGCCTAAAGACAGAATATAGACATCTCCATAACAGGTTCCTTCTGCACAAACCAAACAGAGCAACAAACCTTCTCCTTTCCCTACTCTGCCACTGCTGTTAGCAAAACCAAACCTCACCACGTACAGCAATTTTCTTCACGACATCAGCACTCGTGGCCTGGCCTCTGTGCACCGGCAGCATCCCTTCAGAGCGGTGCCAACCCAACAGTGTCTCAGGACCAGGCTAGAAGCTCCCCGGGAAGTGACCAGATCATTCCCAGCTAAGAATATTTGATTTAGGGCTAAAATCCAAAACTTAGGAGAGATATGGTAACTTTTCTTTCTGTGGTTTGAAAAGTGGTAATATATAAATAGTATGTTAAAAATTTCTAAATTGGGCCGGGTGGTGGTGGCGCACACCTTTAATCCCAGCACTTGGGAGGCAGAGGCAGATGGATCTCTGAAAGTTCGAGGCAAGCCTGGCCTACAAGAGCTAGTTCCAGGATAGGCTCCAAAGTTACAGAGAAACCCTGTCTTGAAAAACCAAAAAAAAATAAATAAATAAATTATATATATAATTTATTATATAATATATATATGGGGAGTATTTCGAGACAGGGTTTCTCTGTGTAGCCCCGACTATCCTGGAACTTGCTCTGTAGACCAGGCTGGTCTCAAAGTCAGAGATCTGCCTGCCTCTGCCTCCCAAGTGCTAGGATTAAAAAAAAGGACCACTATCACCAGCTGGTACACATCTCTAATCCCAGATCCCTGACAACGAGTTCTAGGACAGGCAGAACTACATAGTGAGACCCTGCCTCAAAGAGAGACAGACAACCAGAACCCACGGAGAGAGAAGAGATGGCACAAGACACAGTAATGCCACAAGTCTGAGAGATGGTTAGGTTGAGATGACACAAAGATGTCGTTCCAGGTGTGTTCTTTGCTCTACATATCAACCCAAACCTGCTCTTCCCTACTCTTGTCTCAAGGGCTGCAGCATCTTTAGGTGGCGGCAACACGTGTGTTCAGACCTTCCCATCCAGCCAGTAGGAGAACTGGACATGGGGTTACAGGAAAAGAACATAATTGAGTACTCTGCACTCCCCTTGGCCACTTGTTCTTATCGTGGCAAGCTGGCTGACTGCGTCCCTCCTCCACTGTTGCTGTGGGATGCACTGCTAGGCTCTCTTCAACATGAAAGTTCGACACTTCAAACCTACATATTAATCGTTCTCTGATGCTGTTGTTGTAAGATACTGTACTGTCCCTCACTAATATCCCTGCTCCATCCATATTCCATCCCTTCCTCTTGTCCTAGAATCTTTGCATGCTGGGCAAGTGCTCTACCACTGAGCTATATTCCTAGCACTTGGTTTTTTAAGACAGGGTCTCTTGCAATATAGACCAGGCTGGCCTTGAACTCGTGACTCTCCTACTTCTGACTCTTGAGAGCTGTGGTTTAAGCTTGAGTAATCACATGTCATGCTCTGTCCACACTTTCATACTTCATCCCTTGTTGAAAGTTTCTCTAGTTTCTCTTCAAGGTTGCCCTCTATTTCCCTTTGGAGTCTGATACAGACGATATGAGAAAGCATTTAGAGGAAAGGAAAGTCTACAGGAGGATTTGGGGATTCTTGGGGCCTTTGACCAAACGCTAAGCAGGTTGATGTGCCCTGAACCAGAACGGGACTTTGCTCGGAACTTCTCTCTTAGGAACCAAGTCTAGGCTGTGTTCGCCCACATTGGTTACTTGTAGCAGGCAAAAGCACATGCTCCCAGACCAAGAGAGGAGGCGGTTGTCCTAGTCATGTCTTCTCCTCTCAAACAGAGTCACGGTCAGGGACTGAAGAGCCACAAGAGAGAAAGGAGAGCCTAGGAGACCAAGCTGTGTCCCCTTTATCACTTGGGCCACAAGAATGAGTGGCACCTTGTCCTTGGGAAATGTACTACCTGAAAAACAAGGGGAACGTGTTTTCCAAGTCAGCACCGAAATTATTTTTAGGGATGAAAATGCTTCCATCTTCATGCTGGCATATTCAGGATGAAGGGTTAAAGCATGTGGCACGTGAGAGGCAGGGGAACCCATCTCTCAGTCCCTGGGTTGTCTGGATTAGGCAAGGCAAGACCTACTGACCCAGGCCTAGCATCCAGAACAGAGGAATTAGAAGGCAGGTGCATCAGGGAGCTCAGACAGCCAGCTTGTCATCTGGCAGCAGCGCCTCTGTTCTGGGTCAGGACAACAGCCTCGATTGTCCCTCCTCACAGTGACTATGCTGCTCCCAGAGAAAAGAAAGCCAGGAGGCCTCCTGGACCGAGCCTCTGAATGAAGAATGCTGTTCTTTCTCTGCAGCTCCGGAGCCCAGCATCGGAGAATCAACTGCTCCAAACTGGCAGCTTCCTCAGAGGCCTGGACAGCCTCTCCTGTGGTCACATGGTCCAAGACACTCCGTTCTTTGTGACAGGCACTTGGCCAGGTGGGCAACAAAGGTCCTTCAGGTGGCCTGGATCTGGAGAAAGTGATGAAATACTGGTTCTCATCTGTGCACTCAGCACTTGTACCTCCCCTGGCCCCACACTCACCCCATGACCCCAGGCTTGACTGTCATTCACAATAGAAACAAAGACTCTATCCAATTCAGGGCACAGGGGACTCAGAAAACTCCTTCAGGGTTTTGCCTCATGCGGCTAACGTCAGAGATGTTTTATAAAAACAAGATTGGAGGTCACATTGCTCCTTGGATAAAAGGAATTTTACTTCAAAGAAATTTACATAGTAAACAAAACTAGGGAAATGGCCAGGACATCACCAGGCAGAGGGCAAGCCGCCTAATGTTGCCTAGTGCTTCCCGACCGGCCAGCCACGTCTTTAACACTGTTAGGAATCCCGAGACCTGGCCACTGGGCCTGTAGTTGTCCTGCTGAGAAAAGATGGTGATTGACTCTAGTTCAAGCTGAGCCTAAGCTTTTGCCAGCTCTGCTTTCTGTGACATTAAGAATCCCCTGCCTCTTGGCACTTATGCTGGAGCAGTTAGCTGGGAAAAGAAGAGATGGGAATCCAAGTCTGGAGTCAGGCTGCAGGTTTGATTGCCTGCTCCACTACTCACCTGCTGTACAACAGTGGGAAAGCAGTTTCATCTCTGTGCCTCCATTTCTTCATCTGAGAAATGGGTGTAGCTTGGTTTCCATTTCGGAGCATTCTCATGCAGGTCAAATACAGGCCCATGGGGTGTGGGGGGTGGGCACTTAGAGCACACAGTGTCCTAAGTAGGAGCACCACCAGCACTTACAGTCTCTAGTATCCTTATTTACCTTCCCAGAAGGTCATTCCAGTGAGTCCTCCCCATCACCCATTTGGTCCTCATGAAAGGAGGTTGGCAAATTGGTTCTCAAGGGGCAGAAGGTGGTACTTTCCTGGAGCGATTGAAATACCCAGCCCTTTCCTTCTTGGCTAACATTCTCCTAGGCCGTACAGCAGAGATGGGGATAGGAGTCATGCAGAATCGAGCAAGGTACCACTTCTCCCCAACTGGAGGTTGGAGTGATGGAGAGGCTCCACACAAGCCGTGGACAAGCTCCTGTCTAGACCCAGAGCCGTCTCAGGCACCTCACCACCCACCACATTTTCCATCAAGAACTTAAACCATCTATTCCTGCACCCCCTCCCAAGCCCCAGGTCTGTGCTCAAGTGTTGTCACTGCCAAGGAGTCATCTGGGACCATTTCTGGTCATCCAGAAGTCACAGTTACAGCCACCCACGTGCTGAGTAGCAACAGAAGCCAAGTAGAAGGTGAGGAATCTCCATTCTGTCAACCAGAAAAACAACCACAGAAGGCAGAGCACATCTGAAATCCACCGGGCTTGTTCACTCCCTAATAGGCAGCATAGGGCAAGAAAGGGGCAGTGGTCTTAAAGTGTCCATGAAGTAGATCTAAGAGTCCCTATCAACTGTCTATAAAGGTCACAATATCCCATTAGCAAACTCCTAGGAGCCAATTATTAACGATGTCCCTTTTCTTCCTCACAACCTCCTCACCTCCCCATCTAACCCCACCCTTTGTAGAATGTGCTTACAGGCTCTAGTGTCCTCTGGTTTCTCATTGGTTTAAACCCACAAGAGGTAGGAACAGGAAGATGGATGATGGTCACAGTGAAGTGAAGTGTCTGGGTACGGTCTCCTTGGTCCCCAGCCCCTATACCCTGCTCTGTCCTTTCCCCCAAAGCCAAAGCTGAAAGCAAAGCTCTTGTCAGAAAACTTTTTTCTTGGGGGCCCAGAAGTGAGTGGGCCTCTTCTTGCCACTGACCCTACGATTTCCCCCTTGGCTCTGCCCATGTCTCCATTAGCAGCTTCCAGTTCTCCTCATCAACCTCCTGGAGAAAACCACGCCATCTGTTTCTTGAGAGAGGCCAAAGGTTGCCTAAGGGCTCATCACTCCCCTGGCATTGCCTCACCTTTTCCTGTTTTCATCTCTGTACCACAGAAGCCTACATGCAGCATTATATAACCTAGGAAGCCACCGTTCTTGACTTCATTGAAATGTATGCCTCCCTCTGCAAGGTTCTCTGTTTTACGGCCCACTCCCCATCACCAGAGGCACCCACTCATTGCTGCGCATACATATACAATTCACCAGAGCAGAAGCCTCCAGGAGAATGATGGCCTGCCTTCCCTGCTCATCAGCTAAGAGCTGAGACCTTACATACCAGCTGGCCCAAGAGACCTCCTCCCAGGGATGGTGTGGAGGCTGACAGCCACACAGTCACAGTGGGTGGAGCACTCAGTGGAGGAGAGAAAGAGAGAGAGCATGTGCACACGAAAGTCATTCTGGTCATTGCTTCTACTTCTCCACGGGAAATGAGGGCAGAGTGCCACACGCACAGGATTTTGGGGGTGCTTTCTTTCCTTCCTGCTGTGATAACCATTACTATATGTAGCCCAGCAATTTGGCTTCTCAGTAACAGACTCCTGTTAGGTGCCTGGGCTTGACCACTCTAGGTGATATTATGGCCGTGATTACAGGATGACTGATTCGTCCGGCAAAGTGACCAGTAATTTGCAATCTAATGGCCATTCAGTGGTGGTAATATTATGGATCTTACCCTGCAATTGCAAAACAACCAGCCCTCTCTAATGTAGCAGTTTTCCCATCAAAAGCTCAGCCTCTGCTTTTGATTTCTGCTAATCAGTCACTGTGCCAGCTTTGGCTTTCGAGTTGGAAAAGCTAAACAAGAGCTCATGAATGATACACTCCTCTTTACAGCTCCAGAATGGGTGGTGTGGGAAGTTCTGTCAAGTGGGAGAGAGGGGAACAAGTACAAGAAGCATCTGGAAGGCAATTTCATTTCTTAAAAGAGCAACAGAGGCTGGCCCCAGAGAACTGCAGAACACAGCAAGTGTTGCCTGGGAATCTGGGAAACCAAGAGAGCCAGGCATGATACACACAAACAGGCTCTACATATATAGGGGTGTACATACAGGTCCAATTGGGTGCATAGCACAGCCCATGTGTGCCCATGCACACAAACATATCCATGTGCATGCCTGCATGCATGCACACACTGAGGGGGAACAGTTCCTTTAACCACAAGGTTACATGTTGACAGCCTCTAAGGTTAGGTGCTGAAGGTCCCTACTAAATGTTATCCACAAGTTATTCTTGGGAAAACAGATCAAGACTATTGGCCCTGGGGTCAGTAGGGTTTTGTCTGCAAAGAAAACAGGTGACATTTGGGTCAGAGTCCATGGGACATCTTCTCAGAACTATATAACACAGCCAGTAGAAACTGCTGGGCGCCCATGAGTTCAAATCCATCACCAATGACCAGCTTGACCTTGAGTGGTCAATTTAAGGGAATCAATTTGGTACATAGCAGGGCAAAGAACTCGTGACTAACCTCCTGTATCGCTAATGGCTAGATTTTTCTGAATCTTAGATTTCACCATCGTCAAACAGGGATGATAATATCATCCTAGTTTATCTATCAGCAGGTATCTGTGAACCAAATGAACTTTTATCTGTGTGTTTCCAAAAAAATAAAACAGTATTTACAGAGACCAGATATCACTGTGCATTGGCCCGATGGAGGTTCAACGACATTCTGCCTTCCCTGGGGTGGTGCTCATGGCGAATGCCCTGCTCTTAGTGGTTTGGGAAATACAACCTGTGTTGTAGGGTGGCAGATGTCTGTGACTTCAACCCTCTTTAGACACTGCCTCTACAGTGTACATTTCACTAACAAGGAAGGGAGGGGGAGAGGGAGGGCAGAAGTGAAGAGTAGCTGTGAAAAAGTAATAGGACTAATTTTAGGCATTTTTTGTTGAAGAGTAGTGACTCCTCTACACATGATGAGATCTTGGTTTGTCTTCTTCTTCTTCTTCTTCTTCTTCTTCTTCTTCTTCTTCTTCTTCTTCTTCTTCTTCCTCCTCCTCCTCCTCCTCCTCCTCCTCCTCCTCCTCCTCTTCTTCTTCCTCCTCCTTTTTCTTTCTCCTCCGCCGCCACCTCCTTCTCCTCCTTCTCCTCCTCTTTTTGGATTTTCAAGACCAGGCTTCTCTGTAGCTTTGAAGCCTGTCCTAACATTCACTTTGTAGACCAGGCTGGCCTCTGCCTCCCAAGTGCTGAGATTAAAGGCATGTGCCCCCACCGCCTGGCAGATCTTGGCTTTCTAGCTGTTAGATTCTTTCACGGATAAAAGAGACAACTTGCTATGTTCCCCACCACTGCAGCGCATGCTGAAATAGAGCAGCATTTCATGAGCAGGGAGTTCATACCTTCCCTTCTAAGCCCTACAGCTGCTCACTCCCAGAGCACAAAGTCAGTGTGGGCCATTTCCACTGGGACTTAGAGATGAAGTTACCTGCAGCTATTACCACAAGCTATCCACATGGAGGAGATGATCATAACCTGTGACATCACCCACTTCTTGAGTTCCAACCTGGTTCTATGCCTCCTTCTATGGCATGTCCCACTCAGAGGTACGAAACTATTGAACATTTGCCTCAGTGGAATGGGAGCAAAGCCCAGAAGATAGGAGGGTCAGGCCAAGAGAAATGCTGAACAGCAGACGATTCCTGCTACTCCTGCCTGGCTTCAGTAGGATCTAGATGTGGAGTATCCAGCAACGACAATTTTGGTGAGGTTTCCAATGAAGCTGGAAGGAGAAAGGAAGGACCGTGATGAATTGCTAAAGAAAAGGTGGGGAGTCATCAAGAACTCAGAAAGTTCAAACTACTCCTGCATTGCTGGTGGGAGTGCAAGCTGGTACAGCCCCTTATCAGTATGGCCATTCCTCAGAAAATTAGGAAACAACCTTCTTCAAGACCCAGCAATACCACTTTTGGGTATATAGCCAAAGGATGCTCAACTGTGCCACAAAGACATGTACTCATCTATGCTCATATCAGCATTGTTTGTCATAACCAGAACCTGGAAACAACCTAAATGACCCTTGACTGAAGAATGGATAAGGAAACTGTGATACATTTATACAATGGAATACTATGCAGCAGAAAAAAACCAACATCTTGAATTTTGCAGGCAGATGGAAGGAGCTAGAAAACATCATTTTGAGTGAGGTAACTCAAACCCAGAAAGACAATTATCATGTGTCCTCACTCATAAATGGTTTTTAAACATAAAACAAAGACAACCAACATACAAATCACAATCTCTGAGAACCTAGATAATAATGATGACCCTAAGAGAAACATACATGGATCTAATCTATGGGAGAAGTAGAAAAAGACAAGATCTCTTGAGTAAATTGGGAGCATGGGAACCTTGGGAGAGGGTTGAAGGGGAGGGGAGAGGCAGGGAGGGGAGCAGAGAAAAATGTTGAGCTCAATAAAAATCAATAAAAACAATGTTTTAAAAAAAGCTCTGTCAACTCAGTTACTATTAGAAACCATTCAGGGCTTTGGTCACCCAAATCTATTCTAGCATAGAAGATTACTCTAGACAAATTCAGTAAACCCAGAGATGCTTGGGAGGAAACTTCTCCATCTTAAGGGGAAGTCACAGACAGAGACGCCCCTCTTTCTCTGGATGTCATCACATCCGTATGTGATACCCGGGACAGCAGCAAACACCTTGCTAGCAGCCAGCTGATGAAGCCACTATCAAAGAGGATGGAGGGGTCCCTCGTGAGGTCGTTAATCTAAGAAACACCGAAGCATGGCATCTCTCCAGCTAAAATCTTCCAAGCATATGAGATAGTGGTATATCCTTTATTTAAGTCCCTCTCCATCAGGTTTTCTGTTAATTGCAGCATAAAGTGCCTTAGTTGACAAAACACAAGCCAAAGGGAACCGGAACATTAAAGCCAGCATGAACCTATAGCCAAACTCAATATTTATCTACTAAGGGCTATTTTCAACTCACTCATGCAAGCCCTGGAGCAGCCCCCGGCAGCCTCCAGCCAGCTGAGCCTACAGGTGTGCTCTTCCCAGCTACAGCTGTCAGAGTTGAGGAACTGCAGAGCCAGAAAGTCCATTACAAGAATCCGTTCAAGAGCTTCCGAGAACACAAGTGTCTAGGCCAGTTGGACACTTCCCATTCCCTCTGGGGACCCTCCCCTGGCCTCATTAGCCAAACTCCACAGCTGCCAGGCATAGAGCCTGACTCCAAATGCAGAGGAGTGCTCTATGGAGCTCCCTCTCAAATGCTATAGCCCCTGAACAGCTGGGGTTCTGAGGCCCTAGTCCCCTGGGGGAAACTCATTCCAAAACAGTAGGAAGGCACATTTCCAGGCACTGCAACTCAGAATCCCTGCTTGCCATGCCAAGGGTTCTAGCAGAGGTCAGCGGGCTTTCTGACCTGCAATTTCAAGGCCTTCTGGGTTCTTAGACTATTTGTGGCTTTATATCTTCCAGTGACATTGGCAGTTCAAAGGACATCGTGGTTGAATTCCTTACCCTTCACAGTTACACAGGATACCAGGAGTGGGACAGCTCACCAGATACAATTCTTGGATAAATGGGGGTATAAGCAGGTGAGGGGTGCTTTTGTGCCCATCACTGGCAACTGAATCAGGCTGCAGCTCAGGTCCTCCCAGTCATGGCCAGTGTGGTTTCTTTCCTTGGCTGGATCACAAGGTCAACACGGGAGCGCTGGGAACAAGAGGCTAATGCTTAGCAATGAATAGTGCTGTTTCACAGCCATCTCCTGGAGATGCAGCTCCCTTTTTGCCTAACTTTTTAAACTACAAGTCATGAGCCAGTGCTTCTGCAGCATGCTTCTCAATGGCCAGCAGGAACTGATACAAGTCATGGGATGTCCTGATTTCATAAAGAGGAAGAAGGGTAATTGCCTGTGGATATAGAACCAAGGCTGTATGTAATCCCGAAACACAGATGATGTGGGCACAGAACAAGCCAAGGGGCGTCCTGGTCTCAGCAGTCACACCTCTTCCAAGGACAGGTTCTGATGTCTAGATTCCTGGGAACCAAGACCACATCCTTGGTGTTTTGGAAATGTATACACCTGGAACTTACATGCACCTGGAAGTTGTAACCATCTCACCCCAATTGAGAGGCCACAAACCAAGCACGAACATAGCACTTTCCAGCAGGCTGCAGGCTAGACTCACTGCAGGGCAAGCATCACCATACACTTCCATCAGAATCTCACGGTAGCAGTCTGGACATCAGGATTGCCCTAGTTACGTTTCTCTGTTGTTGTGATAAACACCATGACCAAACCACCAACTTATTATAAACCAAGGGCTTATTTGGCTTACACTTCCACATCACAGTCCATCACTAAGGGAAGTCAGAAAAGGAACTCAAAGCAGGAACCCAGACTCGGGAACTGATGCAGAGACCATGGAGGAACACTGTTCGCTCTCCATGACTTGCTGAATCTGATTTCTTAGGCACCTCTGGGTCATCTGCCTACGAATGGTATTGTCCACAGTGGACTGGACCTTCCTGCATCCAGAAATCAAGAAAATACCCTAGAGACGTGTTCATAGGCCAATCTAATAGAGCCATTTCCCCCATTGAGATCCTCTATTCCCAGATGACTCTAGCTTGTGTTAGGTTGGCTAAAAACTAACCAGCACCAAGATATCATGCAGCATCTCAGGGGCAGCTGATTGACAGATGCTGATCTAGACAATGTAGAATTCTGGATCAGATTGGGATACAGTATAAGGCCCTGTCTCAAAAGAGTCAAAAGAAGGGAGGAGCAGGGAAAGGAGGGAGGAGAAGGATTATAGGATAGGAAAGAAGGAGAAAGGGGAAAAACATTGATGTGAGCTTCATATGGCACACAGTAGGTCTGCTGATAATGGCAGGTAAGAATTGGCCCAGGCATGAACAAACAACCTTAATGATATGGGGGAGAGTAGCACAAAGAAGGCGTCAGCCCATCAAGCAATAGCACACTTAAGTCCTGACTCGCCGGACAGGGTGATTTTGACAATGGAATGTCTGTCACCCAGTGTGGAACCATAGAATCCTACAGGAGAAAGGACAGGAGAGTCATCCCTCCCTGCTGTCCCCTCTCTCTACTCCCTGATTGCTGAGAGGAGCAGGAGCATTACAGGGGGGGGGGGCAGCACTCTCTGTGGGATATGCTGGAGCCTGCTGATGCAAAGTTGGAGAAGAGGCCGCTCTTCCAAGAACATAGCATCATGGCAGTGGAGGGACTCAACCCGCTTGACTCTCCAGGGCCCAGCACTACCAAGGGGCAGATGTTGAATACATATTGTCTAGTGAATAAATGTTAGTACTCACCGCAATTCTGCATATAAATCTATTATACTTTGAACCTAGAAGGTCCCTCTGAAACTTAGGTGTTGAAGGGTTTATTTCTTAGCCAATGGTAGAGTAGAGCCTTTAGGGGAAGGCTCTAGAGGAAGGAAGCTGGGCCACAGGGCTCATGCTCTAGAAAGAGATAATGTACCTCTGGTGTCTTCTGGTCTCCTCCCAACTACCAGGCACTAAACAATTTCCTCTGCCATGTAATCCTGCCATGATACGTTGCCTCATGACAGGCCCCAAAACAATGTGCCTACATTATGTGGACATAAACCTGCAACCTTCCCTCACTTTAACTGAATTATCTCAGGTATTTTGTGATAGAAAGCTGACTAATATATTCTCTACACTCATCAGCAGTAAGGAAACTATATGGCAGGTGCTTAGACTAGAAAGATGAATGGCAGGGCATCTGGAAAGAAGGGGAAACTGAAAGGGGGAAAGCCAAATGACCCCCAAATTGCTCTCTTCTTTCTGACATACATTAAATTACATCAGAATCTAACCAGATTTGGGGACACAGTGCTTCACCATTCAACAGTAAGTCAGAGCACAGGAAAGAGGAGAGAGATGAGATCCTGACACCAGGCAACAGACGTCACTGATACTTAAGTTCTTCTGAGGAAAAAATTTCAAAAAATTTTTAAAAAATCAAAAAAAAATTCAAGATATAAAATCGTCCAGGGGCTGGAGAGATCGCTTAGTGGTTAGTATATCCCAGGTCCCATTTCCTGTCTTGAGCGTGGATGACTCACAACCACCTGTAACTCTAGCTCCCGACAATCTGCTCGGTGGGCACCTCTACCCACCCCCACACACATACATATGCCCTCCCACACGTAATTAAAAATAAAAGAAAGCATCCAAGAAGGGTCTCCTAGGACAAATGTCATTTGGAGAAGAATGTGAGAGATGTGGAATCTTCACTGGTGTTGAGAATGAGGTCCCTCTACACATACTTAGATGCCATGCATCATGGTTTAGAGTGCAAAACAGTGGTTGAATATCTAACGCTGGCAAGAGCCTTTAACGTCATAGGAAAAGGAAGGATCGTGCTGACTTTCTATGCCCAGTCCAGTCCTAGCACTTAGTAGGCATCTAGTAAATACTTGTTGACTGACTAAGCCCATTCATTCATCATTGGAACAACCTTGAGCATTGAATAGGCAGTACCATCATGAATGCCTGTGAGAGACAAGGACAGAGAAACAGGAGTCAGGAGAAATCAAGTCAGGAATGAATCCCATTAAGGAAAAGTGGGTCGGGAGCAAAACAGTGGAACCAGGAAATTCTATAAGACACCACGGACTGGTAAATTCAGAGCACTGACTATCACTGAGCTGCGAATGAGATTCTGCTTTACCTAGACCACGCTAGCAAGTTTATGTATGCTTGCGCTTTGCTTAGCTGTCAGCACCGTGGCTGCCCATACCAGCCCTCCATGCGCAATTGTCCCAATCAACTGCCGGCTGTAATTAGTACTGAGAAGAGGTTGTTGGAGAGGAATCAGCCTGCATATTTTTCCTCCCATTGTGGCTGGCTCATTTGAATGATAATGGATTGCAGTGTGGGGTGTAACGCTGACTGCCTTAAATAATGAGGCAGTCTTAGACGCCCAGTACCTGAGCTGCCGGGTAGTGGCCAGTGATAAAATAGGAGCGACGTCTTTGGGCAGCAAAGGGTGAGCTCCAAGTGGCCGGAGACAGATGCTGGGAAGCACCCCACTGCAGGCACCATCAGGAGTTCCCAGCGCTGAGAGCTTCGTTTCTTTTATTCATAGTCATTTTTCCAGCTGAGAGACCTTAAAGGCATCTGGTCAGCGCATCCTGAGGTGGTAAAAACACTGGCATAAGCCACCAGAAGAGGTGCTGAGTTCCCATCCCCAGGGGACCCTTAACACCCTCAGAGACAGCTTCCATTTTCTAGAATGCAGAGTGAACTTGGCCCAAATTAGGGGACTGAAGCAGATGACAACTCAAGGCTCTGTCATTTGAGGGCTTTTCAACTATCGTTTTACTTATGTTAATATGATGTCCCTTGTCAGGAGTGTGTGTATGTGTGCGTGTATGCGTGTGTGTGTGTGCATGCGTGTGTGAGGTGCAGGCACGTGTGCATGTGTGCACATGTGTGTGCGTGCATGTATGTGTGTGCACATGTGTGGTGCGCTATGCGCGTGTATGTGTGCACGTATGCGTGTGTGTGTGCGCACATGTGTGTGTGTGGTGTGTGTGTGTTTATGAGCACTTGAAGCAAGCACTAGAGCTGGCATGGTGGGTGGGGAGAGCACAGGCGTTTATAAATCCAGGGGCCCAGGTCTGAAGTTTAATGTGTCATATACCAGCTATGGGACAGTGTGGCTCATTTTGTCTGCTTGTAAAATGGAAAGATAGTAATAACCTCATTTATCTCATATGCAAAGCTGCTGTGAGGTTGGATTGTATGCATCAGCAGAAAGCATACACAGAGAGCCGATGCCAGGTCAGTACTTGCTGCTCTCAGTATGTCTCTACGCAAGTGCGAGCATAAACTCCAAATCAGGTTTCAATTTGTTGACAACAGTGTTTGTTCTGAAATTTGAGCACTCTAGGCATGACTGAGAGATAAAGTAGCTTGGTGACCTTGGCCGAGTCACTTCATTGGGCCTCTGTCTCTTCACTTGTTAAATGGGAATGCCTAAGAGTAACTGCTGCATAGCGTTGCTCTGAGAAATTAATTAAATATTATGCATCAAAAACAGTACCTGGGGGGCTGGAGAGATGACTCAGCGGTTTAAAACATGGCTGCTCCAAAGGACCTAGATTCAATATCCAGTCCACATGACATACAGCTCATAACTGTAACTGCAGTTCCAGGGAATCTGATACCTTCACACTGATGCACATAAAAAGAAAGTTAAATAAATTATTTTTTTAAAAAATAAGTAAATGAAACAGTACATGTCATGTAGTATGCATTCAACTCTTGGATGATTGCAAGTTACAAAGGCACCATCGTCGTCATCATCATAACCTTCCATACAGAGTTTGGCCTTAAAGATACAAGCGATGGGATGTCAGGCTGTATTCGATAGAGCCACTATCTGGTCACGTCTGCACAATGGGATTCTCCCACTGGCAGCGAGTTGAAAGGCAAGCTGGGAAAGCAGACTCTCTGCAGCTATCAGAATGAACAAGACGGAACATGGCAATCCCCACGCCATTATTAGAACTCCTAAGAGCCTGCACGGGACTTATTTCCGTGTTTCTCTGCTCCATCATCTCTGCCCTTGAGCTCCAGGGTCAACGCTTAACTTGGGAAAAGCGATCATCCATCGATCCTCCCACAGCTTTCAATCCAAACTCGAGTGCAGACTGTTTAACTTTAAACATGCATCCCACTATATGTGCTTCTACCAACACGTCATGCCAAGATTTTGCACAGCCTTTCTGAATAAGACATATTACACACAGATACATTATGACAGTCATATGAGGGTGCAGGGAGGAAGTGGCAAGGTCAAGATGCTCTGAGTCTGCATCCACCCCCATAAAGGTACCTTGGGTACCACTCCCATCTGAGCAACCTCACAGGAAGGAAGCATCCTGTGGCAGCCTCTCCCTGCCCCTACCTCAATGCCCACCCCTTCCCTTCTTTCTCTCTCCTTTTATTTCTAAGTGCTCTTTCTTGTAGAAGGTTTGGGCCCAGCCCACTCATTCCCCACCGGGCAGTTGAAACCCACACCCCAGGGAAAGGACACACCTTCTAAACCATCGTCGGGCTTGTCAGGGATTCATGAGTGGCAAAGAGCGCAGAACTGGAGCCCAGACAGTGCTCATCATCCTGTCATCAGGACAAAGGGAAGGAATCCCATTATGTCACCTTCCAAGGCAGGAGACAGCGACAATTTCCCCCTATAAATACTGTACTGACACTGTTATGATGTGTCTCAAGCACTTCTAATCAGGATAAAAGTGGGGAGACGAGGGAAGCTCTTCAGCCTGAGAGCTGCCATTCATCTGGAACCGTGGTCTCCTGTTGTTATTGAAATGACCTGGCTGGGAGCAGCTGCTGCAGCCAGCCCACCAAGTATAAACACGTAGCCAGTGGCAGTGCTCTCTGCCCAAAGCCCCTGCAGCTGAACACGGCCACTCAGGAGCATCCGAAGCCAGTTTTCACACTGCCACCTGTCCCTTCTCAGGGCCCTCTCTGCATGTCCGCCTCCAAACCATAAAAAGGGCAAAGGGTTTCATTTCTCCAGAAGGTACTCTTTTTTTTTTCTAGTGTGAAAAAAACACAAGCTTCTCTTTCTTTACTTCCTTGCTGACAGCAATGACGGGGTACGGTTTCCAAAGAGTGCTCCACACTGTTTGCTCAGAAATGTATTTTAGATTCAACTCTGCTTTCTCTCGCTGCAAATTATTGAATCATCACAGAGGGCAAGCAAGCACTTTGTAGTGAAGAAATCTGGCAGGTCCACTGAAGCCATATGAGCAAATTGACCTAGGAACAGGACAAACTGGCTTCCTGAGCTTCCTTCTGAGGACTAAAGTCTTCTACATACCCATTGTGGGGCGGGGAGTAGGAAGCCATGTGAATATGTTGCCAGAGGTGTGAGTACCCTTCCTTGGTAGGTGACAGACGAGCAGGAATGAGGCCCACGTGCTCTTACAGGGGTCCCTGGCAGAGCCAGGGAAAGGTCACTAAAGGTTACTACCCCTGGGTGGTGTGGTCTTGTCATGACTGACTGTGTTTGGTTTTTCTTGTGGAGATAGTACTGAGTGTGGGAGGCACAGGGATGACAGACTCTCTAGTCTTTCAGAGCAGACCCTTGACAGGATTTTGCAGATCTTTCTCATGTCATTCAAATAAGCCATGGCCCCTTCCCCTCAGGCGCTGGCATTGATTTTCTAATCTGATCACACGTGTTCAGTAAGGGCCACGGGGCTGATGGCTGCTCCTCTTTGAACATATTATAGCGGAGGCTTCTGAGGATACAGTCTTTGCTCAAGTGATGGACAGAGAGGAGGGATCAGGGAGGGGGAGAGGGAGGACAGCAGGAAGGCATGGATGGAAGGAGAGAGAAAGGGAGGAAGGGAGGGAAGGAGTGAGGCAGCAATGGAGGGAGAAAGAGAAGGAGAGGAAGGGAAGGAGGCAGGGATGGAGGGGGAGAGAGAGGGAGGGAGGAAGGGGGCAGGCAGGCAGAGAGAGATGGAGGAAGGGAAAGAGGGAGAAGGAAGGAAAGAAGGGAGGCAGGGATGGAGGGAGAGAGGGAAGGAGGGAGGGGGCAAGCAGGAGAGAGAGAGAGAGAGAGAGAGAGAGAGAATTAGGGTCCTGGTTGTGCCTCTAAGTCCAGATTAGGTCCACCCCTGTCAAAGTCAGCACCAGGCTAGGAAGTTGCCAGCTTCCCAACACTAAGCAAGCCTCCTTCCTAGCACACCCTGTTCTGGGAAGCTGAAACTGAGCCCGAGTCCCTGTGGTGCTATCCAGCCTCCCTGCTAGAGCTCGCTGGCATGTCCTTATGGTGACACACTTTTCCTCTACGTCACGAGGGGCTCCGACTGTACTCACTCTCACGGGTCTCCTGGGAATAAGCTGACCATAATATTCATGAACTCCTCACCATAATGTGGGCATGAAACAGTATCAGCCACCGTTAGTGGCACTGCTCTTAAGCAGGAAACACCCAACTTTTATGCATATGGTTAAGAAGCCATGTTTGAATTTCCTCATCCCCAGGGCTTTTTCTTTGTCCTATCTTCCACCCTCCTTTTAGCCACAGTTCTCTAATATTAAAGTTATCAAACATCAAGGCAAGCCTAGACATTAGGGCCAGAGGGCCGGGGTTCAAATCCTAAATCTACCCCTTACCAGTAGGTCATCTGGGGACAGGAGCTGCTGATTCCTCAGCTTCCTCATCTGTAAGAAGAGGGTGACACTGATCCACATCTCTTAGGAATGGCCCAGGAGGAACTGAGAGAATACATGAAAAATACTAAGACATTTAGACTAGTGCCCAGTGCCCAGTGCCTCAGCCGCTCAGCAAGTCATACACATTATGACCCTCTAGAGATACTCATTGTTAAACACAGGGCCTCAAGGAACTAGTCTAGTCAGTACTGCCAAATGGGTGAGTTCCAGGTTCAGTGAGAGATGCTGTCTCAAAAAATTAGGGGAGCACAAAAGAAGAAGACATCACTAAATGTCAACTTCTGACCACCATATGCACATGTATCCATCTGTAAGTGCACACACTCAACCACGCATACATGTATAAATGTGCACACACAGAATACGTATCCATGTGTAAGTGCACACAGAGAGAATATGTATGCACGTGTAAGTGCACACACACACAGCACATGCACACATGTATAAGTGCATATACATGCACACACAGCATATGTATAAGTGCACACACATGCACAGCAATGCATATATGTGTAACTACTATACACACACAGCACATGCACACATGTATAAGTGCATATACATGCACACACAGCATATGTATAAGTGCACACACATGCACAGCACATGCATATATGTGTAACTACTATACACACATAGCACTTGCATACATGTGTAAGTGTACATACACACACACTAAAATACTGATTCCTTTTTTTCAGTGGGGGCCAGTTTTCAAGAAAGGTTTCTCTGTGTATCCTTGGCTGTTCTGGAACTCACTTTGTAGACCAAGCTGTCTTCAAACCCACAGAAATCCACCTGCCTCTGCCTTCTTAATTGATGGGATTAAATCATGCCCAGCCTGATTTCCCTTTTAGTTGTTTTTCTTTTTTTTTAATTTCTTCTTTATTTATTTATTTATTTAAGATTTCTGTCTCTTCCCCGCCACCGCCTCCCATATCCCTCCCCCTCCCCCAATCAACTCCCCCCCTCTCATCAGCCCGGTGCACCCACACACTGAGACAATGGGGATGTTCTATCGGGAACTCACCAAGGCCAGCTGGACTGGGTCTGAAAAAGCATGGGATAAAACCGGACTCACTGAACATAGCGGACAATGAGGACTGCTGAGAAGTCAAGGACAATGGCACTGGGTTTTGATCCTACTGCACATACTGGCTTTGTGGGAACCTAGGCTGTTTGGATGTTCACCTTACTAGTTGTTTTTCTTGAATGGAAAAAAAAAATCTTAGAGAGATCCCTTATCTCATGTCCAAGGAAGTATCTGGTACATTTTTTAAAGTAAGATTTTTGTTTCCAGTAATGTTAGTGATCTGTTATTCCCCTACCTATAAACTAATCTAAAAACATATGGTCCATAAAGCTAAGACTAAACCACTCTACCTGTACTGTTAAACTTCTCCATGTCGGAAAGTCCATCTGGTATGTCTGTCTGTCTGCCTGTTTGTCTATCATCTATTTATTGGGAGATTTGTTTTAAGGAATTGACTTGTGTGTTTCTGTAGGCTAGAGGTCCTGCAATTAGAGACCCAGGCTAGACACCTAGGGAAGAGCCATGTTTATGTCCTAACCTGAAGGCCCCCTGTTGCCAGAGCTCCCTCCTTTGAGGGGAAGTCAATCCTTTTCTCCGAGCTTTCAACTTGTTAGATGAGAATCTTCTGCATCATGGAGAGTGACCAATCTACTCGCAGTCCCACTGACTCAAATGTTGTTCTTGTAAAAACTACCCAAGAACCACCTCGAATAGAGTTTAGTAAAATACCTGGGTACTATGGCCAAACTGACACAAAATTGACCACTACCACATTCAAGACTAAACTACTCTTCATATAGGATATCCAGACCTGGAAGTAGGGGCAGAGGTTCTGGCTACCTATGTCCTGTCCACTCTGCCTCCAAGGCTGAAGGCGGGCTGACATCCCAGGCCCTGCAGACTGCCAAGCAAGGACTGTCCAAGCACAGGTTGTACTCTTGTCACTTTGTTTACGGTTGGGCTGCAGGCTCCACCCACGTCAATTCACAGGGTTTCTTTCACTTCTTACATATGTTAGTAAATAATCATCAACTTGAAGATGAACAGTACCATTGCTAAGGCGATAGTTCTTTAAGGCCTCATTCCCATGCTGGTGTGTAACAAGCTACTGATGTTCGCTCCCAGGATCCTCCTTGAGGAGGACAAGAGAGGCCAGCAGAGCCCCAAATGGAGAGGTTTATGCTAAAGGTCAGAGGTGAGGGGAAGAATTCTGGTGAAGAAGAGGTGAGTGGATTCAGGTTACAAACATCCAGGACAGAGGAGCATAGTAGACTCTACAGGGGCCTGATGTCACCAGCAGACCAATCGGGGATGGCCAGTGAGATACTGGCTCCTTCTGCTCCAATGTTCTAGCCATTTCAGCACTAAAGGATGAGGAAAGAAGGGGCTGGGATCTGGGCGACAAAAACCGTGGGGAGAAAAGCTGGGGATGAAGCTCATCTCTTACCTAGGAACCACAAGACCTTAGATGTGACCCCACTGTTTAGATAGCAAGAGATTCAGGTAACCACAGAGGCACACGGACAGAATCTCACAATGCAAGTGGAAGACAGAGATATGGAGGAGTCGAGAGAAAGCTGGTACCTCTAAACAGATGTTCACACAAACTCATCTCCAGATGTGTTTCCCTCTGTCCCTCAAGAAATGAAAGTCAGGAGTCTCTAATCTTTTCTCTTCACTCATAGACATTTGGAGAGCAAAGCTCATGACCATGAGAGACATCCTTGGGAAGAAGAGCCTTCCCTACAACACCGGGGTCTCCCTTCTGCAAGGACCTTGCTATAATTCTGAACTTCATCAGGCAGCCTTCTGAGCCAAGCACAAGAAGGGCAAGGTCCGCAGCTCTGGGCTCTTGGCCAAAAGCTCTCCATTTAGGGTTTTCTTCTTCTTTTATTGTTTTCCCACAGAGGATTATAGACAGCTGAAGTTTGTGAGTTAAATTACTTCCATCCATAAAATACAGGCTATAAAATCCTTTCACCCTAATCAGGAACAAAACATCCTTTTGTCCCACTATATCCGTCAATATGTCATATTTAACAGCTACAATTATTGACAGGTATATAAAATGTTTGGTGACAGAGAAAATGGCTTCCCATTTTGTGTTTATTCTTTTTTATTGATAATAAGTTGGCTCCTCGAGCCCCACCAAGACAATAAGGACCACTAACAAGAGATCATATCCATTTATACGGCTTCCCGCAATCGCTCCCGGGGCTCTGGGGCTCTGGCCCAGTCCCCATCTTTTACAGTTCAGCTGCAGTGGGAGTGTGGGAGCCAGAGCAGGGTCACAGTACCCCTGTAATGAGGAAAGTCTAATTCTCAGAGCGTTGTTCACGGCACCCTTTCATTTTTCTTCTTCAAGACAGACGGTGCTGCTGTGTGCCTATGACTTGAATCTTTAAAATAGAAAGTTTTCAACTGTAGAAGAATATTAATCAAAGGATCTGTCTGCCTGTGGTGCCAGGTGGGCACCGTGCATAATAATAACGATGATGTGTTAATAATAATCATAACTATAATTGCTACTTCCATCTCATGCCTACCGTGCTCCAGGCATTTGACCAAGGCCACAATTTACAGCTGTACCCTACATAAAAGTATTTAGGTAAGTATGCAGGCAGGGGGGGGGGACGACTCAAATCCACTTGCCAAGTTCTTTGTCCTTGTGGAGACTATGCTCACTCAGAGCAAAGGGCGCTTTTGTGTGATGACTTCTTGGATGAGCTAGTGGCTATGCTGATTATTGACACTTATTTCTGATCCTCAGGGTAGCTAGCAGTGCTTCTCACCAATAAAGAGAACCCAAGTTTCTCTGGCTTGACACCTGCTCCACCTTCTTTCGGGCCATACTGCCTCTCCACAAAGAGACTACACACAGAAATATTGTTATTAGTTTAATTCGAAGGCTACAGCAATCAGAAGTAGGACGATTCTAGCAGAATTGATTATTCTAGTTAACAAATGCTTGATCCATTTGCCTATCTGTTTATTTCTCTAAGACAACAGATCATTCATTTCACAAATACCGGCTCCCGTGTACCTCACAAGAAAGACTTGAGTGGGGTCTGCAGAGGCCGTGAAGCTGAAACCTACCCTGGTCTGCAGGTCTCACCCTCTCATGAGCAAGACAAGTTGTCTAGGCAAAATAATTACAGCTCTAAAGTAGGCAGGAGCTCAACGGAAGGCATGTCAGCTCAGAGATGTTCAAATAGTACTTGAGAGCTGCCTTGGAAGATGAGAAAACTCAGTAACTATTGGGGAAGAAAATTCAGGTTCAGGCCAAGAAGCCCCACCCTTAGAGCACAAAGGGCCTCCCTTATCCAATCCTGGCCTCAGCCTTCTGCCTCCATTGCTCTTGGAGTCATTTACCCTCCCTCCACTTCCCTCCACACCTCAGCCGAGGTCCAAGAAGCCCACCCACTGATTTGCCCCACCCAGAAGCACTCTGTGAATTCATGAGCTTCCTGCCTTTCCTCTGCACCCACACCTCTCAGGTGAGGCCACAGTGATGCTGAAGGTGTCCCCACTCCAAAGTCTGCCCTTTGCCTGTCCCAGACCTGTCCCTAGCACCTCAGCCCTAGGAGCTCTCTCCCCAGCCTTTACCACTGCAGCTTTCCCCTCAGGAGACTTCCTCCTCCTTCCCCAGCAAAGGCCTGGCAACAACCCCCAGCTCACCCAGGCAAAAGCAGCACCTCCTGTCTTCTTCCTCCAGACTACCCACCCACAGGCCACTTTACCAGCCGAGCCTGAGGAAAGACTGAGCCATGCCTTGCCTCCCCTGGCTCCCTCAGAGGTGAGTATGACCTCTCACCTTGCTCCATTCTCAACCTCTTGCTTCAATTGTCTTTAGTCAGTCAGTAATTTGTTATCAATGATATTGCTAGTCACGAGCCCACATGCGAGAGGCTCAGGATACAGGAAAAAATCAGCAAAGCACAGAAATGCTTTCCTGAGGGGGCTGGTAGCTCCTCGTCCTTCCACCCCAATTCCTCAGCACTGAACAACCTCCAGTCTCCCCAGCTACATATGCCCGCAGCCTCCAAAGCCCCCAGCCCACCTACTCACTACAGCTTCCAGACTTTACTTTCCTCTCCCCGTCATCCTAGCCCTTTCTTCCCGTTCTACCCCTGTAGTTGGTTTTCTTTGTTCGTTTGTTTGTTTTGTTGTTTGTTTTCTCTTTGCTCTTTGGGGGCCCACCATCTGGGCTTTTACCTTTTCCTATGTCTGTATATCTTTTCTGTCCTTCTTATTCCGTGGCTGGCTGTGTGGCTGGGTGACTGGCACTTAGTATCCTCCTTCCCACTTCTTTTCTTGCTCCTCCCTCTTCTCATCTCCTCCTATTTATACTCTCTGCCTGTTAGCTCCACCTTTCCCTCCCCAGCCTCACTATTGGCTATTCAGTTTTTTTTTTTTTTAGATCAATCAGGTGTTTCAGACAGGCAAAGTAACACAGCTTCACAGAGTTAAACAAACGCAACATAAAAGAATGCAACACATCTTTGCACCATTAAACCAATGTTCCACAGCATAAATGAATGTAGCACACCCTAAATATTCCACAGCACATCCCTCAGGCACATCCCTCTCACTATGACTCTGTTGTGAGTTCTGACCTGTCCCCCTATGGGACAGCCCTGCAGAGCTCCCTAAATGGGTTCTTTTTGTTATTGTTGCTGCTACTGCTGTAACAAAACACCTAATAAAAGCAGCTTAAAGAAGGAATGGTCGACTCTGGCTCATAATCAAGGGCACTCCTCAAGGTGGGGAAGACATGGAGGCATGAGACAGCTGGCCGCACTGCATCTGCAATCAGGAAGCGGAAAGATGAACAGAGAACTGTGTTCACTTGATCCTCTTAATTCAGTCCAAACCTCAGCCCTTTGGAGACTGCCACCCACTTTCAGGATGGGTTTTCCTACCTCAGTTAAAGTAATGGAAATTTCCTCATAGACGTGCCCAGAAGTTTGCCTTCTAAGTAACCTTATGTTATGTTACCAACCGTCACATTCTGTTACTAAATGGTAAAATCCCTGCAGCCCCAAACTGCCATGCCTTGGTCTTCTTGAGACTGCATCCGACACAAACGCCACCCAAAGGGCAGCTGCTGGCTGCACACAGACCACAGTGTCACATATTTTAAAAAGGACCATGGTATTGGCAGTGCTGTGCAAGCTATATACTATGCATTGTTCCAAGTAGAGTTCTGAACATGTGAGCATGGCTCTCCCTCTCAGTCACTCAAGGTGGGCACTCGGGCATCTCTTCCACTCCCACAAACGACGAAGCTATGCAACTCACCCCAGTGCTCACTGCTGACAGAAAGGAAAGTCTGATTCTCCTATTTAATTTTCACACTCCTGTCCCGTAGAGCTGCTTATATGACTATACAGAGAGTTGACTAATTAGCATGATAGCATCAGAGAAATGAAGATGGTCACCTAATGTCACCCAGCAAATAAATGCTGGTCCTGATCCAATCTGGAGCTCTCTAATAACAAAGGCCCCTTTCCAGCAAAGAAGTCAGTGCTCCCCGGCAGTTGGAGGTGTAGATTAGCCCAATACTTTAGGACCATACAATAATCTCTCACTTTTGGCTACACGATCAGCTCCTTTCAAAGTTTCTCTCACAGTAGTTAAATGGAGGAGAAAAGTGGCTCAATTATTTTTATTCATTTTTTTCTGTCTGTATTGCTTGGGTTTTGCATTTTGTGCCTCTAACTTTAATTGTTTTAAATACCAAAACTCACTCTAGACCTCACTGAATTTGAACACAGAATTATTGCATTCTATACTCAACCAGGGGACCCTCTGCTTCAGGAGGCATCAGCTCCCTGCAGAAGGCCTAAGTCATCCTTGTCAGAACCCCAGACTGATGGAAGACCACAGTGTCCCCCACTGCAGGCACCAGTCAGAAAGAAGGAGGCACCAAGATGGAGCCCTCTCAGCAAGGGAGATGCACAGACAAAGGCAATTGAAAGTAAGCAAGGCCAAGAACCTGTGGACAGACAGCAAATCCTTTACCTATGCTGGTCAGGAAGGTGGGAAGCATGGTTGTGCAGGATACCAGCAGAAAAAGCTAGGAATCTGCTTGTTCTTGGGGCCGTGGAAAAGCTGAGCATCCCCCAGACCTCACCTTGGCTCAAGGTTAACCACAGTGGGATCAAGTTCCCTGTGTGGGACTTGCCTCCCATATCCCAGAGACTCTCGGGCTCCCATATCCTCTCAACCCCACTTGGAAGGGGCACTTAGCCAACAAGATCTTCTTGTCCTGTCACTGGATTAACAGGGGCTCCTATGCTTCAGGAAGGAGACAGTCAGTACCTCTCTTTCTGCAGAGTGAAAATACTGGGAATTGCATGGTGTGCTGCTCCAGGCAAGCCCAGGGCTAGCCTCGATGGGAGCTCCCAGAGGCCTAACTCTGTGAACTCCACCGGCCACTGGGGAGGAAATGGAAGGCCCCCACATTCGGGGCAGCAAGTACAGAAGAGCTGGAACAGTTGCCTAGCACAGGATTTCTCTACTTTAGCAAGCAACACAGACTGGAAAAGCTGGTTAAATCCAGTTGCTTGATCCCACCCCTAGAGGCTTTGATCCATCAGGCCCGGGGTAGAGCGGCCTAAGATTTGCCCTTGTAGTGAGTCCCCAGAGCTGCTGCTGCCAGGGAACATTGTTGAGACCTTCAGAAACTGCTCTACTGTGTCCCTCAGCCCTTCATCGTGGAATTCCAGGAACTAATAGGGAGTTAAAACATTGCATAAGGCAGATCTCTGTGAGCGGGAGACCAGCCTGGTCTACACAGTGAGTTCCATGATAGCCAGAGATACAAAGTGAAGACCCCATATTAAGAAAAAGAAAGAAAGAAAGAAAGAAAGAAAGAAAGAAAGAAAGAAAGAAAGAAAGAAAAGAGAGAGAGAGAGAGAGAGAGAGAGAGAGAGAGAGGGCCTGCCATAAAGTTCACACTAAACAAGCCAGGTTGTGTGCTCTACCAGAACAGGGGACCTGTGGGACTTGAGAAGACTCCCTTAGAAAGCAATGGACTCCAAGGAAGGACTTTGTCTTATCAGACTAAAGCATATGTAGGCAGTGGTGGCTTTAAATCATTGTTCCTGTGCCCACCACTCCAAACAGAAAGACATCAAATGTACATCTATTCTCAAAGCCTAGAAAGCCACAGGGTCCCAGGAGTTTGGGGTCTTCAGTAGGGAGGAGGAAAGGTTGATATCCCAAGACCCTGGCCCACACGGTGGCTCTGAACTAAAGACGGGGCCCTAGGAACAATCAGGAAGGCTCCTGTTGCTCCCTGTATAATTTCAGGTCACCAGGCAAGAAACTGTAGTACAGAAAGAACAATTCGCAGCTCATTTGTGTGCCAGCTGCCAGCCACACTCTCGGAAATGCCTTGCGCACTGGCACACAAAAACAAGTACTCTCGGGCCACTTCCCGTTAGCCAGTAGCCTGACCAGCAAATGCTTCCCTTCTCTCCAAAACCTTCCGTCTGCTGTCCGCAGCAGGATGACCCTCAGGGCTGGCAGATGATCCCTCTAGGATGCCTATTCTGCCTTCTGCCAGCTAAACACTTGTCACTGGGAGGCAGACATAGGCATCCTGAAGCAGGTGGGGACCAAGCGTCAGCTATGCAGGCTCCAGAACCTCCCGCCCCCAGCTGTGCCCATCACGGGAACCTAACCATTTAATTAACTATCTTGTAACCGGTTAAACAGAAAACAAAAGGCAAGTTCTTATCTCTGTATAAGTTGGGTTGATTGCTTCAAGAAGTTTGGTGGAGGCTTACAGTAAAAGACCCCTATTGGATTAAGCAGGGAAGAGATGTGTGAGAAAGACCAAGAAGGAATGTGGGAAACCATCCCGACTCATAGGGCTCTCCACCGTCGGGCATTCTCCCTTGAGAGATGCTGAGGATAGAAACGGGAGAAAAGACACTATGGGAGCGGTCTGTACCCAGACGCAGCCAAACTTGTATCTAAAAACTGGGATGATAATTAGAACTGTACTTCAGTCAATGAATGCAGCAGAGAAAGCAAGTGGGTCAAGGCTAAGTTGGGGTACCCAAGTTACTTGGCCCCTTTCCAGATGAGCAACCTGGAGGCTCCTCATCTTAGGGGAGAAAACTGCAGGTGCCAAACTTGCAGTGGAATATGGCGCAGGGGTGGGGTTACCTGCTGTTAGCAGGCAGTACTTACCAGCTTCTTCCGGTAATTTCTCCACTTCTTGACAACATCAGCCTGGGGCTTTCCCAGTTTTGAACAGAGACCTCGGCATGGGCATCCCTTCATACCACCTGTTGGGTCTCAGCACTGTTTCAACAGCATTACTAGGTCCAAATATGGGCACCAGGGGTCCTGAGACCTCACACCCCAGGACCATCAGTCTCCAGGGAATTACTTCTTCTTCCCCTTGCACAGGCAGCTCGAAAAAACAGAGGCAGGAACAAACAGGGGAAGGACGTCAAGAGTGGGCCTTGGGTGCAGGGCATGAAGGATATCATTTGAATCCTGGATCAAGCCAATCCTGAAACCAGACTTTTCTACCACAAGGGATAACCAGCTCCTTTTTAAAGCAGCCTCTTGAGGACAAAAGCATGGAGTGATTTGAGAGCTGAGCCCAGGAAGGCGTGATCTGGGGAAGTAAAGAGACATTCTCTTATGAGCGTCAAAGACCTGTGAAAGAGTTCTGGAAACTGCAAAAGACCCCACACTGTCCGAGCTAGGACAAAAGGCATGGGGTTTTAGCCACTGGCTCCCACCTATCACTGGATGAAGGCTGTGTTTGTGTAGAGACAAAAGACATTTCCTTCTTGGCAAATGTGGCCTGACCCCAGCACAGGCAGAAGGGTCCTGAAAAAGTTGAAGCTGGAGACTGAGATGGCAGACACAAAATCAGGGGAGCAAGCAGGCAGGGTGGGAACCGCTGTATCCAAAACATGTGTACTTGGGTCACCATCTGTCGCGGCACAAGGCTTCACTGGCTCTACCCTAAGTACAGAGTCCAGAATCTGCAAATGATGATTCCTAAAACCCTGACGTCTCTATCAACCACACACTCACCATTACTGCCGACCAGCGGTGGTCCACACGGAGGCACAGTAGGTTCTCAATGACCCGTGCTGCTTCTTTTAGCCTGAGGCCTCTTTACATGGAGGTGAAGGAGTATCTAGACAGCCTAATTCCTGCCCTGCTGGCAGGCTCCCATGGTTTTGGGTCTGCTACCTTAGCAGTGGTACCAATTACAGCTCAGAGAACTCCACACATCTACTAGGCCTTCCCTGAAGCTGAGGTCCCTTCTAGAGTCACCTGTCTGTCACCAGACTCCCTCAGCAAAGACAGAGAAGAATGCGGTGAAGCAGGCTTCGGACTGGTTATGGAGGTCAAGACACTAAGGGACAAAGCAGAAACAAACCTTTTTTGTCTTTTTCTTTCCGTTTTCAATCTTAGTTTCGTAAAGCTTGGGTGAAGAAAGTGGCAGAATATTAATAATCAACTGATTAGAATATGTTACACTTAAATTACTTCAAGGGTTTGACCTGAGAGCCTCACTCTGGTAGCACAAACCCATGTCAAGAAGGATGCTCTGAGATCACGTGCCATTGACCTGTTGGAGTCTTGCCACGGATCAGGAGTTGGGTCGGGGGAGGTGTATGGCTTTGACCTGGGCTGTTCCTGACAGTCTGTCAAGACAGCTGCTTACTGTCTGCATAGTGCCATGCCTGACTCCAGGGTATGCGTCCTGCATCCTGCGTGTCTTTGTGAACACTTCCCTAAACAGCGACATAGTAACAACTGTTGGCCCCGTTGAGTAGATGAAGAAACAGAGCGCCCAAAGTGCAGACGCTAGCGAAGGGTAAAGCTGAGCACTGTGGCCCAGTGTTTTCCAACATGGCATCAGCATCACTGTCCGGTCCTCTCCACCCAGTCAGGAGATTGCTCGTTTCTCTTCTAACCTGTCCCACCCTGCCTGCTGGTCCCCACGTTTTGCCTGAAATAAGAAAGGAACATGATAGATCCCATTGGCTTACTGTTTATGGTCTCTCTGCCACCATTCATGCCTGGGACATTCTTCAAGGATCATCCCCTATAGTTCTCTTCCATAAGCCCCCTCTGGATCTGAGTTATGGGTGTCATCAGGCTGGGAATTGCATATACTGCACACACACACACACACACACACAAAACCCAGTGTCCAAGAGATAAAGGCAAACTGGTGTAAAGAAATTAGGGTGGAGAGAGGCATTTGCGGGGACTCTGCTGAAGAAAGGCCCCTTTAGCTCAGACCCTTGGCCTTCTTCACCTGCAAATGGAGTGCCTTTTTCACTGGGTTTGCTGGAAGAATAAAGCAAAACAGCCCTACAGGAGGAGGATGCCAAGTGCAAGTCACGGCCTCTGAAGGGCAGGGCTTCCAATAAATGCTCCCTCCCTTTGTCTTCCCAGAGGAAAGTAGAGCACGCAGAAGGTTAATGATCTTCCACTTCCAGGAGTAACAGAAGCAGTTTTGCTGATGTCATAGGAAGGCTGTCCTCACTGGGAATGGATGCTGCCCGGAGCAGGAACTCAGTCCTACAGACAGTGTGGGGGTTGCTTAGCTCAGGCTTCCTGCAGCTGCTCACCACTATGAAATGGTGGCTTCTGCTGATTAGGCAGGGAAGTGGGAGGGGAAGAGACTCGGCTGGATCCCTAGCCCACACTAGTGCCTCCTGGGACTACAGCTTTGGACTGACCGTGAACCCTGTAGTTTGTGAGTTTGTTTGCTTTGGGCAAATAATCACTTCCTGTTTCTTAGAAGACACAGCAAGCTTCCCAAGGGAGGGCAGCAGCTCTTACCAAGCAGCAAGAATGTGTGGGGTAAACAAAACCAAGAGGAGTGAACCCCTCCCCCAGGGGGCGGAGGGGGGGCTTGGGAACCCTGGTGTCGCAATTTCCCCCACCTCTCAGGCTTTAAAGGAATCTCAAGAGCAGGTTTGAGGTCTCCATGGCCCCCACACAGGGTCTTCAGGAGCTGACGCAAAATTCCTTTGCAGCTTGGCAGAGCTTCCAACGGAACAGGAAGTCTGCCTTCTTCTCTGCCCAGTCGGCATGCTGGTGCTGCTCCATCTCCAAGGCTCTGTGTTGTCCCATTCGCCTGCCTTCCCATCCCTTTCATGCCCGGCTGGCTCACACCCCACTTCCTGCTGGAAATCCCCTGAATGGTGACTTTGAGCTTCCTGCTCACAGCCCTTCACCCTGTCGTACTGTTCACTACAGCCAGTCTCCTGTCTACAGCCCTACATTATAACTTGTTAGCAGCAGGGATTCAAAGCTTATGTGAGATGTTTACTGGCTTGGATTTATTTAAATCATCACAACCCATGTTAAGGTAGGCACTTTCATTACCCCCACTTTGCAAATAAGGAAATTTGGGGTCAGAAATGTATATGACATGCTCAAGATCATAGGGTAGAGGTGAGGCCTGTAGCAGACTTGGGTAGTATTACATATTAGTTTAACCCATCTCCATTAATCTATGTATCACCACGTGGCAGTGGCTTACTGGAGATTCTAGCTGGGTCCGTCTCCAGCAGATCCATGGCATCTCTCTCTCAGCCTTCCTTCTCCCAGCATTCCACCTAGCTTTCCCCACCTCTCTAAGTTTTGCCCTATCAAGCCAAGGCAGTTTCTTTATTCATCAACCAATGAAAGCAACATATAGACAGAAGGACCTCCTACACCACACCTCCCCACTGTTAGGATTACAGGCACATGAGCCTGTGCCTGGGTTTTGCATGGGGTCTGAACTCAGATCCTCATGCCTCAGAGGTGAGCACTCTATCCACTGACCCATCTCCCCCAGCCCCTACTCTGTCTTCCATGCACGTCTTAGAGACCCTGCAGGTTTTTCTTCTGTTTGTTGAATGCTCTAGACTCCCTTGACTAGAACAGGAACTGGCAAACCCTTTCCTAACAGGCTTGCTATGGTTTAGATGAAGTTTGGCTGCATCCACATTGACTGACATGCCAAGAGCTTCCTGCCCACTTGTGAGGGATGGGAGCTGAAGACATATAACCCTCAACAGTTAGAGCATAGGGCAAGGGATTTAGGTGACCAGCGTTGGGAGAGATCAATATTGGTCTCATAGAAGGAGACAATTTTCAAGAGAATGGGCTGTTAGGAAACTGAGCTCACCCAAAGTGTTTGCCTCTTCTGCAAATGGTTATTTTCCTTTCTCCCCTTGTATGGGCTCCATCCTCCTCCTCACACTCGCCTTCTCTTATACACCCTGTTATGCTCAGACGTCAACCATCAAACTGTCCCTGCAGTACTGCCCTTCCCGGAAGTCAAATAGATAAAGCCAATCAACCTTCAACTTTTCAGTATCCAGAACTGTTGATCTAAATAAACCCCTCATCTTTGGTTTTTATAAAAAGATTTATTTTTGTATGTGTATGCATGTTTTGCCTGCATGTAATATGTGTATCATATGTGTCTCTCATGCCCACTGAGGCCAGAAGAAGTCACTGGCTCCCCTGAGTTAAGGATGAGTTAAGCTGCCTTGTGGATGTTGGGGCCCCTGCAAGAGCTTTTAACCACTGAGTCATTTCTCCATCTCCCAAATCTCTTTTCTCTAGATCCCCCAGGATCTTGCATCCAGCTATAGAAAAAGAAAATGGACTAAGGGATAAGATAGTGAAAATCTTGGACTTTGTTGCTCAAGAGAGAAAACTGGGCTCTAATGTAGGCAATTGCATACAAGACAGAAAAAAAATTCTCACAAATTTCATCGATGAACTTCATAATATGACAATAATTATGAGTATGATTAGCTGCACAGATTTAATGATGAAAAGGTTTAAACTTACCAGGGAAGATCATTTGAAATGTTTGGCTTAACTGGAGGTCAGAGTTAGGATTATCGAGTATTAAATCAACTACAGATGCATATTTGTTTAAAAAAAATCACACCTTTTTAAACACTTAGTACTAAGTGCACAGCAGCTCAGAGCTAACGGGTCTGCAATAAGCCAGTCCTAGGTGAGACCACTGGGATGGACACTGGGTACATTTGGGTCCATTCTTGTCTACATTAAGCAGTCTTTGTAACCAACCAGGCTGGTGACTCCACCCCTCCAACACTATGTCCCCGACCCCCACCCCAAGCAGTTGCTCCCTGGAATTGACAGATTTGAGCAGGCATTTTGGCATCCTGTAACTTTCTCAAAGCTGTGGCAAGTCAGGCAGTTCTTGCTTTACACAGCTCCCTGAGAGGGAAAACAGCTGTCCAGCCAGGTGGCGGAACAGCTGCGGGAAGCCCTCAGCTCTGTTCCGCTGCCACCTGTGGCTTCTGTCCCTTCCTCATCTGGCCCCTCCTGGACCTCCCTGGTGCCAGCATCATCCTGCCAGCCTGCTCCCTGACTCCTATGGAGAGCTGAAAGGATTTAGACAGACCTCCCCTCATCCCAGCTTATCCCTGCGACTGGGTTCTTCCAACACCTGTCCGAGCTTGTGGCTAGATAGATAGACTGCAGTGAGTTGAAGCAAAGAAGAAACTAGAAGCTTAAAACCAGTGCTGCTAAAACGGTGGGTAGACATAAGAAATAGCTAAGGTTGTTGGGTTGAATTGTGTTGCCCAAAGCAATGGGTTCAGTTCCTAACTCCCTGCACCTGTGAGTGACCGTATTGAAAACAGGGCTGTTGCAGACATAATCAAGAGAAGGGTCTTGCTGAATTAGGGTGGTTCCTCACTAAGGACCAATGTCCTTGTAAGAAGAGGGAATCTGGACACAGAGACACGGGACCACAAAGAAAACATCATATGAAGACAGGTAGATGGTGAGGGACCAGTAACTACCAAGCAGGTGGAATAGCATGGGGCCAGCTCTCCCTCGGAGCTTCCACCAACAGCCATACGTCTACAGCTACCACCAGGGCTTCCGGAGCAAACACTGTGTCGCTTTAAACCACCCAGTCAGTGGTAGCGTCCTGATCACTTGAGCACACTAACACAACAGAGAATTATAAGAAGCAGCAAAATGACACTTGACACAGTGCTCTGGACACAAAGGTAAGCAAAAGGAAACAAATTTTAGACTAACAGGAGGGCTTTAAATTTTTTACACACATTGTAAACATAAAGGTTGGATAGAATATACTCTTTGTCATTATCTATCTCTGGGTGGATATTAAAATTAACCGGTTTGGGGGAACTTCTTTTTTTTTAACCTCTGGTGTGGGGGGGAGAGGGAGAGAGAAAGAGAGGGAGGGGGGGAGAAAATAGGGACCTGAAGAGGACGTAGGATCCCTAAAGTTGGAACCACAGGAATTGTGAGCCACCTGATGTGGGTGCTGGGACCTGAACTCTTATCCTCTGAAGAACAGAAAGTGCTCTGAACTGCTGAGACATCACTCCAGTCCCCTAACAGGAGCTCTTAAACTGGGCGAGTGGGGGATCATCATGATCAGGGCAACTATAAAGCAGCTCTGGGAGATGCCTTGAAGGCCTTGGATACTAGATTGCTTAAGAGATTCTTGGGAATTTACTGTGGGAGCAGCTAAAATCAAACCAGACACCAAACCCACCAGAATCTGGGAAGGGGGTTGTTCTTGTTGTTATTTAAGTAAAGATGTCGGCCACCTTCCCGAACCTCAGGCTAACTGAATAACCATGGAACGATCAACCACCCAGGACTGTACAAAATTTAAATTTCATTTTAGTTAGTTTGTGCCCTTTAGAAAATTTTATATTTTTCTAAATGGAGTTTGGCCTCCTTAGGAGAGAAGCCTATTAATAGTAGCTAAAAATATTTGCCGCGTTTGCTAGTATGACATCAAATTCTTCACACTGACTATGCTAGCTCTTTCAATATCGCAGAAGCATTACAATCGAAGTTATCATCAGCATGCATGATTCAGAGAAGAGAGAACTGAGATTCGGTAAAGTATTGTGGGCGGCGTCACATTAGAAGTGATGGATTTGGAACTCCAAACAGGAAAGCAACAGTCTCTGTCACCATGCCCTCTCTAGCTTTGGATTACTCAAGGCAAGAGCTGGGTGAAGGACCAGGCAGCATCTCCACTGCGGAGTGAGATCTGGAACTTTACTTTTCTCAATCTGCGCATGTGTCAAAATGCCTCCTGAATGAATCCTATATGCACAATTGATTTAAAAACTGAACGCCAATTAATAACCCAAGGAAGTGCCCCACGTTTAGAGTTGAAGATGGTGAGCTGGCAGCCTACAAGCTCCTGGCATGGAATACACAGAGGAATTTCTTGTCACCTTAGGACCTGGCATAAGGAACCCTTCTGATAAACTCACTCGCATTCGAAACATGAACACAAAGCCCGATGGGACCACCTCATTCCCAACTGATGCTCCGTGGCTTGCCTGCATTTCCTTATTGTCTTAATATCCTCCTCATTTATTGCTAATTCTATTTTGCCTTTTTGTGCTCTATTTTTATACATCGTTAAACCTAGTGGTCTGGAAACTTGTCTGCCTTTCAGAACCACCTGGGAATCTTGGGGAAAGTACAGATGCTCAGGACACTTACCTGACCAGTGGTGATGTCATGGCCTTACTTCAATGGGGACCAAGCATCGCCTTAGTGCTCCCACAGTTGATGGGTCCCCGAACAGGTCCCAGAAGCCATCCTGGAAAATATGTAAGGCAATAAATAAAATACAACCCTAAACCGCACCAGACTTCTGCTTGCTTACAGCCTTGGCAACCATGGGGCATTGTTTTATTTGTTTGTTATTTATGTTTTCCTGGCCCTGTGGTCCTGGGGTGAAGAGCAGCTATAGGCGGCTGCTTCTCTGGCCTGCCTCTCTCTGTGGCTTCTTCTAGCTCCCCCTTCTAGCTAAGCCACCTGCCTGCTCTCAGTCAGAATTCTCCTTCCTCCCCTCTTCCTGGGGACCTCCTCACTCCCTGCCATTTTCCAGCAGCTGTGCCTCTACCAAAGACCCAAAGAACAAACCCCAAACCACAGCAAACCATTCTTCTGTAATTTGTTGGACCTTCGGGCTAAAAAAGAGACTAAAAATTTCCCCCTTTTTTGTTGTTGTTTCAATGAACTGTGAAACAAACCAAAGTTGCGGTTTTGTTTTTTCCGGAAACAGTTCAGTGAAGTAGTTTGATACGGAAGCAGAGACAATACAATCATATAAGTACAGATTTTGAAAAGAAAGGAAAAAAATCACCAAAGGAACCTAAGACTGCATTTGCCTTGAGTGAAGCCAGCCTCATGCACACATGATTAAAACGGGCCAAAACTAAGCAGGCGCAAGTGTGCAAAGGGTTAATCTTAGAATAACTTGACAGCCGTAAAAACAGACACACAAATATTCTCTGTAGTCAGAGCAGCAGTATAGCAGTAACTACTGGGGACCTTGCAATCCCCTGTGTCCCCAGCCTTCTTCACTTCTGTTCAGATCTGCCATGTTTTCCTCAAGAAGTGACGCTTAAGCCCAGTTTGCTATGGGCTAATCACCATCCACTCCGTGTTCAGTGTTTACTGGTCAATAGCTCTGGCCCCTTCTCTCTTCCTAATGCCATGAAGGAGCCAAACAAAACAAAATTTCCTCATGCTAAGGAATACCCATTATGTCTCAGTCTGGGATGGGAGCTGGTGATGTGGAAATCAAGAGATGGATGGGGTTCCCACCCCCAAGGGGACAGTAGTCTCACGAGTCACAGGCTGAGTAAGTCTTTAGCAAACTTTCCAGGATGCCATTCAGGCACCAAGTGTACTCTACTTCTGAGGTAGAAATTCCAGCCTTCCTCAGGAAGCCTCCAGGCAAGCTAGGCTAGCACCACAGGAGGGCCAGAATTATGTGCACCCGGGGGTGTTGGGGTAGCAGCTCCAAGCCTGGCTTTCCCCTCTGCCTGGTGCCTGCCTTGCTCCACGCAGCTGTCTCCAGCCCTCCTGCCTTCTTCCTTCTGCTCCTCACATGCCTCCAAGCTCTTTCTAGACTCGAGGCCTTTGCTGGCCATTCACTCTCCCTGGAAGACCTGCCCCTGATCTTCATGGACCTGTTCTTTTCTTGTCATTGGTTTAGCCTCAACTAAATGTGTTCATCTGATCATCCCGAATTCCTGTCATCAGTCTAGCCTCAGCTAAGCGTGTTCATCTGATCATTCTGGATTCTCAACCACAGGAGGCCCACTCTGCTGTGTTCTGTGTTGGGTGCTATCTGCTCTTTCTGAGGTTGTCCCAGTTTTATCTTTTGTGTATTTATCTTTTACTCGGGTTTCTGTGTGTCTCCATACATATTCCACAGATCCAGTTTGTATAAAACACAGACATCTCACATCCTGTTTCCTGTCCCTCAGCCCCTGCTCCAGTGCTTGATGTCCTTAAGATGTTCGTCAGCTGACAGAATAGGTGAGTTGATACAAATCTGAATGCCGCCACTGGTCATGTCAAACATTCCGGTAAGAATAGCAACAGGCGTAGTTCTCCATGTTTCTGAGTTATTAACTCATTTAAGAACATTTCAGCCGAGTCTTGAAAGACAAGTAGATATTTCCAGGCATAGGAATGGAGGTAGGGGTATCCCAGGCAGAGAGAACAGCATACACAAAAGCCCCGAGCTATGAACCCATAGGACAAAATCAGCCGTTCACCGCAGACGAGGAGTGAAGACCAGGACCAGGAGATGTGTTTACAAACAAGCTGGAGAGGAAAATATAAAATAAGGCAATGAGAGATTGGGAGTGAAGATAAAAGACTGAAGAGAAGGGTCCACGTCGCCTCACGTCTCATGTCTCATCAACCAGTTCAGAGCAGTTATCTCGCTGTGCCTCCTGGTAATTTGTCTACACCCAGTGGCCACCCCCAGCAGTGTGCAGTGTCTGTTGTGATATTTAACTGTAAACTATGACTAGCCTGTAGTGTACCCTGTACTTGGTCATGTATTCTTTTGGCTGTGTCTGTGTAGATGTTTCTGTATAAGAGTAACATTGAATAAAGCTGATTGCTCCCCAGTGTGGTGGACAAGCTAATGGAGGGTCTAGGGAAAAGAGCACAAGGGCTGACTTTTTGTGAGTTCGGGTGAATCTTTCCTGCCATCCGACTGTAGCTGGAACAACGGCTGTCCTGGGTCTCCAGCGTGCTGCCTCACTCGGCAGATCTTCGGACTCGGCAGATCTCCGGACCTGGCAGATCTCCGGACTCGCAAGCCTCCACCATGGCATAAGGTTATCCCTCTATATAAACCTCTTCTATCTTTATGAAGAAACCACAGGCTCTGTCTCTTCAAAAATACAACCTGTCTTTCCCTGGCTGACACAACCAGATCTTGACATTGGGGTGAGAGGGGAAGAAGGGGAGGGAGAATCAACTTAAGGAACTCCAGGGGAAAGAAGGGGAGAGAGGTGAAATTGCTGAGGGCAGAGAGACAGCCCAACAGCCAGAAGTCTCTATCTTCCCCTCACCTCCAGGCTGCTTACAGGCTCCAGAACCCAACACGTGGGTGGCTGTGGTGTCCCTCCAGCTGAACAAAGCCCCGCCTCCGGATCTAAATGGCAGTGCCGTCTTACTCCTTTAATGAGCTGTAATCAGGCCACTGATAGAGAGAAGCCTGGGCTGTTGATTAGGGGCATTAAAAGATAGTACCCAGACTGATTTCATTGATATTGATAGCACTTGGAGATGTTCATCCACTGCACGCCTTGCCCTTCCCGAAGAGAAGGCTCCTGACAACAGAGGGGTTTCCAGGGTTGGGTGGGATCATTAGTGTTTGCTTGCTTTATTCATATGTCGGTTTGTTTTTAAACCGTCTTCTGCCACACTCTACTGCTTCGAGCAAGTGGGCAGTGGCTAGCGAGGGAGAGCAGAAAACATGGAGCGGACAGGACTTTCTTCAAAGGGGCAGTTGGTTGTGTGTGGCTCGAGGAAGTCAGATCCAGATCTATCTCCATCTCTGACTTAGCTGTGGATCCTGAGGCAACCGCATGTCCCCATGTCCTGCTCACTGTGATAGGGATCTAAGGTTCCCTTGGGGCTGATATTTAAGGTGACAGACTCTTCATGCCTTCAAGCACATTTCAGGATTTGAGGGAGGGGGGTCTACTCTTCTCTCCCCTCTGCCCCATTTTGTGGTCATAGACAAGAAATGGCCCACCTTCTTTTCTGACATACACAAATTATATAAACTTTCCATCTCTCTCTCTCTCTCTTTCCCTCTCTTTCTCTCTCTCTCCCCCTCCCCCCTAGCTACCATGTTCTGAGAATCCCAAGCCACATGGGAAGTCCACCTGCACACATCAGGAGGAGCATCCCAGCAGAGTTCGCACCCCCAGCCAGAATCCTCTGCCAGCTGTGGAAACATGCCAGTCTACATGGTCAAGCCTTGACCTTGGGCAAGCTTGCTACACAGTAGCTGGAGTGCAGGAGACTGAAGAGAACATACAAAAGTATCTCATAGGCCCCGAGCTGCTCCACAAATAAAAAGGCTCATTGTTAATGTCACAAGTTACTGCTCTGCCCTTCCTGTTCTGTCCCCCAAACAACTCCTGACCCTTGTTTCAGCCAAATTTGGGCTCTTGTCTCAGGCAGCTTTCTGCTTTGTCTCTGAGCATGAGCTTTTAGATTTTCCAGGTGAGGTTTTAAGTGAGGCCAAGAGGCAGAGATATCTCCCAGGAGCCTCTGGGTTTGCCTACCTGAGATTCTTCGTCTGCATACTGTTTCTCCATTTTAAATCTGCATGTAGGTGAAATCTCAAACCCCGGCTTTCTTTCTACACTCCTATACAGAAAAGGCATCCAGATGTGCCCTCCATGCCAGATGTTCTAAATGGTCCCAGGAGCTAAGGTTCCGCAGCCAAAATGTTTGCAAATGCCTCTTGTGGACAATTGCCCACTACCACAGTGTGCAGGGTCTTGCTCTAAAACTGGCAGGTCACCGTGACCACAGAGAGCAAAATATGACCAGAGCAAGCTTGCTGTGGCTTCTTTTTAATGACCTAAATAAATCCACTGTTAAAAAACTGTGATGTTTCGGCTGCGCAGCTGGCTCAGCTGGTAAAGTGCTTGCCTTGCAAACACAAGGATCTGAGTCAGTCCTCAGATCCCATATTTAAAAGCCAAGCACAGTGGCATGTGTTTGTAATCCCAGCAGTAGGGAGGCAGAGACAGCTAGATCCTGGGATTTGCGGGCTGTCCAGCCTATCCTAACTAGCAAACACCACGATGAGAGACCTTGTCTTAAATAGATGGTAGACGGAGCCTTAGGGATGTATCAGTACCAGAGGATGTTCATGTCCTCCATACATTTGTGCTTACAAACCTCCCTACATGTGTGTATCTGCACACATATGAACACGCATGGACACGTATATACACATACACCAAAAAAAAAAAAAAGACTTGGAAGACTAACTCTCTACCAGAGTTAAATCACAGACAGGGAGCCTCTGTTCTGAACCATCTTCAGTAGAAGTCTTTTTTTTTTTCAATACTCTCAATATAATATCAAACCTGCAACTTGATATCACGTGCTTTTAAAAATATTTATCCAATTCTTCAAATTTCTTCATCTTCTAAAACACAGATAACTTGAAAGAAACTGCTCTAAAATCTAGTTATCTGGACATACAATTATAAGTATTTCTAGACTCCCCACAGGATTAGTGTGTGAGGTTGGCTTTCCCTTGTCACTTACCTTCCCATCTCCTTGACCAGTGAGTGCAGAAAGAGGCAAAAGCATCACCGGGGGCCATCTTACGAGCCCAGTGGAATCAAGCCCTACCTCTTCCGACCTTCTCAGGGGACCAAGCTTGGGCCATCATTTGTCTTGTACCACTCTGGCACTTCTGTGCTGTCTGGAGGATGGCTCTTTCAGAGGCGGCAAGTCAGCAAACAGTTCCCAGATCCATCCCCATACTAGCCCAGCAAGCTGAGAGTTAGATTCCAGTAGTGGTGGGGGCCAGAAGAAGAGGGGTCCAATCTTCAGTTCCTTCTTCTGGCATCATGGTAGCTACAAAGAGCAGTTCTGGGCTTGTGGGTAACCTGGGCAGCTTGGTTCTCACAATATTAGTTTTTATAGCAGTCACATCAGAGTATAAGTCTTCATCACTGACAGAGCAGGCTTCTGCCTCGAATCTTGGCAGCATATATATTAACTGACCAGGAATACAGCAATCCTGGATTGGGAGTTGCTATGTTTTCCCTCTATAATTGTAGCTCAGGAGTAGATCTCCTACAATCTCTAATATCTGAATAAATTCATCTTTCTTCCCTCCTCTCCCCTCCCCTCCCTCCCTTCCTCTTCCGTCTTTCCTACTCTCCCCTCCCTTCCTCTCCCTTCCCTTCCTTCTCTCCCTTCTCCCCTCATTCCCTGCTTTCCTTCTCTTCCTCTCTCCTCCCCCCTTTTTTCTCTCCTTCCCTTCTCTCTCCTCCTTTTCCCTTTCCCCCTTCCTTTCCTCCCTTCCTTCTTCCCTCTTTTCTTCCTTTCCCTCTTCTCTCCTCTCCTCCCCTCCCTTCCCTCCCTCCCCTTTTCTTCCCTATCCCCCCTCCCTCTCTTCCTCTCCCTTCTGCCTTCTTTCCTTCCTTCCTTACTCCTCCTTTGGCCTTTTTGACACCTCACAGCCTGATAACTGCCAAATCCAATTTCTTCTGTTTGACTCACCTAGCATGGCGTTAGTTTTCTGTGCTAGTCTGCTAGCAGTCCGTGTACTCCAGCGCACCTACAGGAGGCCCTACCTGATAGCTCTCTCAACTGTCTTTCCTGTGTGCATTAAAATAGCAAATTTCACAGCCCTTACACTCTTAGTCTCTTGGCACTTCCCGGATAACTACATGACAATGTTGGTCAGGGAAATGAAGAGTTTTCTGGGATTTGAAGGGCAATGTTTGCTTTCCTGAGAAGATGAAACAGATATGAATGGAGGAGCCACCATTTCTGTTCTCCCCTATTTGGAATAAATATGTGATGCTCGGACCTGCAGCAGCCTCTTTGCATCCATGAGGCAACAAATGTGAGAAGCTAAGGTGAATCCTCTAGAGAAGACACAGTGGGGACAGCATTGGTCCGTGAGGTGCTGTTGAGCATGGACATGAGGGTCACTTCCCAGGACCAGTCTAGTCCTCCTACAGCCATATTCAGTACCACCCCTGTGACAGCCAAGTGTTCCAGAGCTTTCCTTGTAGCCACTTCTTTTTAGTAACTTTTGCATCATTTTGACCACACAGGAACACTGGGTACTGCTCTCCAGCTCCCAGTAGATATGTACACTCAAGGCTTCTTCTGAGAAGGGAAGGAACAGAATTTTAAAAAATGGATAGAAGGACATTCCCACACACGGGAGTCACAAGAGGTGCTTCTGGGCAGAAACTGACAGCCGCAGCCCGCGGTGTTCGGCCTCCCTGTTCTCATTTTGAATTGTCCTTTATCCAAAGCTCACCGCACAGCTCTTATTAGAGCCAGGGAGAGAAGATGGAGTAGGTCAGAGGCAGATTATTCGGGTCATGGCCAATAACACAGTGTGTCACGGATCCTCTCCCCCTCCTCCTACCTTCTTTTCCACCAAAGTTGGCTGTGGCACCCATGCTCTCTGGAGGCCACCGCAGCCGCCACTGCTGTTTCTCTTGACAAAAGCGCTGGGGAGACTGTGAGACCGATACCCCACCTAGCCTTGCCAGCCTTCTTCCCCGGGAGTCGCCTACCCACGGCCTTCCCTTGTTTTAATTAAGTGGACATCCCATTCCCACAGAGGCAGACAGCTGCTGTGCTTGTCTAGTATCTTGAAGCCAAATCAGAATTTTAAAAAAATCCTTAGCATTCTCTTGCAGGAATCGCGTGCCTCTCCCCCATTCACCTCCTGGGACCTCGGTTCTTTAGGATGCCTGACCAGGGCCAGAGGGAGGCTGACCCTTAAGGTCACATGCACAAGCCCTGTTAATGAGAGCCCTATTTGTGAAGAAAGGGAGGGAACGGGGAGAAACCTCATTTCTCTCCTTCGATTTGTTTTTTAATCAAATCAAATTCCTAATTACATTTGGCTGGGATGAAATTATGCCTCTGAAGAGCTTCCAGATGGAATGGGGAAGCGACTTTACTGAACTCTGCAGCCATTTTGGTCAGCATTCAGTGCTTCCTCCTGAAGGAGCAGCCAACATGGGCCTTTGCTGGGGGAACAAAGGGTACCCCCCCTTTCTATCTCTCTCCAAAGGGTAACTGAGAGACTGCTTTCCGGTACAAGTCAGGGCACTTGAGATATGGCCAGAGAGTAGGATGCTAAAAGTTAATCTTGAAGGAGAGCTTAAGGAGTTATTGTCTCTTTAACACGCCAGGGTTCCCACCTGTCCTACCCTTCAGCAGTTGAGCAGCACTAGTAAAGAGGGCGACCTCTCTGCACCTCATCTTCAGCAGGCCCTTCTCACCTCCTAGCACTATAAGGAACATTAAATCCTATGTCTTCTGCACAACATTGATTTCCTTTGCTTCCTCAGAGAGAGGCTGCCCCAGGACACGGCTGCGCTAAACTTTAAGCTGCTCACCCAACTAGAACTTTTTTCGGTTTATTTGTTTATCTTCTTGGATCCATTAGTCTCAGGACTTTGGAAAACAGACAAACAAGGATGCCGGTTGTCTTAACGAGATCTCTCCCTTCTCCCTAGCTCACCCCAGCATGACACCAATCCTGATGTTTTGTTCTCTTGGACCTTGTGAGTCTGTCTCCTGGCCCTGACCAATGACTGCATCTGTCACGCCCCTCCTCCCCGTGTGTGTGTGTGTGTGTGTGTGTGTGTGTGTGTGTGTGTGTGTGTGAACTATCCCTGGAAGTTCTTTTTTAATAAGGCAAATGTAAGACAATTGTGCAACTTTGAAAGCCCATTTTCAAGGGATGCTCGGAGCTCCTTCTGCCCCCAGACTCACAGTTGGAGGAGAGGAGAGGCAGGAGGATGGATCTGGCCATCGGTGGCAGAGAAAACTTGTACTTTAATCATCAGATTCCTGAAATGTGGTAAATTAACTCCCTAATCAAAAGTGGAGGGTGTGAAGGGCCGGGGAGGTGGTTCAATGAGAGAACTTCCCCTGAAACTATAAGGATCTAAATCTGAATTCAGAGACAGGCGGGGGCTCAATTTGCTGATTAGCAGCAATCGCGAGCATCTGCATCAGTGAGAGACCCTGTCTCAAGGCAGCGAGGTGGAAGGAAATGGAAGAAGCCAGCCAATGTCCTGCCGTAGCTTGCACACGCATGTGTACACACAGCATGCTCACCACCACATATGCCCAAAGGAAGAAAGGGGAGAGTGTGAAACTGTAGTTTCCACAGGCTCCTGCACAGCCATCGCCAGAGCAGCGAAGCAGACTAGGAGGCAAGGGGGTACAGAACTGTTTGGAGTCGGGGCAGCGTGTTGTCTTGGCAACCACGCTGGGCATTATAGTTTTATGACATGTGTCATCACGAACATCCAGACAGCTTCCAGCCAACTTTGAGGACAACTCTCCGTTAGTTTATAGCTCCCAAAGGGAGTGGCACTTCCGTGACAGGGTCTAGCACTTGGAGGCACTGAAGCTATTTCACATTCTCAGGAAAACAAGAGTTTCCACTCTTTCCCCTTCCCACCACCCTCTTCGCTCCTTCACATTTCAGCTGGACAGATAGATCATGAAGACATATTATGCTTTTTTTATATTCCTTTGGGGCTGGGAGTCAGGCACGGGACTGCACACATTCTAGGCAAGCGTTCTGCCATTGAGTTATAGATACTCCCACCTCAGCACAATGTTTCCTCCTCCTCCTCCTCTTCCTCCTCCTCCTCTTCCTCCTCCTCCTCCTCCTCTTCCTCCTCCTCCTCTTCCTCCTCCTCCTCCTCCTCTTCCTCCTCCTCCTCCTCTTCCTCCTCCTCCTCGTCCTCCTCTTCCTCCTCCTCCTCCTCCTCTTCCTCCTCCTCCTCGTCCTCCTCTTCCTCCTCCTCCTCCTCCTCTTCCTCCTCCTCCTCCTCTTCCTCCTCCTCTTCTTCTTTCTTTTTCTTGTTTTTTGAGACAAAGCTCTTACTTTCCTGGAACTTGCCCAGTAGACCAGGCTAGCCTTGAATTCACAGACATCCACCTGCTTCTGCCTTCCAAATGCTAGGATTAAAGACATGCAGCACCACCACCCAGCTAACACCATGCCTCTTAATCAAGCATGAAAAGTCCTATTGACATACCATTATATGCAGAACACAACTGTTGGGGTTTGGCTATTAATTTGTGCCTTTAATTCACTGACTTAACAGTACGTGTACTATGTGTTTCTGTCTTTCAGAAATTCCAAGATGGTTTTTAGAGTGTCGCAGCAGATAATGCAGAGTGACTTACTAGACACCTAATCCCAGACCAACTTTCTTTACCTTTAATACAGGGCCTGAAAAACCACTACCATCCTTGGGCTCTTTAGTCATCTTCCAGGTAGGAGCAGCCATGTTGTGGTCAAGAAGGTGCCAGGAGAAGCCATGGGAAGCATCACCCTTTCTCAATGCAAGGATAAAACCTCTCCAGGGAAAGGTGACTTGCAGACAGGAAGCTCAGCCAAGGGCTGCACACAGAGAATGATGGGACAGAAAGACAGAGAGGAATTGACAGCACCATGGATTGGATGTGCCAGCCCTGGGATGCTGACTTCCATACTTCTCATGATCAGAGGAAAATGAAGTCTAACTCAGTAGTTGAAGTCTTTTACCGTTGAATTTTCTGTTCTCTGTAACAAAACTTGTTCTTAAATTACACAAGTATGACCCCTTGGAGAAACTGGGCATTTGATATATTTCCTTCCTTCATCCCTGATGAATCACAAAATAAAGTGTTAAGCTTTGTTCTGATGAGCCACAGGGTCACAGAGAAAGAGTTTGAACCCATCTCCAGTCTCTAAGACCGAGGTTAGTGTGGCCTGCATTGGATCTCTCACACCACAGACTTCTATCCCTTTGCAATGAGGGTTTTTTTTTTTTTCAAATTTGACATCTAAAAAGAAGTCTGGACGAGACTCAAGCCTCCTGACATAAAAACATGAATGGTTTCACTTTTCAAACATTCCAGCTGAGTGTTTGCCCAAGTTTTTATCTCAGGAAACTATTTGCTGAGGTTCTAATATTATGTAAAATACGGAAGCAAGACTCCCCCCAGGGGGCTTAGATTACTATTTAGCTTTATATTTCTTCTGGTACCTTCAATAAATCATGAACTTCCTCAGAGATGTTAGAGGGCAGGCTGTGTCTTTGACTGCAAATGACAAGGCATGAATAATGCAGACAAGTCTCTTGTGGAGGCTTCTAAACCACACAGCCTGTTTCCTTTGGACTCTGGTCTGTTTGGGGACAATTGCTCAGTGGAGCCTGGCTTCTGATGAGTTGAAAAAGCTTGAGGCTGGTCGTTTCTTATTCATCCTTAGAGTGAAGACCAACACCAGCAAATCTCAAATACTAACAGGTGCCTGCAACTTCCAAAAATGAAACTAGAAAATCCCACAGAAGGCATCCAGTATGTTCTAATCATTGTAATGAGACAAAAAAACTCCTAAAGGACATCTTGGTACTCTATAAGCAAGTCCTAAAGTAGTGTGTCTAGACCTTAATTGTGACAAAATAAACATTTCTTGTATGGGAAGACTGATGGGACAATGTAAGGATGATGGGTGGATGGATGGATGGATGGATGGATGGATGGATGGATGGATGGATGAGCTTCTACAGAGTAAAAAAAAATACAAAAATAGGGTTGCTGTGATATAAAACCACAAAGAGTAGAAGCAGTAGTGAATAAAAATTTGCTTACAAAATTGTGAGTCAGGAGAAGCTTCATGAAAATGGCAAATGCAGAAGAGAAGAGATTAGCATTACATAGCACAAAGGAAGCCTAGGAGGCCCACTCACTTGAAGGTAGGACAGGTCCCCTATCATAGCAAACACTTCCAGTTCCCTCCTTTCTTCCTTATCTCCCCTTGGTGAGTTCTCAAACAAACAATGCATACTTGCCATTAAACGTGATGACCCCGCATCTCCTTGGTCAGCCTTCTGAGTCTGTCACCAAATATCTCATTAATAGATTCCAAAATTCAATGTCTAGTCTGTCTACATCATCTTGTTCCTTGACTGGGTGAGTTTTAACATTTACAGCCACTCCCTAGATTCCCTCTCATTTTGTATGACTTCTCTACAGGTGTTTGCATCTTCACACATCTTGTCCTTGCTTTGTCTCTTTCTTCCCATCTGCCGCATCCTCTCAGCCTCCCCTTTCATCGCCTGCTACAACTCCCCCTCCCCAGGTAACACCCTTCACAGACCTGACTTCAGGTACCTATCTTCTGTAAATTATCTCCTTGGGTCTTTGACCCCCGAGTCTCAGTTAGACATCTCCATTTACCCACTTATTAATCAAATGCTTATGGTTTGTTATGTGTGAAGTCTGGCACTGAAAATTGAATATAGCCAGGAAGAAAATGTGGCTTCTTTTAGGTATATAGAAGTTTAGAGGAGAACTCAAAAGTACATTGATACAAAATTACAGTAATACAGGATCACCATTGCCGCCACAGAGGCAAACTCTGTGGAGACTCTAGGGGAAGGCTAAGTGGGGTATTGCCCAGCACATGTGATAACAAAAGATATCCGAGGTAGAGAGATCAAGGGTGTGAGGATGCAGGAATGATACATTGGCCAACTGAACTTGATGGTTTGCACCAAACATAGGCCCATTGCTTGGTGTTTTCACAACACATCACCTCCATTCTACTTAATGGTTATTAAGATTTAGGTTTTTAGATGCTTCCTGATCTTCAGATAACCCTAAAAGTAAATGTGATTCCCTCAGTTTACAGATGCAAAGACGCTATCTGTGGTGTGGTCTCCGATCCTGATACAGCGGACAGTCACTCAGAGCCAGGACCAGGGCTGAAGGAGTTCGGTGACTTGGAAACAAGTAAAGGTGGATTCATCACAAGGCAGCTTGGGTGTGAGCGAGGCATACAGGGGTAGGAACTACAGGTGAGTCTCAGAAAAAGCTACACTAGCCAGATCTGGTAATATAGGCCTGTAATTTCAGCTACTGAGGAGGGTGAGACAGAAGAATCACAAGTCCTAGGCTTTCTAAATTAACTACACAGTAAGTTCAAGGCCAGGCTGGACAGTCTAGTAAGAACTTATCTCAAAACAGAAAATATATGGAGAGCTGGAGAAATAACTCAGTGGCAGAGCATTTGCCTAGCATGCTTTCCACCTCTGGTATCCAGTGTAGGTGTTTTTTATCCCTCACTCACTAACTCAGATTAACCGCATCCCCAAATCAAGGCACACTAAAGCAATTCTCTTTAAATTCTTGATTTCAGTTCACAACATCAGCTTACTCCCCCTCCCCATTTAATATTTCAAAGTAAACATCCTTGTGTCTCTTCCTTTCTTTTGCACTCCACCTAATATATTGCCCTCATGGTATTTGAAGAGAGAGCAATCCTTCTTCATCTCAAAAGCCCATCTGAGGGTTTCCATGCAGCAGGGAACATCATCACCTGTAGACCAAAGGGCCACAGCAACAGGCTCAGTTTTGCTCACACAGCCCAAGAGTAAAGTTGGTAATTTGAATGAAAATGGCTCCCCTAGGCTCACAGGAAGTGGCACCATTAGAAAGTATGGCCTTGATGAGTCACTGGGGGTGGGCCTTGAGGTTTCAGATGCTCAAGCCAGGCCTAGTGGCCGGTCCTCTCTGCCTGCTGCCTATGAATTGGGTTGTAGAACTCTCGGTTCCTCCTCCAGCACCGTGTCTGCATATCGCCATGTTTCCCATCATGATGATAGTGGACTGAACCTCTACACTGTAAACCAGTTCCTATTAAATGTTTTCCTTTATAAGAGTTCCCATGGTCATGGTGTCTCTTCACAGCAATAAAACCCTCAGTAAGACAGTAAGATTGATTAACCTATCTTGGGATGGATCAAGACAAATACAGAAGTAATTACTTATTACTAGTAAATTGACATTTATTTTTTATATAAAAAAGACTATAAGCCAATGCAAGACAAAAACAGTGAGTAATCTTTCAAAGTCAAGAAATGGCAGTGGGATTTACCTCTTAGTTAAATACAAACTGATAAAATAGCCGGGAGGGAAAGAAAGAAAAACAGGTGAACTAAAGTCATGCTCCACAAAAAGGTTCAGGGCCATTAGCTGAACAAAGGACCCTCCACCACCACGCAGGTCTCAACAAACAGAAAGAACCAGTCTGCATCAATGTCCACAGCAGTGTGCTGGCAGTGTTTGATAACTGGCCTTGTGCAATAGGAAAGAGAAAAAATGATACCAATTTCTGTGATATGAATGTTCCTTCCATGATCAACCTCAAACACACAACCTGGGCTTATCAAGTGAGAAACCAGGAAGAGACACTCAGCTTGACACTCTGGAAAAATTAACCCTGGGTCCAACACTCCATGGGGCTGATCCAAACTTCCTGACTATGAATTATCTATGCTGGAAGGAGTCTCAGTTCACCCAAATAAAAAGATCACAAACTTGATCAAGGTCGCAAAGCAAATGGAAGGAGCAAAATGAACATGAGAGACTTCAGGCAAATGAAGCAGCTTTAATCCTGTAAATCAGAAGCAGACAGAATGTCTGGAAAGATGCTCAGTGGTTAAGAGCACTGGCTGCTCTGACAGAAGACCTGGGTCTGGTTCCCAGCACCCACACGGCAGCTCACGACTGCCTGTAATCCCATTTCCAGGAACTCTGATGCCTCTCTGACATCCATGGGTACTGGACATGCATGTGATACACATACATGCATATAAGCAAACCATTCATACACATTTTAAAAAAACACAGAAAGGGACACAGAACTAGACACACATCGGTAATAAAGTGATTATACCTGTGGGGACAAGAAGGAACTGGGCAGATGTGGGACCCAGGACTGTGTATCTACCGTGTGCTGCTTTTCATAGTCTGAAACTTCGAACAACATGAATGTATTTCATGGTTAGAGTTTTCTTGAGTGAATGTATAGAGAGTGAACATATGGTTCCTCGAGATGTGTCTACGAAACACTTTTGGGTGGGTGGTTTCCTTTGAAGTCAGACCAACTGGGAACAGGCATCAGTGACTGTACCACGTCAGGTCAGACTCAGGGCTGGGTGGGCAAGGGTGCCTGTGCTTTGCATCTATAAACAAAGCTGCTTGAGCCATCCAGAGAAAGGGAAGTAGGGCCTACGAGGGAGGGCTCTTTGGCTTCCTTCCCTGAGAAGTAGCAGTCTCTTTACTCAAACATACGCCATCTCCTTTAAGTCTTCATCTGCACAGTCCTGCAGTAGTTCATTTTGGTTTCGTCTGAATAAGGTCTTCTCCAGCCCAAACTGAATTCACTCTCCCTCGTGTCGATGAGAATGACCTTCCAGTGATTTCTTTACTGTGTCTTGCCTTGGCACACATCCATCTCCACTATACCCTCTCCACGTATGTGGATACAGACGACAGACATGCTCTCACTCACTCATAGCTGGTGTAGAGATTGCACCCCGTCCACAGGGAGCCCCAAGCATGGAAGTGCTGATGAAGCTGTGTTCAGAGGATGCTTCCAGAGCCTAGGTAACACTTTTAAAGCCCACTCTCTGCCCATCTCAGTCCGCTTGTCTCTGCCTCCACGCTACACACCAGGGCGTTGTTTGGTCTTTCTGCCAGGGACTGCCCCTCCTCCATCACTTCCAGATCCAGGTCAGATTCCAACACTTTCATTTCAGCTGGGACTTCCTTTCCTTCGTCCTTCAAGCACCCTTTTCAAAGTCGGTCCCGTGTATTTGATATTAGGTATGCAAGATTGGAGCCTTCTTGAGCTGAATGGATCCGTTGTGAGTGGGCCCCAGCTGGTATCTCCAGACACAGCACCTGCTTATCATCCTATAGGCCGAGCATGAGACCAAACCTGTGGCCTGTCCCCTCATATCCACTCTGTGGCCCTCTTTCAGGGCCGACTTTCAAGCCAAGTACAGGGCTGTCTGGCAAAGGCTGCATTTTCTAGCCTTGCCAGTGCTAGCTCTGGTCTTAAGCCTGGAGTTTGGGCCAGTGGAAAGTGGTCCAAAGGGCACATGTAGCTCACATTCTCTCCTTAGAAGGAGTGCACGCTCCTTCTCCACCCGCCTTTCTCCACCTGGAATGCAGATGTGCTAGCCAGCCAGGTCTGCCCATGAGTAGGGCATGGAAGTAAGAGGAGAAAAGGGGCTCACATCAGGTGGCATGGAGGTCAGTTTCCTCCCCAGCAGGGCTGTCAACACATCCAGAGAAATGAGCCCTGCCGGCCTTATTTCAGATCAGCCTTAGGACAGCTGCAATTACATTTCAGCTAATACAAGGTGCTTCGTAGATGGTCACTGAACCACATTCACGGACAGTAGATTTTGGTTTTATACGGGAAATAAAGATGTTAAGAGGCTTTTCCTTCGCAAGTTTTCGACTTGAGTTTTAGGCAGCCTCGCCTTGTGGTATCACCTCATCATGTCCTTGTCAAACACAGGACCCCAGGGAGACTGAATTGACCCTGTGCTTTATTGATTAAACGTGCTTATCTGAGATCAAATGTACCTCCGGTGTGCCTCACATCCTCTTAGCTAGCAGGCCTTGCAGAGTATGGCTCCCCTTGCCTGGGAGGCCTCGCCATGTTGACGATCAAGGCCCAGGCAAGCATTCTTCAAAGACTCCTGTGACCTCAAATGTCCTTTGACTTTCTTCTGCACTTATTCGGATTTTTCTAAAGTCAGGGGTCCCCAAGGAATTCGCGCATCTCACGGCTAAAGAGTCCCGCTCTTGTTTGTGGAATTCACGGCTCTCCTTCTCCCCCTCCTTGGAGCCTCTCACAGATGTGATGCCCCACCCCCACCCCAGTCTGGACTAGACATGAGGGACCACGAAAGGGAATGGGCTCTGTAGCCCAGCAGAAGGCACCGAGGCCTCCCTGAACGGCCACATCCTCAACCACTAGGCTTGCATCATGCTGCTTACAGGAACTGGGCACCACATGCCCAGTGAAAAAGAAGATACAGGAAATGAGCCAGATTCCTGGGTTTGAGGGAGGACAGGCTCCTTCTTAACCAGAGGGGTCGGAACAGCAGCAGCCACAGATGGCACTCTGAGCCCTTGGAAAACGGCACAAAGGAAGGCTGTGTCCACCCATTCTAGGGACAGTTACCAGGGTGGAAGGCTGGCAAGTTAACTTTGTTTCTTTTTCCCTTAGCACAAAGCATTGAAAAGTCAGAGTGGTTTCTGTGTGTTTGTGTGTGTGTGTGTGTGTATGCACACAAGCACAGACCAAAGCACACGTTTTATGCATGACTGTGCGTCAAACAGTCTGGGAGTTTTTACAGACCGTTAAGAGGCAAAAAGTCAAAATAGGCTCATGCAGTAGACAAAGCCAGTGCTGGAAAAAGGAAAGGAAAGAAAAGAAAAGAAAAGAAAAGAAAAGAAAAGAAAAGAACAGAAAAGAAAAGAAACAGCCAAGTAGGGTCCAGCAGGCGTTCTGACAAATGCTGGGCTACATGACCCATGAGGAAACTGAGCTACAAGATCAGATGGAGTTGCCCTGCGCCTTCATCCTCTCCTCCATCCTCTCCTTAATCTTCCTCAGACCGGGACAGTGAAGTCCATAGACCAGATCCTTCTACCCTGAAAAAAACACAAGAAGTTGACCCAAACTCTCAAGCCTGTTTTCCTCTTCTAATTGCTTTTTAATCCCAAATCCCAGTGTTGGCAAGGCTTCTAAGGACAGGGAGACTTTGCTCCATGCCCTGCAGCTTCCTGGGGGATGTTTGCAGTCCCCTTATTCATGAGAGTATCATGAACCCTTGCTTCCAACTTCACATGGTGTCTTCCCCACAAACTTTCCCCTTTTCATAAGGACTCCAGTCATCTTGGATTAGAATCCCCCCTAAGGAGATCATCTGCAATGGTCCTACTTCAAATAAGGTCACATTCTGGAGACTTGAGAATTTTAGCCTGGACAGGGTGGGAGCATGTCCCTAACTCAATCCATCACACCCTGCCTGGTAGAACCACTGGAAGACTACCTCTGGCAACACCTTCCCACCACGCTTCCCTGTATCTCAAGGGAGAAACAAAGACATGGTGGGCGGGGAGTGGGCATGGACAAAGCTAGAAGCCCATGACCATCTTTTCTAGGCATTCTCTTAAGATGACACATATTTGAGCATTCTGGGCCTCTTGGGTTGTTGAAATCTCCTCTGTTATATCCAAAATGGATTTACCAGGAAAGTCAATTGCTGGTCTTTTACATCCAGCTTTGGTCCCTCATTGGTGGGAACAGCAATGCTCCTATGGTATTCCTCGGTGAGCCTGAAATCTCAGACTTGAGAATAAGCTCAAAGGAACTGTGTAGTCAGTGGGGCTTAAGAAAGGCCTCTCAAATAGCACATGCCACGACCATCCTGGGAACAGGCAGGAGCCCCCGATGAGCCTAAGAAGGTAATGCTTCTGGTAAGTAGGGGGCTTACATGCAGTTCCTGGTGCCAACACTTTGGGAAGTAAAAATGACAAGATTCACCTCAAGAAGCATCAGCTACAACCTCTCAAAAAATGCACTCGGGCCTTTGGAAACCTCAGTGGGATTTATTGCACAAATGCCCACTAGTCTCAGTACCCAGTGTCTGTCACCAGGCTCCCAGCTCCCAGATCCAGTAGCAAGCAGGTGGGGCTGGACCCTTCTACAACCTCTGGACTCCATGAACTGCGTACATGTGCTTCCAAAAAGGGCACTAATAAATATGTGCCCGTTGTTCTTCTAGTGCACGGTGACCTGTACCAGAACTAAAATAGATATATTGAAACCCAATGATTTAAGCCCAAATGTGTGATGTAAATAAGGCCTGATTTGCTAGTATCACCTAGAATAGCTTACATCTTTTCTTCATCACCGGCTGTGAGGATAGTTACGTTTCTTGCACACAGTAGGCACCCATAAAGTACAAAGTGGATGTTGGCAGAAGATCGGGTACAGAGAACCATGCAAACGTCTTGTGCGCTGGAAGCTGGTTCGTCTTCTGCATCCTGAGCGTGCTGCAGCTAGAGGTGAGATGATGAGCAGAGAGGATGCTGGCACTCTCACTGGGAAGAGTGAGACTGTGACTCCTTTGCTCCTATTCCAGACTTTTAAAAGTACGAAATTTGCATTCTGTCCCCTCGGGGCTTGGCTCAGTGACCAGAGCCCCAGGTTTGAAATACTTCCGCTCCAGGGAAACTGCAGGTTCAAATCCCTGAGGGATTTCTGCCAGGCCTGGCATCCTTCTGAGACCCATCATTTGAATAAATGCAATTTAGTGAAGGCAGAGCTGGCAGAGGCGAGGAAGCCTCTGGAAAGGCAAGATGGAGAGCCGGTGGGAGGGCGCTGAACGTCAGAGTTTTATCAGGGTTTCTCTGCATCCTTGCCAGACGTCAAGGCTTATAAAATGGGGGAAGCCAGAGAGAACTTGCAGTGTATCTGTGGCCCAAGACCTTCCCCTCCCTGTCTTCACTCTGGACTCTACATCATTTACTTTCTCCCCACCCCTCTCTACCCTTTGCATATTTTTTGAATGGGGGTGCCTCTACCTAGATTCTTATCTAATTTGAAGATAGGCCTCCTTGTTTCCAAGCTCCAGTCTCGCTTAGGGGTTGCTGAATCAGCTAACCTATCTGTAAATCCAGGTTTTCTCAGGTCCTGCTTATATTGTCTAGGAAAACTGCCATGGTTTGCCGCTCCCTGCACCCCCCGCCACCCCCACCCCCTGCACCAATATACCCGTCTCTGCATTTCTGGAAGCATCCTAGTGTTATGAGCTCTCAAACATGTGAGCTCATGCCGTGTTACTCTACTGCCCAGATCATGGGGATCTCTTGGATAAAAGAGTCTATCAGAAAGTTCCCAGCAACCTTCCAATTCCCCTAGCAGGGTCAACAAGGAACTGTCAGAGGGACCATGAGCTTTATGACATCTGAGTTACAGCCTAAAATCCCTTTATTTCCATAGCTCACTATGAGCCACTGAGAATTTGTATAGCATTTTAAGGGTCATTGTTCTCAGGGCTCTGATCCACTTGAAGCAGCTTTCGTGAAAGGCTGAGGAGGCAGAACAGCTGGCAGACAAGATGGGGTTTTTTTCTGGAGCTGCATTCTCAACGAACAAAGATAAGAGAACTGTGTGCTCACTGGGACATAGTTACACGATCAGTACCTGAAGTCATATCTTTAGCATGTAGTTTAGTAAAGAAGAAAAAAGGAGTTCTGCTTTGGCCAGGGTACTTCTAAGGCTGACCCTGCATGAGTCCAACACTGTGTCTAGGAGCATGCACCATTCACCAAAGGCGTTGGCAAATGGTGGAGAGATTTCAAATCGCTGAATCCACTAATCAGGACAGAACAATGAGGATCTCGCCTAGGACAAGACCCTCAAGGGCATCTGATCCGAGGTCCTCAGCCAATGTTCTCACTTTGCTCTTGGGTTGGCTCCCTTACTTGCCTACTATGAGGTTGTTGTTATCTCTTTTTTTTTCTTAAAAATGTTTTACTAATTATTTGATGGTGTCACGCATGTTTATAATACACAGCGACAACTCTTACATCCCTACCCTCTCTCGTCCCCCTCCCATCCCTATCTATTTAGTCCTACAGGTCTTTCCCATGTCCATTTGTTTTGTGATCCATGGGGTTTAACCAGGGCTGTGTGAGGGACCGTGGGTCTGGAGCTAACCATAGAACCTAGAAATAAGGACTTACTCACCCTCACCCTGCTCCTAACCACCACCTATAGTCAATGGATTAGCAGTAATGGATATGGCTTCCTGAGCCCCTGAGCCCTCCATGACTGATTGCTGACAGAGCCAGTCTTGTTCCTGTACAGAGAAAGGAATCAAGGTTGCTGTGGGCTCATTATCACAATAGTTGCATGGAGCCTAGAGGATGGTGTGATTGATTGAATGAGAAATACATACCATAGGCTCACCTGTTTGAACACTTGGCCCCTGATTGGAGATACTGTTTGAATGGTTATGGACCCTTTAGGAGGTGGAGTCTCTCTGTTTCCTGCTCTGATTAGTTGTTGCCATGCCTTCCCACCATTATAGACTCTCCCTCAAACCATAAATCCATATAAAAAATTTTCTTCCGTAAGTTGATTTTGATCATTGTTTCATCACAGTAACAAAACAAAACTAATACGGATGGCTTGTCTCAGCCTGTCATCCTATCTTCTGGCTCTTACACACCTTTTGCTACTTTTCCTCCAGTGTTCACTAAGCTTTCCAAGAGGTGGTACAAAAGTCTTATTTAGGAATAAGCCCTTCAATAGTAACTTATTCTCAGCATCTTGGACATTCATAAATTTCTGCATTCGCTGCCATTCACTGTGAAGAGAAACTTCTCTGGCTAAGACTGAGAATAGTTTTTGCTTACGGATATAAAATACGTACTTAGAAGTCAGTTTATGTTGATTTAGTTAGCCTACCTGAGCCTTAAGCCTCTCGAGATGTGAGTTGTTAACTACAATTATAAACAGCAATACCAAACATGGGTTCTTCCCAATGAATTGGCTGCAAATCCAATCAGAGACTAGTTGGTTATTCTCGAAACAGGTATGCCACTATTGCACAGGTAGGTAGATCTTGCTCACAAGGTTGGGGCTTGGTTAGTAGCATTCACAGCTGAAACAGACCTATCTAATGGTAACTCACTATGGATTTTCTAGAAGAAAAATGACTTTCTACTATTTGAAGACATTCTGTTCCTTTTGTTGGGCACCAACCATTAACATTCATTAGACAAATGTCACCTTTATAGTTTGCTGCCCAAATTTTTACTTGGGCATCAAAGCACTCAGTTTTCCAAAGTTTTCCCTTAGAAATCAGGGAAGGTTTCAGAAGAAGGGAGGATACTGGGTTAAGACTGGAAGAATGAGCCAGGAGTCTTCTGTCACAGAGCAGACAGCATCCTGGGTGGGGAGATCAGACTTAGGGAGACCTGGAGCATCCTGGAGTTGAAGCTGTAATAACTGACGAAGGCTTTGGGCGTGGCTAGAGTGATGCCACCTAAGTGGGAGACTGGGGCTCCCAGGAGACATTTGCCAACATCTAGAGGCATTTTTGTCACACATGGGAGCCGTGCTGATGGCATCGAACACAGTCAGTAATACAGGTCACCATCCTGTAATTCACTGGGCAGTCCATACGATACAATTTTATCTGGTTTAAGTTCTCAGTGTTGCCACGGTTGAGAGATCCTGGTAAGGGTTGGACTGACAGAAATGGTAAACACGTAAATTGAGGTTAAATTCTGAAAGGCCAGACTAGGAACTTTGCTATTTCCCCATGGATTTCAGGACCTAGATATGGTAAGAAAACAGAAGAATGATTTAGAATGGGCTGAGTCTGGGGTCAGGGAGATTCTTTAGGAAACAACAGGGATTATCTGTCATGTGGGGGCTTGGTTCATCATTTAGTGAGTGCTCTGTTACCTGTGTGGGTCACTGGGGTATAATGGTGGATAAGATAGACATAGTCCCCGCCATTAGGGGTTTTACAGACTGAGTACAGAAGAGAGAAAACAAGCTCCTGAATAATCCCTCAAGCATATATCCTCACTCTGGCGGGTACCATGAGGCAACAGCAGGAGCTGCCAATCAGTGGTGATGATGGCAACAATAATAGGAAGAGCTGATCAAGGAAGGTTTCAAGAAGAGGGGTTTAAGATGAACAGTCCAGGCAAGAGACCTAGTGAGTCTTCATAGAGCAAAGCATAGAGACTATGAGCCATTTAAAGATAAACTGGGGAAGGGCAGGAAATACAGAACGTCATAGTCTTTTTAGAGATTGCCTCCTGGGTCAAGGCAATGCACTGGTAATAGGGGTCAAAGCAAGATGGAGAAGGATTGATGAAAGAGACACCGGAGCCTTAGAACTGTATCATCAGACCTGTGAAAGATGACTGCATGCCCAGTGTGGTCCCCACACCCCATAGTAATACAGTGACAGCTATGTGAGGGAGCAGCCTTTATCCACGGAGGCTTAACCACGTTCGACCTGTCATTTCTAGCTAGACAAACCCGAAGGGGTAAAGACTGACTCCATTTTATAAGAGAAGGTCCTTTGGTCACACAGGAAGTGAGTGACCTTCGCTGGGATAGCTGGCTAGCGGTATAAACAGAGCTAGTTCCAAAATCCCAGCTCTCAGAGGTAAGAGCACAAAGACAGAGCCCCATCTTCCAGTTCTCCACTTCAGTGCCTAAACTGGGGCAACCCAAACCAGTTCTCTGAACAATGCAGCCTGGGCGCAATGAATTTGGAAGCAGTTCCGTTCCCCTTTGCCTCTTTCCCAGCACTGAGATCATAACAGGAAAACGAGACTTCTAAGAGAGGATGAAGCCACTCAGGAGGCAGATGCTGGGAGTCAGGCTTGGGAATTCCACAGATAAGAGGACACAGGCTCAAGAGACCGAGATCCCAAGACAGCCACGTGGACCAGTGATGTCCCAAGCAGCACTGTCTTCCTGGACATTTAGCTTGTCTAGCCATCTGCCAAGCAGGACTCTTTGTGTCTCAGCATAGCCTGGGATCCTCTGAACTGAGCAAGAGAATGTTCAAATCCCCACCTCCACTGTGAGCTTCAGGGTCCTCCAGGCAGCAGCTTTCCTTGTCCACAGCCTGGAGGTATGGTGGGGAGCTAGAGGTAGCTAGAGTTGAACATCATCTGAATGGAAGGCTTTGTCCGGAGAGGGTCCCTCTAGAGGCTGTGTGTTGCTGGATGTGAGGAGAAATGAGTGGGTCCTCCAAGAGAGTGCCCTGGGGGATCATGGTCTGTATTCCCTGGAATTAGAGAGGTTGTAGAGATGGGTTCCTGACTCAGAAACATGAGGTGACTGAGCTGGGAGGCACGCTTTTGCCGGAGGAAATGGTACTGGAGCACCAAAGCATCCAGAATAGAGACAGAATGTGAATGGTGGAGACAACCAAGGGACGAGCTTCTGGAAGCCCGTGATGAAACCCACTGGAGAAGCATTGCCCACAGAGAGTTGCTGAAAGTGGGAACCCCAGGAAGGGTGAGGTCAGTCGTTAACGAACCCACAGAAGCATGCCCCGTGCAAGCATCCCTGCGAGCCCCGACCTCTCCTCATAGTCTCATAGACTGCAGTCTAGGTAGTTTTGCTTGAAGAGCTCCTTCCCTTTAGATTGCGAAAGGCCAGAGGGTAGCAGAAAGGTGACAGGATGAGGAGGTGAGAACTTCTCACTTCAGAACTCTGAGATCAGGCCCCAGTTCTGTGCATAGGCATGGATATGTCTGTGTGCCGATGTGCACATGTGCATGGATGTGCAAACTTATGTGTGAGTGGAAGCGTGTTGCAGGGGTGTGTGTGTGTGCATGCGTGTGTGCATATGTGTGAGTGTGCATCCTCCAGAGTGGGTGTGTACGTGCAGGTGTGTGTGCATATGTGCATATACATGAGTGTGCATCCTCCTGAGTGGGTGTGTACATGCAAGTGTGTGTGTGTGTGTGTGTGTACATGCAGGTCTGTGCTTGTGAGAATCAAGCAGGAATGCAGATTTCAACTTGGGGGTAAGTAGCACCTCCATTTAGATGTGCTGGTTTTTAATACTTGTGGATTCCTAAATCACTTTGAACGATGAAGCTGAGCTGGAGTGGCAAGTCACATAACTATCACATGACTATTCAGACTCGTGGAAGCAAAGAGCAGGCAGGCAACCCTGTAGATTTCAGAAGACAACACTTTTATACCTACCATATCAAGTTATCAAGTCCATGTTAGTCAATCGACCTATCACCTGTATTGAGTGAGGCGCCAGGCCATAGTGTGATTCAGAAGCTGTACCCTGCTTGGCCGCAATGGCAGTGACAAGGAAGAACCATTGACACCAACCAGGCCTGCGTTCTGGGACACACAGTAGCCTCTCTGGGTACTGAGGACAACCAGGGCCTCACTCTTCACAAAGAGCTCTCTGCCCCCCAAAACGTAACAGACTAATAGGAAGGCCATCAAAGAGAATGCTTACAAAATGCAATGGGGATGCTGGAGTAGCTCTCAGTGATTGTTATATCCTGGCAGGGATGCGGGAGGGGCGGAGCCAGCTCTATTTAAGGGATAGGCCACTGAGAGTTTGACCATCCTCTGGTGAGTATACAGATAACACAAATTGGTCTTTATTATTATTATTATTATTATTATTATTATTATTTCTACTTTTTGGGGGGGAAGGTCACAAGGGCAGGGAGGGACAGACATGGAAGGGCTGGGAAGTAAGTGTGATTGGGGGTGCATGATGTGAACTCCCCAGAGAATCAATAAAAGCGTTATGTTGAAAAAAAAGGAAGGAAAAAGGAGAAGGAAGAAAGAGAGAAAGAAAGAAAGAAAATAACTTTCCAGTCTCAGAATCAAGCCTCAGCCCAGCAGGATCCCCTCACCCAGGTCGCTTCCCTGCTCCCCTCCCTCCTGTCGTGGCAATGGATGTACAAAGCCCCTGCTTTCCCCTTGCTAGGAGGCTGGTAGGCATGAGCCTTGTAGGCCACATTTCTTTCCAAGGAAGCTGAGCCTTCACAAATGAATTGCTTGCCTTGGGGCAGAGAAGATGCTGCCACCTCTCCTCCCTGAGCCTGTCCCTTCTGGGTGTTTTGAGAACAGTGCCTAGGGCCACTCTGTTCCCACAGCAGGAATGGGCCAGCTGAAAGCTCAAGGGATGGTCCAGCAGGGTAGAAAGTCTGTAGGCCACAGCCCTGTGATGCAGAGGACTTGGTCTAGGATGCCAAGGACAGAGGAGGAGCTCAGACTACAGCTCTGACAGGCCAGGACCTGAGTCAGCACCCTCTCGCTCTGCCAAAAGCCGAAAGTTCTGACACCCACGGTGTAGCTGTGGAGAGCTGACCTCACCTGACCGGATCTGGGTCCTTCCTCTCAATGTTTCCATGCGCAGACTCTCAAGAAGAGTGTCTCTGGGCTGGCTGAATAAGAAACAGTCTGGAAATGGTTAAGAACAGTGCAGGCACAGCAAAGGGTTTCACCAAGTGCTGTGAGCCCACTCTGTGCCCACTTGCCCATCAGCTCGTTCTGCGTACGGCTCCTCTCCAAAGGCCTATGTGGGAGTCACTTTACACCAGTGGCCAGGTGTAAAGTGTCGGGGCACACACGGCTGGCAGCCCAGCCTCCCAAAGGTCCACAGTCAAAATTAGACCTCCCACGTACACCGCCAACCTTCTTTTCTCTCCTCCATGACCTTTCTCCACAACGGAGACGTCATCACATACCCACGGCTCCTGGATAAGCCATGCTGCCACTGTGCTGATGTCAAGGGGCCAGGGAGGAAGTGCAAGACTTTGAAAGTCCCCTTTCAAGGTCGTGGATTCTGATGTCCCCAATTCCCAGACATTCTCCCCTCTGGGTAGGGAGGCCACATGGCCATTTCTTTCTCAGGGGAACTATCTCTCTGAGTTGCTCTGGGGATTAGAACACATACCCCCTTCTCCATACCTTTCTCAAATGTGTTGCTACTCTTGCTGACTGTGCCATTGTGAAGGAGCTGTTTCCAGGGCCTGGAAGACCCCGGCATCCTCTGGTTATTTATTGATTTAATTAGTTTAGCCTTCATCGCCTCTAAGAACTATCTGAGGACCCAGCAATTCATTTCATGTCCCAGTCTCCTGAGGCCTCTAACGGTTGCCTCTTAGAAAGATTTCATGCGAAGGTCTGACTCCACCTGCTAGCAAAGCCTCTGAGTCACACACGGTTTGGGCACCATGACTGTGTTTAAATAAATGTCCTCTGGGTTTTCTCTACCCGTAAACCAGGGAGGCATGGCCAGAGAGGAATTTCAAGATCATAAAGATGAGAATTTAGGTCAGAGTAGATAGAGGTTCACCTTGGTGCTGCGTCATCAGCCTGATCTCTGTTGGTGGTAATGAGACATGCCCCTTAGCACACTGCAGTGACAGGCAAATTCCCTTTCACAGGCATTTTCATGGATGCAGTATAAAATCTTGCACTTCCCAGCTCTCAGACCGCTCTATCAGTGTGCTTCCTCTGGTAGAGACATACGCTCAGGAGCTGAGCCAGCGCAGCACATCCCCGGGTGCCACAGTACGTAGCTGCACCACATAGCAACACACCACAGATGCTCAACGTCTTCCAAAATCCAGGAGTTCCCACTGTCATACTAGTCAGATGTGGGGCCTTCAAAAGCTGACCAGGACACCAGGGCTCCTCCCTTATAAACCTTTATAAAAAGGATTTGTCCAGGGCAGCTTTTCAGCCACTCTGCCATCTGTCATGTGAGGATGTAACAATCTTTCTCCTAAAGCAGAGTCTACTTGAGGATCGTCCCAGAAGCCAAGAATTGCAGCCCTCACCACACAACTAAACATGCTGATGCCTTGATCTTGGGTGTCCCCACCTCCACCTGGAATACATTTCAGTGCGAGGGTTTCTGAGTAAAGACTAAAGCAGGTGTGTTTCTCCAAGTGGTGACAGACTGCACTCCTGGAGGCTCAGGAGCCTTATGATACACCAATAATCCATTCCTGATAAATAATACTGACCAGATGTTCTCTTGAACTCAATAATCCGCACGGTTCATAGGTCAGCGCAAAGGTCCCCAGTGAAGGAGAAAACTGAGTACCCAGGCACCATCTTAGAGAAAAGTAAACCAGCAGCTACAGCGAGTAGTCACCGTGACCTCCTGCCTCCAGTCCAGGTGACACCCAGTTATATGTGTGCCACAACCAAACCTTGCACAGCAACTCATGGCCAACAAGGAGGTGTGGAGGCCTCAGGTGCAGAGGGCAGGGACTGTCAGAGACAAGGCTGAGGGTGGGGTACTTTCAAATCCCCAAGTGGGGAACGAATCTCAGCCACAGACTGGGAGAAAAGAGGTGGTCTTGCTTACATCATCCACAGCTTCCAATATTTCATCTATCCCAAGTATTTCCAAAGATTTCCTTTCTCCATGCCTGTAATGCCCCATTTGAGTTCCTGTCCTGACTTCCTTCCATAACGAACAGCAATGTGGAAGTGTAAGGCACACGAACCCCTTCTCCCAAATTGCTTTTTGGTCGTGGTGTTTCGTTGCAACAACAGGAACCCTGAGAAGACACCTTCTGAGCAGTGTCTTCCCGTGCCTTAGAGGGCAAAGGGCATTTGGTTCATATCTACATTCTGTCCACAACACCAGAGTCTTTCCTTCGGTGCTGTCTTTTCACGCCTGTTTTGATTTTGAAAGGGAAACAGGGAAAGAAGACTGAAAGTGTAGAGTTGCATGGTTCAAACCTCAGCTCCTGCTTTTCCATTTAGTCAGCCCACTTAAGAGCCAAGAATGGTAAGTTTCATGGTGCTGGTCCTAGCGGGGTGGTAGATAACAAGTCTCCAAAGGCTTGCAGCGCAGGGAGAATGAGATGGTGACCCAGTTGAGCTAATTGTACTGGGACTCAGGAAGAGACAGGCACAAAAATCTCACTTCCCCTCCAAAGCCAGCCTCAAAAGCTGTTAGATCTGCCATAAGATTTAAGTCCAGCACTTGCCCTAATAAGCCACAGGAAAGGGTGGGAAAATTGGGGCCCTTTGCAGACCTGAAGAGCTCAGGTGGGAGGAGCCATAAGACTGCCATTCCACACCCATTGGCACTCCTCATGCCAAGCGTACTAGGAGGCAGTTGTCTGGCCTGGCTGGGAGCCAGATAAAACACCACTCCCCGAGTTCCTTCAGGAAGAAGCCAGGATCTCTGCTCCCTCAGAGGAAGAGGGAGTTGAAGTCAAATGCAGGGGTTCATCTTGACATGTGCACCTACGGATTTGAGGGACAACTAATCACTCAGCAGTAAGCAGCCATCTCTGGCCTCACTGAGCAGCAGGTGCTCCGTTGGCCTGTGCAGGAAGCCCAGAACTCTGGGAGATGCATAGAAACGCACTGGTTTGGAACAATGCATCATCACCAACTCTTCCCCTGTCTCAGTCTGAGACCTCCGTTGAGTCATTGGATTCAACAGTAAAGAAAGAGGCCATTGCCTATAGCTCAGCTCTTTTGTGCATAGCGGTCCTGCCTCAGTGGGTTCCAGGTTTTCTGTAGAAAATAAAAGAGACAGGTGTTGGTGGAGGCCGCTTCTTCGTTACCTGCTACCCAGAGGAACTATATTATTTGCAATACCATTTGGCCAATAGTTTAAGCATCTTTCTAGCTCACTCATATCTTAAATTAACCTATTTCCATTATTTTATATTTTACCACGAGGCTTGTGGCCTGCCAGCAAGGTTCAGGCTGACAGCTTGCATATTTCTCCTCTGGTGGCTACATTGTGCTCACTGACTCCACCTACTTTCTCCCAGCATTTAGTTTAGCTTTCCCACCTAACTCTATGACCGATAAAAGTAACACATATACAGAAGGACTTCCCATACCTCTTTCCCTTTTCTGTTCAAATAAAAAGAAAGGTATTAACTTTAACAGAGTAAAATTACATATATCAAAACAGGTACCAAGCAAGAATTACAGTTACAATATTTATATCTGCTTTATCTTTTATCATAACTAAGGAAAACTATAATTATAACTATCTATTCTTCAACTCCATCAAAGACCCCGGAAAAATATAATATTACCTAAGTAAACAGGAAGTGCATTGTAATCAACTTCCAAAACTTTAGAAATGACAGAGATATCTTGCTGCCTGGACAGTCACCCAAAATTCTTTTGTAACATTGGGGTACCCATCTTGAGTCTACAGGCCCACAGTAACAGGCAGACTTTTCCGTGAAGCAGGAAATTTCAAAGACAGTTTTGTCTTTATTGGCAGTTTGTCAATCACTTTCTTCTGTGTCCTGCAAAATGTCTGGCAGACTTTTTCATAAAGCAGGAACACCAAAGTATCATCTCACCTTTAGGCAAGTTCAGCAGTCATTTTTTTGGTGGGTCCTGCATGTCCAGTTAATACAGCATAAAATCAAGCAGTCAATCCCAACACTCGGGAGGCAGATGCAGGCAGATGTTCAAGGTCAGCCTGTCTACAAAGTTGCAGGACAGGTTCCATAGCTACTGAGAAAGCCTGTCTCAAAAAACCAAAGAAAGAAAGAAAAAGAGAGGAAAAGAAAGAGAGAGTCAGAGAGAGGGGGGGAAGAAAGAGAGAAAGAAAGAAAGGAAATGAAAGAAAAAGGGGAATATAGATATAATAAGATCATTAAATCTACTCTGAAAAGTAAAAGGGAGGATATAGATATAAGATAAAATAATATTATTTTATTGAATCTACTTTTTAAAACAACTATAGTTTTAAATGTTTTACATTGGTTTTATTTTTGTATATTATATACAAATTTTGTATATTGATACAAATTTGAGATTAATTTTGTTCAAATATATTATATACACATTTCTAATCTTGTTCAGGGTATTGTACCTCTACAGCTTATTTAACAATATAATGCAAATTTCTAGTCCTTGAAAATTATTATTACCAACTGTTTAAGATAACTAAAGAAATAAAGGTTAGTAGTTAATTACCTAGTATAATTGAACTTGTAATCACAGTAGGTATGTTTTCAAGGTCAAACAAAGATATAATTTGGATAGGTAGGTCATTTTCAAACACTTCAGAGATCTGCAGAATATGGCATTTAAGATGTTTTAATAACCTAGCTTCTTCTTTTTATGACAATGAGACATGTCTGCTCCTGGCAGCACCAATCTACTTCAGAGAAGATAATGGGCATTAAAGAAACTCCATATGGAGTTTACTTTCTTTGTGGCAAAAGTAAGTCACTGGACAAGAAAATGCTCCTGCCCTGACTGCTGACATTATGCTGTCCTAATTAGACAAACAGGACACAAAATATCCTGCTTCACAGAAATGTCTGTTGAATATGCTAGGTCTGTAGGCCGAATATGGATGCCCCAACATTGCAGAGGAACTTTGGGTGACTGTCCAGGCAGCCAGCTGTTTTCTGTCATTATTCACATTTTTGGAAGTCACTTGCTTGCACTTCCTGCTTACCCAGTTAATATTATTTCCTTCTTGGGTCTCTGAGGGAGTTGAAGATTAGATAGCTATAGATATAGTTTACCAGACACAGAAAGCAAGTTATGATAGAAAGTAAATTAGGTATAAGAATTTGGACTCACCAATTTAGGATAGATATGAAATATTTTCTCTGAATTTGTCAAATGCAAGTGGACTACATTGCTGATGTATTTATTGCCTGTATATATTGTATATAGTCATTGTACCTATTATATATAATTTTCTTATATTAGTTATAGCCTTCTTTTTTACTTTTTTTAGGGGAAGTGTAGTGGCATTTCAATTGTATTTTAATAAATAAAGACTGCCCGAAGATCTGAGAATAAAACAGTCCCACTGGTCAGCCTTACAGACCAAATGTGGCAACACACACCTTTAATCCCAGTAGCCACCCTAGTTGCCATAGAAATCAGGTGGTGCATGCCTTTAATGATGGTGGTGCACATCTTTAATCCCAGCCCTAGAGAGGATCATAAAGTAGGAGGAGACAGCTCTCAACACACAGTCTTCTCCTGAGATTCCTGGAGGCAGGAATGCCATTTCAGACTGAGGTCAAGGTAAGAGTCAGTGGCTGGCTGTTTTGCTTTTCGGATCTTCAGGCTGAACCCCAATTTCTGACCCTGTGTTTTCATTTAAGCATGCTTCTGACAGGCACTTTTATTAAATCCCTCTGTGGTCCTCATCGATTTCCCAAGCCTCCCTGGGACAAGTGTCTGTCCCTCAAGTTGCGCACATTTATCTGAGAGGCCAGAGAGAAGAGGTCTCCATGTGACGGAAGGGCCCCTGGCAAGAAGCTCATGGCAAGGTGGTGACACACACTTCTTCAGGGGGGGCTCACCTCGATCACCTGGAGTCAAGCAAAATGAACCCAGAGCTGAATCAAATATTCATGAAACAGTGACTCGGAAAAGGGGTTAAAAGGGCAAAACAAAACAACAAAAATGGTGTAGAGCCAAAGCTGGGTTAAAAATAACCATTAACGCCTGGTGGTGGCGCATGCCTTTACTCCCAGCATTCAAGAGCCAGCGGCAGGTGGATCTCTCTGAGTTCAAAGCCAGCCTGGTCTACAGAATGAGTTCCAGGACATCCACAAGTACACACAGAGAAACCCTGTCTCAAACACAAACAGACAACCAACCATTGATTAGTTTGTGGAAGAAGGGTGTAATGGTAGAAGATTCCAAATATCAAAGTGAAAAATTGTCTCCTTCCTGGTCTTGCACCCTAACCAAGCAGACCCCTTCTCCTGAGGGAAAGTGTGTTTGAAAATGCTCATACAGCTTTCAGTAGATAATCTCTGTGATCTATAAGCATATTATACATATAATCCTTTCACCCATTAAATGCTAATGTATATATATGATTTACTTTTTCTCCACTTAGCACCATATTCAACAACTACTTAATTGCTTTCAATTAAATGCACTTATATTATTGTCATTCATCTGCTTTAAAAATTCATTCTTTGACTTCCAGTTCTGAAATATTTGAAAATTGCTGTGTCTTAGTCACTGTCCCATTGCTGTGAGAGATGCCATGACCACTGTAACTCCTGTAAAAGAAAACATTTAATGGAAGCTGGCTTACAGTTTCAGAGGTTTAGTCCACCGTTGTCACGGTGGGGAGCTTGGTGGTATGTATGGTGTTGGAGAAGCTGAGAGTTCCAACTCTGGATCTATGGGCAGCAGGAAGAGAGAGAGCCAGTGTGTCTGATTGAACTTTTGAAATGTCAAAGCCCATTCCTGGTGAATCACTTCATCCAATAAGACTTCACCTCTTCCAACAAGGCCACACCTCCTAATCCTTTCAAATAGTGCCACTCCCTGGTGACCAAGCTTCCAAATCTATGAGCCTATGGGGATTATTCTCATTCAATCTCCCCCCCCCCCCACATGCGGCTTGCTTTTCCCCTACTTTCCCAGGATCTTGTCTTATGAAATGACAATATTTCTACACTGAGAAGTCACACCACACTTACCTATGACAGTTTTTACAGATTGTCTTCACACTTTGGTTACAGCTGAATGATTCAATGTTCACCACCATTTCTCTAGCCGAAATTTCTCTCGATGGACCAAAATCTGACCTTATACCTCCTTTGCAAAGTGATCAGCAATGCTTACCCTGGAGTATTTGAAAAGACTCAATACCTGCTTTTTTGGTTTATTTTTATTATGTGTATACATATTTGGCCACGTGTATGTATATTTGATCACATGTATTTGTGTTTGTCCATGTGTATAGATACGTGTCCATGTGTATGTGTACCTACCTGCCTATGTGTAAGTTCACATGAAGGTCATGCCAGTGAAAGCCAGAGGAGGGCACTGGGTCTCTGGGAGCTGGAGTTATGGTCAGTTGTGAGATTGATACTCACAACTGTGGGTTCTGGGAACTGAAATTGGTACTTGCAACTGTGGGTTTTGGGAGTTGAACTTGGGTCTTCTGCAATAGTACATGCTCTTAACCACTAAACCATCTCAGCCCCTCAGCTGCTTTTACAGTTCACTTGTTTGCTGGGTATGACGTTCTTAGATCCCCTACCTTGTCTTTTCGCGGTTCCAACGCATTATTGCCATGAAGCTTAATGTGGACTTCATTTTCTCTTCACACAGATGCCCTTGGGAGTCTCCTCTCTGCAGATTAGGTGCTGTGCTGTGACCCGAGGACGTCCATTCCCGGGCATGGTAAACCCTTTCATCATGTGATTCTGTTCCGTTAAACGCTCCTGAGTAATCTGAGCATTTTTTTCTATTTGTAGGCTCTTTTCTATAGGAATAGTGTTTGGAGATCCCATTGGGCTGACATCCCTGGCTAGTATTTATTGCCAAATTCCTCCTCATTTCCATTCATTCCATTGCTTTGCACCCTTCCCTTTCTGCCTTGCCTGCATTTCCTGCAGCAGTGTTCCCTTCCGAGTTCACTCCCTTGGGAGCTTGTGTCTTTTCTATGGTCTCTCACAGCACCCTGCCAAATGCCACTGAGGCGTCAGAGGTAAGGACTCCTGAGACGTGGTTGCCAGAATCCACTCTGGCTAAGTTACTGACTTTGCATTCTTTATCTTTAGATTGAGTGAAGGGACAGAACGCACTCACCTACCAGGCTGTTGTAAGGATGGGCGAGTGAAGACAGAAAATCGCTCTGAGCCATGTTGGGCAACGTGAAGGTCTGTTTGTGAATCGACAAAAGGAGCGAGCGCTGATAATAGCTGCTTTTCCTCCAGCTTTAAATTCTCCGCTTTGAGCTTTTAGATTGAGGTGCCGCATTGTTTGAATTCATTTATTTTTTTAAATAGGATCAAGGCTTTTATCTACTTGACCACATTTTTCTGATGCCTGCGTTTTTTCTTTTTAACCATTTCTTTTTCTTAGCATTTCTTTCATATGTTTCTTGTAACGTATTTGAATAGACCCTGGGCTGATTCCTTTCTGTGATTACCACTCCTTGCTTGATTGTTCCCTTTAAATGAGACTAGCTTCCCTGGACCAGCCTTTTACAAGCGATAACCCTGGGCCAGACAAGAAAAAAAAAGGGGGGGGGGTGATCTTAGCAAGATGTTATTTCAGAACTCAGCAGTTGTAGATGAGGTACTGTATGGCGTCTCTCTTCCTCATCCTCTCAGCATGTCAGTCACCCCATTCAAAGTCTGAAATCCTCATTTGTTCTTATAAATCTGTCAACTGCTGATACCAATGGTAGATGGCCACCTCTGCCATTCCTTCCTCCCTTCCTCTTCTCCTCCCCGCTGCCTATTCTTTCCCTTTCTACCCCATCTCCTGCCCCAACGTCTTGCTGTATCTCCCAGAATGCTCTTGAACTCTTCTGCTTTAGCTTTCCAAGTGCTAGGATTGCAAACATACCACCACGCCCAGCTAAGCTGGTTTATTTTTGCATGGGTGGAGGTGTAACCGGGAAGCAAACCCAGCGCCGTAAGCCCATGAGGTGAGCACTCTAGCAACTGCTTCTGGGTTTCCTTCTTTGCTTTTGGTGACGGTCTGGCTGTTGTGGAATATTGTTTTAACTGCACAAAGATGTGTTACATGTTATGCTGGGGAATATTACTGTAACTGTGTAAAAGAGGCCGTCCACTGGTTTTTGTGTGTGTGTGTGTGTGTGTGTGCTGCATTTGTTTAACTATGTAAAGATGCTCTGCATCTGTTTCACCTTGCCTGCCTAACACACCTGATTGGTCTACTAAGAAGCGGGATGGCCAATAGGGAGGCAGAGAAAGGATAGGTAAGGCTGGTGGGCAGAGAGAATAAATAGGAGAAATCTAGGCTTGAGAGAAAAGGAACGAGAGGAGAGACTGAGGAAGAAAGAAGGATGTGCTTGAGGTAAGAAGCCAGGCAGCCACCAGCCAGCCAGACACAAAAAGCAGTGAAAGTAAGATATATAAGAAAAAAGAAAAAAGTAAAATGTCTAAGTTAAAAGAGCTAGCCAGAAACGAACCTAAGCTGGGCTGAGAGACACCCATCACTGGTAAAAGCCACCGTTCTGGCAGAGCAGAGCCCCTGGTGCCCTGGTTCTACCTACGCATTCTGAGACTCCTCTCCCGCTCAAGTTGAAGTAAAGCATTCTTACGACCTCCTTAATGGACTTGTGGTCTTCACATATGTAAAACAATCCCAGCTTTAATGGAAGAGTACAGACGAGTCAGGCACTATGAGTGTTGAAAACATTCGCTCCCTGACCAGTAGATCCTGAGCTGGCTACCCTCGGTGTTGCCGGAACCAGAAGCACCAGTGGGCTGGCTAACAATCAGATTAGAAATTTATAAATGTCTCCTTAATGAAAGCAAACCAAAAAGGCAGGTGATTAGGGAGATAGCTCAATTGATAAAGGACTTCCTGGGCACGCGGGAGGATCTGGCTTGGATCCCTGGGACTCAGGCAAAAGAAAAAAATTCAAGCAAGGTGTTGTTTGCTTCTAATTCCAGCACTGGGGAAGACACAGATGGATTCCCAGGGCTGACTCACTGGTTGGTCTTTGAGCTCTAGACCACTGAGAGGCTGTGTCTCCAGAGACAAGTCGGCATGTACAATACCAAGGAACGACATGTTTAGCTCCTCCCACCCATGGGTAGCCCCACACTTACAAGCACATACTGAAAGACAGTGTCATTTGCTCCTGCCTGGGCTGTCTTTACTGTACCCAAACAGGTCAGTCAAACACTTGAGTCACCCACAGGGTATACAGAATCATTTGCACCCACAGTGAGGATCTGACTTGCAAATGCGGGGATCTTCCTCCCCCCAAAGTTCTAGATGTGTCCCAGAAGGGCTTCAGGGGAAGCAAGCCTCTGGCTCAAAGCTACTTCTTTATAAACTGCAAATAGAGGCACTTGAGAATGCCCGGAAGACAGAAACCCATCTCCTCCACTTTGGTCTCCCCTAAGCCACCAAGGCAGGAGAAAATCTCCCGTGGCTCTGAAGGGCAAGTAGACTTTGAGTGTGAATTCTCTGCTAGGCCGTTTCAAGAAATGGTCCTCACAAATCATCTCTGGTTCCGAGTCCCCCAGAACTCTTGGAGTGACAGCAATCATAATTGATTTGGGGAATTTCACCCACAAATTAAATTTACTGGTCCCCAGTACAGATGAGGAGGTGGGAGGGTTTGAGGCACGACACAGAAAAGACAAAACAAAGAGGCATTTATTTAATCATCAGACATGATAAAACAACTTAAGGCAGGAGCTGCAGATGCCCTTCAGCTGTGAGCCAGACAAGGTGGGGCCTGCTCTGGGCTTTGGCCGTGCTATTTCTAGAAGAGGCTCCTGCCTCGCAAGTTTGCAGACTTTCTGCGTGCTCCTGGGTTCTTCCAGGTGCCGGGTGCTCAGGCCGCTGGATGGGTTTTCTGAAGCCACGCTGCCCACAGTGCTCCAAGAGAACTTTTGCTGAAAGCTTTGGCTTCCACTCCTATTTTTCGTCAGGAGAAAGCCGGCCTGGGGTCCACCCTGCAACTCTTCTGAGTACATGTGGTCTCCGCAGAAGCCTGCTCCCTGCCCTGTGGCAGATGCTGTTTCTCTGGGTAGCAGCAGGGATTCCCAGCAGATACACGTACCAAGCAGGTGGCTGGGCCCTGGGAATAGGGCTGGGATCTGGTTTTGCCCAGAGGTCAACCCCCACACCTGCTTTTCCAGACAGTCTTCTTGTTCAAGCAACCTTATGTAATACATGTGAATGTTGGATGTAAGAGCAAAATGCACGGTTTTTTTTTTGTTTTTTTTTTTTTTGTTTTTTAAAAAAAACTAAACTTCATTATATACAATCCCGTGTCCCCTTACTAATTCAGTCTGGGTTGGGCGCTAGGCGTGAGTATTATCTGACTGTCCTTCCGGTCACTCTAACGCAGATGGTTCATAGACCACACTCTGATAAACAAACTCTGGTGGACGAGGCAATGAAAATACGAAGATAAATTTTGCTAATGTGAAAATTAATTGGTTTGCTCTTTCCACCCCTCCCCCCCCTTTTTTTTGCTAACCACTGGTAGGGATGCAGACATGATGGCTGAATCCAGACTAGTTAACCAGGGACCCAGCAATGGAAACCATGGTTGTGCGCAGGGTTCTCCCTGGAATGTTGGGTGAGCTGATACAACTTCAGACACAAATATACACACACCACACAGAGGACAGGGAGGGGGGAGAACGGAAGGAAGGCACGGCTTGGAAAATGGTAAAAGTTAATGTCACCTAGCTCCACTGAGCAAAAAATTGAAAACTCAGGATAGCTTCTCCCCGTCATGTTGCTCGCCCATTTTTAAGTGTATCTTAGCAAGTTCTTGGGGGTTGAAACTATGCAATATATTGCTTTGGGCTCTACAGTGCCAAGGCACAGCACATGATCAATAACCAGAATTCCATGAGACCCAACAGAGCATGAGTCACTTAGGAGTGTGACTTTGGAGACAGTTGCCAGGGCTGGTAGCTGTTTGCTGTCTGGTACTGTGTGGCTCCGGGTAACCCGTGTTTTTTTTTTTCTTTATGGGTAAACTTGGGACGGCAATAGCACAAGACTGAACAAATGCATCCCCAACGTGAAATGCATGAAGTGTCTATATATCTGGCAAGCACGAAAAATCTGTTGCACTTGACAGTGATGATAATGAAAACTCTGTGACAGGACCCGGATGCACTATACTAGCCCTGAACACTCCTTTGGTGTCTGTGGACCCAGACAGTGCTTTGTTGATTCTTAAGCGGAAGCAAATGATCCACCCGTTCTAGAGGATATTGCATTTGCTGGGCATTGTGTATTTCCCAATGGAACATATTCACAAGGCAGTGGCCCACTGCAAAAGCCTTACACAGAAGAAAAGCAAATTCCTTCAAACGGGCCTGTGTTTGAAGGTCTCCATTCTTCAAGGTTGGGTTGATCAGTGGAACTGAGAGTTTTCCTTTTACTCTCTTCACTGAACATTAGTGCACGTCTATATAGGGCAATTTATTTACGTTTTTGGTTTTGTTTTTCAAGACAGAGTTTCTCTGTGTAGCCCTGGCTGTCCCGGAACTCACCCTGTAGACCAGGCTGGCCTCCAACTCACAGAGATTCACCTCCCTCTGGCTCCTGAGGGCTGGGATTAAGGGCATGTGCCACCACCGCCACCTGGCCCAGTGGGCAATTTGTTTTCTTCCATTCTTCATAGTTCTTCCTACCTCCAATAGGAAGGCGTCCCGAGTCTTGCTCTTAGAAGTTTTCTCCTTTCTCTCCTTGGATCGAGGTACCACATGTAACAGTCAGGCTTCTCAGCAGAGCCTAGCCTTCCACACAAACAGGGCCTGGAGCCCAAGCCCGAGCGATGAATATAGGTCACACCAACCATCACGAAACTGCGGCTCTCATTTCACTAACTCTTTCAACCTTGCTGTAGGTTTGAAAATTCACAATAGAAAGCTGGGGGGGGGGGGGAGTTGCTAGAGGGGGGAAAGAACGGAGGAGTAGGGCTTATAGTTTCTTAGTTGAATTGTAAGCAACTAATATTCTTCAAAATGTAGAAATTATGCAATCCACGCCACATAACAGCACAGGAAAATCAAACCATTGCTAAGGCAGCTGTTCTCAAGGCTCCAATGGTTGTAGGTACACAAGGCACAGCAGGTTTCTCAGCTGCAGGCAGTTTCTGGGAGTCATACCTCCCAGTGAAGAGCACCCCTTACCTGCTACGATCCAGCCTGAACAGGGCCCCCTGCCTTATTCCAGTGAGAGCTCTCCAGATGTGAAGATGGTCAGAAGCATGTTTACCACATCTGGAAAAACCATTTTAAGAGACTGAAGTCAAATGTGGACAATAAGTACAAACTCAGAGGCCCCAGTGCAAGAAGCGAACTACCATTGAGAGGTAGGGACCATGAGACCAGAAGGGGGTAGGGTACTGTCTGTCATAGTAACAATTCCATTAGGCAAATAACGTGTCCAGGATTTTATTTTGTATCGAATTACCTTCACGCACTCCTTACTCTACCAAACACTTAGAAATGTGACTCTCACATCTTTCTAGCCCTGGTCTTTCTTCTGAACTACCTGCGGACAGCTGCATGTGGGTCTTATAGACATCAGATTTAAAACATGTGGCACTGAACTCTTCCTCTCCTGAGAAACGTCTTCCCTAGCATCTTCTCCATTTCCATCCATGGGACATCTGCTAGCAGCTCAAGATTGAAACTTGGGAGTCATTTCTGGTATTTTTCTAACACTTAGCATCTAAAACCAGGACATGGCTCAGCGTCCTGCAACACAAAGACTAGAACCACTGGTCACCATCTCCGCTGAGCCTGGTAGGTCTGAACTCAATGGGTTTGTCCCCAACAGCTTCCTAATTCATCTCCCTGCTTATTTCTCGTGCTCCTGACCACACAGTAGCCAGCAACGGCTTCTGAGCATCCTTGCCAGATCACAACCTCTTCACTTTGGAATCTTCAAGGGGAAAGTCTCTTTGCCATGATTTAGAAACCCCTCTAGCAATGAACCTGTCTCTATCACTTCTGCTCTGTCTTCTACCCCCACCCACATTTGCATCAACATCATCCATCCCAATCTGCCCCATCGGTACCTCTGCTGGCATTCTAGCACCTTCTACACATGTACCACATGGAACACTGTGCCTCTGACATCTGCACGCCAACTCCTGCATTTCCCCAGGAATCTGCTCGCATCTTACAACAGGTCTTCCTGGACTGGTCTCCCTAAATTAAACCTTTCTCCTTCCTTTGTGACATACAACTGTTTACTCATCCCCCTCTCCATAGGATCCAAACTCTACAGGGGCATTGCTTTCATTCTGTATCTGAAGCATCCCTATCATACTGTAGAAAGTTTCCTGAATGAACCATTCAGAACTTTTCCAAAACATTTCCTTTTTTCATCCCAACTAGACTGAATTTGTTTATATTGGTGAATGCTCTTACCTAGTTCACATGTCTTTTACTAAAGCATATCAAGTTTCTTAAATGATTTTTCCATCTTCTGACCATTTATTTCAAGTTTTTCAGCAATATAAAAAATTTCAATTCTCCTTTATTATTTTATTGTACCATTAGAGCACTGTGACTAGTGATCTGTTTTTTATTCAGTTCACAACTGATATTTGAAGGTCATGAAACACCCCAAACTATAGCTCTTATCCTCAAGTAAGATACTAAATAAAGGCCCCAATTAGGAGTCAACTCTTTTGCCTCTGGATGATTTTAAATTGTTGCTTCTCTTTCTCCTCTCTGCTATTCAAATTTAAAATCTCAGGATGTTCTCTAGCACCAGACCACCAGAGATGATGAAATCGGTTTGTCTGCTGGATGCTTGGTACCAAAGAACCACGCGGCTGGAGGTCCAGCACTTAGCTCTCCATCACTCAGAGAAAAGCTGCACAGTCTTATCACCCCCTGTAAAGATGCTATCCATAAAAACAAGACTAGTTTTCACCAAGGGATAGGCTCACTTCTTGGCCAACTGCAAGGCACAGATCTTCTTCCTTTGATGCCAGAGTTCCCTTTTGGTAGTCTACTTCGTGGTGGAATGTTCCAGTACTTACATACTTACATAAACTTTATTTGCCCTTAGCAATATTAACTTATAAAACTATGAATAAACTTACAAAAAGAAGGCAATTCTGTACCACGTGAGTGCTTTTATTTCTACTAGACAGTAACTGGACTTTTAAGGTCACCTCCTACCTACTGGCTTAACTTCTTAACTTTGTCATCTGCCTTTAAGAACAGATGTTAAGAAATTAAAAATATTTTAAAAGGGAACATTCTAAACACTGGAGAACCTCACAACGAAAACCATAAAAAAACAAAACCATCCCTATTTTGTCAATTCTATTTCTGGGTATGTATCCATATCCACAAAATTGAGAATCTTTGCAAGAAATACCTCCCCAATTATAAGCAGCATTGCTCTCATCAGCTAGCAAGTAGAAGCAGCCCAAATGTCTACTGATGGATGAGTAAACAATGTGGCAGGTCTATACGATGGAATGGAGAGAAGCCTTAACAAGCGGAAACTCTGGCACACGCTTCAACATGGATGAACCTGGAGGTCACCACACGAAGAGAAATAGGCCAGTTGCAAGAAAACAGATTAGCGAATGGATTCACTCAGCGGAAGCCTTCATCAAAAGCAGCTAATTCATGGCAACAGGAACCAACCAGGCACTGGGGGAGGCAGTTGCTTCATTCTGCAAATGGAGAAATTTCTGGTGATCTGTATGCAATAATATAAAACTGTATACTCGGCGGTGCATTTTGTGGTATTTTAAGATGCACGCATATACACACTATATTTTCACCTTTCTGTACACTGATCTTTGATTATGCAGTAAAGATATCTATGCTGAATGTATAGAATTTATCCCTTAAGAAAATATCTGCACTAACCCCACATCAGACAGCAGTCTGATCTCCAAAATTCTCAAGAAATTGGACCCCAAAAGAACACATAATCCAATAAAAAAAAAAGATGGAGTACAGACCTAAACAGAGAACTCTCAACAGAGGAATCTAAAATGACTGAAAGACACTTAAGGAAACATCCTTAGTCATCAGAGAAATGCAAATCAAAACAACTCTGAGATTTCATTTTACACCAGTAAGAATAGCCAAGATCAAAAACACTGATGACAACTTATGCTGGAGAGATTGTGAGGAAAAAGGAACACTCATGCATTGCTGGTGGGACTGCAAGCTGGTACAACCCCTTTGGATGTCAGTGTGGCGATTTCTCAGAAAATTAGGAAACAACCTTCTTCAAGACCCAGTAATACCACTTTTGGGTATATATCCAAAGGATGCTCAATCGTGCCACAAGGACATGTGCTCAACTATGTTCATGGCAACAAAGAGTAGATGGATCATCTTTGTTTGTCTCATCCAGAACCCGGAAACAACCTAAATGCCCCTTGACTGAAGAATGAATAAGGAAAATGTGGTACACAATGGAGCACTACACAGCAGAAAAAAATAACGACAGCTTGAATTTTGCAGGAAAGTGGATGGAGTTAGAAAACATTGAGTGAGGTAACCCAGACACAGAAAGACAATTATCACATGTACTCACTCATAGGTGGTTTTTAAACATAAAGCAAAGAAAACCAGCCTACAAATCACAATCCCAGAGAACTTAGACCACAATGCGGACACTAAGAGAGACTTACATAGATCTAATCTACATGCGAAGTAGAAAGTAGAAAAAGACAAGATCTCCTGAGTAAGTTGGGAGCATGGGACCTTGGGGGAGGGGAGAAGGGGGAGGGGAGAGGCAGGGAGGGGAGCAGAGAAAAATGTTGAGCTCAATAAAAATCAATAAAAAATGTTAATAAAAAAGAGCACACAAAAGAAAAAAAGAAATTCATCCTTTATAATGGAATTACTTTTAAAACCACATACACTGAAAAGCCTTACAGTAACCTTAGCATTTATTAAACATATAAAGTACGCAGGGAGCAATGAAGAACTGTAGAGACTGAAAACAATCCGGCTACCATCTTATTTTTATCTCTGAGGACATCTGGTTTTTATCTGTCTTCTATACCAAGTTAGAAAGCAAGGCCCAGGCTCTAGTTTTGTTCGCCACTGTACCTATCTCTAGGGCCCAGAAAAGGGCCTGGACCACAGCACAGAAGTATGGAGCAGATAGAAGTAATTGCCATTAAATACTTGGAGATGTGGCAACATCCAGGCTGATCGTCACCCAACTCACGTGTAACAAGAGATATACCATAAAGGAGGCAGAATCAACTTTCAAAAAACTAATTTTAATCAAAACAAAAATTGTTGATCATTAACAAGTTTATAAAACAGTGATTTAGTTACATAAATAAATTGATATCAGTGTATCAAATCTTAATTACTTTCAACTTCATGAGCATGTTTACATGAGTGATGAAGTACAACCTTTTTTTTCTTTTTTATCTATTATAATAAATAAAATGGAGCGCATGAGATAGTTCTTCTAAACAAAAAGACCTACAAACATACCTCTAGCATGTTCTCTAATGAAGGGAACAAGAGACACGGGACAACTTTTGCACCAAAACATAAAAGTCGCTTTAAGAAGCACAAGGTTACAGAACCATCAGCTAAAGTAAAGACACTACACTGTAACCAAGGTTGGTATTTTAATAATAGAATGAACAGTTTGGTAGTTACATCTCCAGTTTGGTTATTTTAAAGCATTAAGACAAGGCAAGATAGAAGGCTGCTTTTTGTTTGAGTAATTCTAGAGAAAATAAAATATATTAAAAAAAGAGAGAACTGAAAAGTAGAACAGTCATACCTACACAACTTTCTGTCCTGCACAAAGTCAGAATACCTATGCAGAATAGATATATAATATATATAATGTTATCTGTGCACAAACGTTAGCTTATTAGCGCACTGCAAAGGCGTAATGGATCATGTCAATTGTTTTGGAAAACATTTTGCGTTTTGTGTCAAAAGGATATTTTAAGTTTCCTAGGCTAGGAGGCACGAACCCCAGTTCTGGCATACTGTGTATTCTTAATGCTAAGGCTTGCTGCTCTGGCTGTGTATTGTCCCTCTATTCAAGTGCCTGTTACAAGCATGTGTGGTGTAGTGGTCGTTGGTGTCTGTGTATACATATACATATGCATACAGAAGCTGTATAGATATATATATGTATGGAATCTTCCCGATAGAGCTCAGTCCAACTGCGCAGTCCGGAGGTGGCTCTGCAGATGCCCCGCTTGAAGGTCACTGCCTGAGCCAACCCCGAAGCGAGGCCTACTTTTTAGTCCTTCTGATAGGTTTTCTCTCCATTTTTTTGTTTTTGTTTAAAACCAAGCTACTGCAGCTTCAAGTATTTTGCATTACATAGAATATTTTTTATAAATTAGTTAATGTTATATTTTCAATATTCAGACATATACTATAATATATATACAGTACAATAAATGCTCTCATTCTTTTTTTTTAATTTTTTGGATAAATCCCTGAGAATGTATGTTGACAGTCGCTAAGTTTCCACATGCACAAGCATCGTGTGCCATGCTTCCGGATGGGCAGCACTGCAAAGCCACGTGGGTCAGCCTTTTCACTACTGGTATTTCGTCTTGTTGGTTTGTTAAATATGCTGAAAATGTGAAGATGGGTTACAAAGGAGTAAAGCTGAATCCATTCGAGGTACTTATCACAGGATGGAGGTGTTTTGTTTGGTTTTTAAAGCCATTTCAATTATTTTTTTTTGAGGCTGTGAACGTATACAGAAAACAGGAGAGCTATGTGGACTTTTGCCACTTGACAACATATACTCAGTGTAAACCAAACCTTTTCAACCTCTCTCACACAAACCGATAAAAAAGAATTAAAAACAAAAGGAAAGAGAAAGGGAAAAACTGAAAAACACACAAACTTTCACAACATGACAATTTAGTCTGCAAACGCAATAGAACTATACACATATAATACCGGTGTGGCTCTGTTCTTTAAGTTAAAAAGGGTACAAAGGCAGGCTCAAGTAAAAACAAACCATCCCTCCCGCCCCACCCCCACCCACTCATACAAGGTCTATCAACCAAACCTCTCCCGAACCAGCATCATCAGTTTCTTTTTGCCTTTGTAGATTTGCTTCAGGTTGTCAATGAACTGTGTAAACTGAATGTGTCCGTCGTGTGCCATTAGGAAGGTCTCTCGGGCCTTGCTGAGGAACTCGATGAACTCACTATAGTGCCGAGGGCTGATGTGGGTGAGCCGTGAGTGCGTCGTGTTGATATAGGCCCCGATCGTGGCATCCAAGAGTTGCCTCAAAGGGGCTTTGTCCAGTGACATGAGCTTACCAGAGTTCCTCCTTCCGTGAAGTCCCACCATGCCAGGAGTGGTCAGAGTGCATCTGCGCAAAATGTCTGACAGTACCGTTGCGCACTTGACACTCTTCACCACCAGAGGTATGATAGCTGCGAGCTCATTTTTACCAAGGGAGTGACTAAGTGCACAGGCCCACAGAACGTCATTAATGGCAGGGTGTGTGTCCTGATTGTAGCTCAGGTTGAGATGGGTCATGGCCAGGGTCGCCAGCTTGTAGGCCCTCATGGGGTACCCGCGGTGCTCCATGTACCGTGCTATTGTAAAGAGCTGTGTGTAGCTCATGCCGGTGGTAGCAGCATCGAGGACAATTTGGTACGCCGTCTCAAAAGCTATGTGATCCTTTTCACAGAGGGTCAGTGCAGAGAGGGCACAATTCTGAGGGTCCTTCATGGCGCACTGCAACGCCAGTGTCCGGGCACTGCTGGCCAGCTTTTCCTGCTGGTGGCAGTCCAGATGGAGGCGGACTATGGTGCTGTTGGACATCACGGTAGTTGCAACAATACTTGTGGCCTCGGTGGGGGTGAACAGTGTAAACCAGCTCTGCATGATGCTGTCCAGGGCATAAACACCTGCAAGGAACATACACGAGCCCTCATTACTATGGACAGGAAGGCTGGATTAGGTTCTGTTTGCACTTTCCGAACTGATGCTCACATTGCTAACCATCAAGAACATGATCTAGCCCAGAAACCCTGAAGGTAATGCGCTGGGAGCAGCCTTTAAGAAGAAGGTTACATGCATTGTTATTCCGTGAAATGCCCGAAAGGAACATGAACTTCCTGTAATAAAGAAGCAATCCTCTTGGTGGCTGGTATTTGCACTGCACTGCTTGCCATTTCAGACAATGGTTTTTTACTAATGAGCACTTGTTCACTGGGGCCTCTTGTCAGTTATGAACTATAGAATTTGGAGGGGAAAAATAGGCAACCTTAACCCAAATAGGGACTTAATATATGTGGTGTGATGTGTTCAAGTTAAAATAAAACCCATATAACACAAAACTTTAAGCTCTACAATCAAGAAAACATCACCCACAATCAAGAAAAAAGGGGTAGGCAGAAGTGGACCTGCAGATGATGTGGGTGTCTTCACCCATCTGGACACAGACCGCACCTACTCGAAGCAGATGTCTATCCTGCCGCAGAGGCAGAGGTGTGGACAGCCATTACCTTTACACTGTTTCAGCACAGCACTATCACATCTAAGACTAGTGTGAGGTCAAATTCACGACTGCCAAAATAACAATATGTTACATGTGAGTGAAAGAACGGGAAGAATATTTTTACAGTATCTGCTGTCAGTAGACAGACACTCAGGGCAGTGTATCCCCAACAACAGCTGTGCTTCCTTTTGTGACGCAAACAGGAAGAAAGACAGTTTAACCAGCCATGGTTTCACGAGCCACCATTGCTTATGTGTGTTCTTTCTGGGACAGAGCAGTTTTCTAAGTCCCGCAAAAAGGGAAACCATAGGCTTGGGCCCTATAAATCACAGCTGACTGACAGCCCAAGAGTCTCATAGCCAGCTCTAATTTCTCATGCACTTCAAAGTTCATTCAGATCCCATGAAGTGATCAGCCTCTCCCCGCTACTCAGACGAAGAGAAGCCTCAGAGGTGGCTTGGGGAACTGAGTAAACCGTGATGCTCCACTGCTTCGCTCCATTCAAAGCAGAGACCAGAGCTCTGATAGTTTACAAGCGGTGAGTAAGTGAAGGACGGAGTCTGGAGCAGAGAAGGGACCCCTGGTGTGTGCTAGAGGGGGCAGGACCCTGGAGAAGTCACCTCAGCCACAAACAGTTTCCCCTATCATGAGATGAAATCCTACGTGAGTACCCACCAAGCTTCTCCGAAAGCTACCTACCAACTTCAGTAGCACATGTCACCAGCCACCGCACCATTTCTCGCCGTCGCCAATTGAGGGTTGACAGTGTCATTCGCATTACCTGTCAAAGCAGGGTAAAAAAAATGTCTTGAAGATAATTTTTATGTCAATGGGGGAAAATCCAATTCATCCCACAGTATAAATGGGGCTCTACTCCCAGAGCCAGCAAGCGTTTTTATTAGAGTGAGGATCTACACGTCTCTTTGGAGCTATCCTTGGCTTCCCCTAGAAGGCCTTCCCCTAGAAGGAACACTTCTGGTACTAGCCAGATGTGACATCCTGAGAAAGTTATTCAATGTCTTTCTGATTCAAAAAATGGGGTTATAAATCCAGCAGAGCTGGGTGGTGGTGGTACATGCCTTTAATCCCAGTACTCAGAAGGCAATGGCAGGGCGATTTCTGTGAGTTCAAGGCCAGTCTGGTCTACAGAGCAAGTTCCAAGACAGATAGGGCTGCTACACAGAGAAACCCTGTCTCAAAACAAAACAAAACAAAAAATCATCGGACTCTGGGCCCTCTTCTTCCCAGTACAAGTATTGTAGGACTTAGTTCTGAAGTTTCTCATGTGTGGGGGTAATGTATGGGTATGATATTCTTTAGAACAGTAACTCTGGTTATTCTTCCTGGTTATTCCTTCAATCTAGGATCAGGATGGCAACTCAGATCTACGGAAGGAAAACATTTTCGGCATCGTTGCCGATTTCCTCCCCCTCCTACATTCTATTAAGAATTTCCAAGATCAACTTATGTAGCTCTTCATGTTTACAAAAGTATCTAGTCTCCTAACACCCTAACACCTTAGAAAGGGCTCTGCAGGATTCTTCTTAGATTCTAGAAAGAATCGAACGAGGGGTGAGTGGTCACTAATCTGCCATTTACCCAGAATTCCAAACACAAAGAGAAACCACATAGTGTGTCTTTCTGTACCACTCTGAAAGATAAGGCAATTTGTAATAAAAGTAAGCCAAAAAATAAGAAAATGTGTTTCAGAAAGAAAACTCTAAACCACATTTAAAAGCCGCCTCTGCATCTTCGCCTGTACAGTACCTCATGTTACAGGGGCACTGGCATTTCCCACTGCATTAAACACTGCTAGTACGCCAGGAAAGGAAAAATCGGTAACTTAGAAAACAAATCAATAATCTAATCAGGGCCTCTAATTCTCATGTGTTAGGTAGGGTGTAACTACATTTTAATGAGCGAGAACACAAAAGTCAGCATGGGTCTCTGAAGAAAGTAGAAGCAGCAGGCTTTGGTTCCTGGTGTGGACAGTAACCCGTGCTGGGACTCTAAGGGAGCAAGGGTCACCGGTGCAAAGGGCTCCACATGTCCCTGAGGTTGCCTTCTGTTCTGCCCACTCTGAAACTGGAAACAGGCTGACTGCCCTGCCTTTACCCAGTTTTCTCAGTGTTATAAAAAGGAGACAAAACTGTCCAATGCAAACATCAATAAAAACTTCTACTGCCTCTAAAAAGCCAGCCCTTACAACTGAATCTTTATGGCACATGCTGGCTTTACTCAACTCTCTGGTCAGCAGTATTTCTCCATTCATTCACAAGAGCAACAGGAATGTCAAAGCTGTAATTCAGGAAAAAAAAATGTTTTTAAAGTCGAGGAACACAAATAAGGATTCTAGCTGTGTGGTTGCTGTAGCCCAGACTAAAATTGGCTGAGCTGGAAGCCAGCAGAGCTCTGGAAGACAGTGCTGTCTAAAAGTCCATCACGCTCGGGCTCTAAAGAGTCACTAAAAACGAAAATGAACACAAGCCTACGAGGCTGTTAGCAGCAGTCTTTGGTGCCCCAAGAAGGCCCAGTACCTGCAGGCCCAGCTCCAGAGATACTTTCAAAAGAGTGATGTCTGGCAAACTGTCCATGAGGGTTGCTATTTTAAATGCATCCTGGGCAAGCTTAAAGATGTGTGATGAGGAGTGAATGTTTTTCTGGATGGATTCTAATACTGTTTCCAGCCTCCGAACATCGCCTGCAACGAACAAGGGAAAAGCAAATCAAACTGAGTCAAATGAAGGTGAGGCAACGTAAAGAAAGAAAAGCCATACACAGGAGAAAAGGACACAGAACAAAAGGCACACGCTCATTTACCTGGGGTGCGTGCAGCTGGTGCACATGTTAGAACTAAGTCACTGCAAAGACTATAAACCATCTTAGCCTCACAGAACTATCAGCCGAGACACACCCTCAGTGACTAAAAGCATGCATAAGCCAGAACCAACCAACACGGGAGTGGGGGTAGGGGTGGGACACGATCCAACAGCTCTCCTAGCTTCTGCTTATGTTCTGTAGTTAGTACTTTAAAGACAACAAAACTAACCAAATCTTTTATTCTATTTCTAAATCTCAATGATTTAATGGTTTTTGTTGAGGGGACGGTGTTGCATAGTAGGTAACATGACAGGTAAATGAGATAAAGCCAGGCTCAAATAAGTAGCACCCATTTGCCTCAAGAGTAAAGTATGAAGTCATTGTCTCTAAAAAGACTCTTTGAAACTTATCTGCTAGTAACCACTGTGGAGAAAGAACAACAATTTCTGGGGAAAAAGAAGAGACAGTGTAAACCAACGAAACAATGAGGTTTCCGGACATTACACTACCTTTGGCTGCAGTTAGCATGGTGGATGCCAGCTCACATTGCTGGGATTCAATGTGACTTAAAGTGAACCAGCGAGGGTATCGGTTGGGGACAACTGATGCCATGTGGTGGGGGCGGGTGAGGTCTCCTGTTGGAGCAGTAGATTCCAATACTAGTAACCTGCAATGAGAAGGAAGGCAGGGTCCTTCAGTCCTTACCCATCCTCCCCTGGCCACATGACTAGCCAGAAGAAGCCGGGCTCATGGGTAGACACACTTATGGAGATGGGTGCTGGCTGGGCTCAGTTCGGGGAGCTGTGCCGCTCACCACTTAAACCTAGTGATTTCCTTTCATCTCGTAGCAGCACCAAGAAAACTGTACAACATTCAGGGAAATACAGACACACAAGAATTATGAAACATGAGACTTTATGCCTTTAGTTCCAGCACTCAGAGAGGCAGAGGCAGGCAGATCTCTGTGAGTTCAAGCCCAGTCTGTTCTACAGAGTGAGTTCCAGGACAGCTAGAGATACACTGAGAAACCCTTTCTCTCTCTTTTACTCTTTTTTATTGAAAATAAAAAAAAGAATAAAATGGATTTACAAGAGAGAGCACTAGATAAATATCTTAACTTGTGAAAATATAAAGGTAAGGATAATAAAATGACCTCCTTTCTATACATTTGCCATTGCTAACGTAATTAGTTTCTATGACTTCAGGAATCTGGGGTTAGACTATGTTCTAACAGCCAGAGGCTGAACAGAAGTGAGCATAAATTTATGATCTCTGGCTTCAATCTATGTTGACAATAAACAATTCTTGAAAACAAATCACATTAGTGATTTCTCCTCTAGCTGGAATAATGCCATAAGAATCATCAACACATTGGCTTTGTCAGCCAACTAGTATTACAGACTGTGAAACAGGAGCTAGGAACCCCAAGAGTGAGGGTTGGAGAATACTGCTGGCCGCAGGTCCCATTTTTACTGTGGGTCAAAGAGCATTAGGCAGTATGACAAGGTGGAGGATGAGGAAGGAAGAATTCTGGTGGAGTTGCTAGGCTACTCTATAGAATTCAAGAATGCCAGTCTCCCTAGCAGAGTCTTGCCAGACTTGCTATAGAGGAGAGCAGGCAACAGCCCTGTGATGAGACAGTGAGGACGGAAGCTGCCCTTCCTTGCCCTCTCTCTTCAGGACTAAGAGGAAAGCATGCATGCTCCGTCTCCCTCTTCCTTCCCCACACCCTGGCTACCCTGAAATACTCAGGCACTTTTGTTCCCTATGTCCCATCCAAAGAAGGTGCCAGGAGCAAGGAGGAGAGAGCAAGGAGGAGAAGGCAGTCCCTGTGCCCTGCTAGTGCCCTCTTGCTAGAGCTCCGGACATCCATCAGGACAGTAGATTCTGTTACATAAGCCAAAACCACAGGAACATGATATGATGCTGCCTCGCCCTTTACTTTACAGGGGTAGTGGCAACAGTACCTCACGGTATAACACTGACTGTCTTCCCCTTAAAACAAGAGTGGAATTCTTAGGATTAGAATAAGTATATAGGTGAATCTGTCCCCCAGAAGACTTCTATTCCAATTTCTAAAAGTGGGAGTTTACACTCACTTATGAAAGTGTGCACTAAAACATAAACCAAGTGGAATCAAACAGTTTCATGTGGGAAATGCACTCATGTTAGCCACTGGCTTACTTTTTGACAATTTAGAGATAAACAGATTATTAGAAGGTTCCTCTAATAAATTACTGATTTCTCCAGTGATCTAGAAATGCATGTGATATTACATGTCAGTCCTGAAACACTGCCACACAGGTATACACACACACACGCATGCACACACACATGCATGTGCACACTCTCTACCCTAAGCCTGCATGAATATAATGGCACAATTGATTAGCACATGGTACTCACACAAGTCTAAGACAGATGGATGCTAGAGCAACTTTGAAGATACTGGTAATTCTTAGGCAAGGATTCATGTGTCAATCTTATATCGATTACAGACAAGGATGGAAAGTTACTTCTTATGGGATCAAACCTACTCAAGCTTTTAGATCTATACAAGGCTTGTTTTTAGTCTATTATTATAATATATAACCTGAACTTTCTATTAAAAATGTGAGTGATTTATTCATTTACAACAGCAAAAGGGAAAGGCTAAAGCTTTAAGAACAGCAGATCTCCCTTCAGGCCCTTCAAGCTGAACAGCTTACACAAGATTTAAAAATGAGCTCTTAAGAGCACATCAAAAAGCATGTACATTGAGCAAAGTCTTGGTAAAAAATAATTATTTGGTGAATTAATTTTTCAAAGGAAAATAAGAATAAGCAAGTGAGTAGGCAGAGACCATTTTCATTGCCATGACCAAAATACTGAAGAGATGGAGGTAGTGGAGATGGTGAACAGATCCTGAGAGATGCCTAACCTGACACACCCAGCTGGCCTCCAGTGTGCACTCACGTGTCCTGACACACCCCAGCTGGCCTCCAGTGTGCACTGGTGTGTCCTGACACACCCCAGCTGCCCTCCAGTGTGCACTGGTGTGTCCTGGTAATGCAGGGGCCTTCCTGAACTAGTGCTGCAATGTGGGGTCACAAGTTCCCCTCGATTACCATACTCACTTTAGGAGATTTGTTAAAAAAAAATCTTAAAAAAAAAATTCATCATTTAGGAAGAGTTAAACTAATATCCTGTGATTAAATTGTTCTGAAGTTGTACTTTATTCCCAAATTCTACCATTAAGAGAAAAGGCTATGGTGGCCATAGTCTAACAGCAGCTAAGAAAAAGAGTCGCCCCCCCTACCCCGGCCCCACCTTTACATTAAAGCAAAACCACAACACAACGCACAGCTCGCCTCACAGTTCAGGAAGCAAGAAAAGGGGATCTTTAGCTTCTCTGCTGCCTCTAAAACACAGGACTGAGTGTGAGGTCAGCTGGCAGTCAGTCTCTCCCACTGGGGACACGGACGGCCTCTGCTGGGCTGGGCTGTGGGTACATACCGCATCGCTCTCAGTGCAATTTTGTATGCCAGTTCAGCATCATGAGGTAGCAGACAGGTGAAGAGATACTTGGCAAATGTGTGCATTGGAACACTCTCCCGGTGGATTATTTCACCTAAACCACTGTATGGGCCAGCTGTGGAAGAGAACACACAAAGTTTACATTCCTAAAGAACAAACGAACACTTCTTACTAACTGCATCTAAAAACCTCATGAAAATTTATAGCTACTTTGAACAGTATTTCAAATTCCTTATGTAAATAAATGTACAGCTAATTGAGCTAAGTATTTGAACTAAGTAACAGTAGAAAGAAAAGCAGTTCTTAGTTTAAGGCTCTTGAGGGCACAGCACCCAATATAGGCGTCACGTCATCAACGGTTCCCCAAGTGTCCCGATGCTAAAATAGGAACCAGGGAACTGACAAGGCAGAGCCCACACACAGCACAAGGACACCTGATTAAGGGGCCTCTGAAGCACAAAGTCTTGCAAAACTTGAGAAAGTTCTTTCTCAGTACATGCTAACTGGGTATCCAGATACAGAAATGCACAGAAGGCTGCTTGGCTAAGGAACCTGCATCTTGACCCACACGGTTTTAGGGCCGCACGACATGCTAGGTGCAGAAAAGGGCTCCGTCTCACGTGTGGGAGGATGCTGGTCCTCAGCACAAAGTCAGTATACTACTGCTCCTAATAAGTAGAAACAGCAATTCCATAAAGTAGTTAGGAAGAAGTCAGCCATTTGGTATTCACCATAAGCAAAAGAAAAACATTAAAATAATGGAAATGTACTCTTCTGGCTCCAGCAGGCCAATTTTGAAAGCAAAATCACATTTAAGCTGTCAAAACTCATTTCTTAGTAAATTCTGACAGGTGCGGTGGCAGCACCAGGCCCCCGTGTGCTCCCCAAATGCTTCTCTCGGGGGGAAATACAGACTTTGGCTTTGAAAGGAAACCACAGTGGTTAGTTCTAACACTCAACACTTAGGTGTTCTGAGGGTTAGTTACTGTAAAGTGTTTAATAAATTAAGTTTCCACGTCACCTCTGGGTAACATTTGTTTCATGATTTCAAGAATTATGAACCATGTCACTGTGGCTCAGAGGACACAATACATTTGTTTTCTCTGAGAAACAGACAGAAAGAACTCAGAATGCAAGAAATGCAGTTCACAAAAATGGTGACGCAAGTTTACTGGACTCAGTTTCAGGTAGGAGAGAGACATATTCTAGAGTGATCTAGAAGTCATTTAGTAATTCAATTCTCAGTTAGTATTTTTTAAGTTATTCACTATTTAAATATTTTGAAAATCACAGACCACTCATATTAACCTTAACCAACTATAATCCATGACACATTTCTAATGTTGCCAAATCTACAAATCTTTGTAAGACATTTAAAAATGTTTAGCTACACACTATTTGTGAAAAGCAGATAGTGTTGTATGTGTACCCTTTGTTCACAAAGCAGAGTTACATTATTGAAGTTACTGTGATGAACTAAGTGTGTATGAATCTCCAAACTCTTATAGTAAAACTCACCCCAATGTGAACATATTTTGAGATGCAGACTCTGTGAACATTTAAATGAGGTCCTAGAAGCAGGACACTGAAATAACAGGCCTTTTTGCCCAGCTACAAACTCTTTGAGATACAATAATGACTGGCTTGGCAAAATACGCCCACTCACTGGTCCAACAGTGGTAGAAGTGTCATGGGAGTACACACCACTTTCTGTATTTAAGGCCTGCTCCAAAAGTCAAAACCCAAACGTGGACTGAGAACCTGTGCCTAGACCTCAGAGGAAGTCCTCACAGGCCTGGGTGGGAGGTCCTCATAGGCCTCGGGGAGGTCCTCGTGGCCCTGAAGAGAGTCTGCAATTATTTCTAAGGGCTTATCATTACAACCACAGATTAGTGTATCTTTCAGTCCCCATCACAGAAACTTCCTTTTGACGTAGCTGGCAACTGACAGAGTCACAACTGCTCAAAATGCAGAGTCCAACGGACTGAAATGACCAGCCCTAAGTGGGACAGATATGACACAGACCTTCCTCCCTAGGATTAGGGACCACTGTGGGTATGGGGGGGGGGCACAGAGAGACTGAGAGCCAGAGGCAGTGATGACTACAAAGATACCACTTTCTAGACACAGCAGAGCAGTGGCCCCTAAGAACCTAAGCAGCTGTGGCTCTAGTCAGATACAGTACCAGTAGACAGGGAGAAGAGTAGCATCAAGTCCTACCCTTGGCTGAGAAGCCATTAACAACTGTAGCTGCGAGGAGAGCATCAGTTTCCCTCAGCTCACAGCTCCTGGTAGGCTCCCCTGCTGCACTGGAAGACCTCCCATCTGAGAGTACATGTGAGCAGCATAAACTAGACCTGCTTTCTTTAAAAAAGAGCACACAAAATGGGTGTGTAGGGAAGGAGGGCAGGGACCTGGGAAAGGTTGGAAGAGGAAAGTAAAGAGGATTCAAAATTCCCAAAGGACTAATTTTTGTAAGAAGGGGGAGGGGGGAGAAGGTCAAATAGCTCGTTCTGTCTCTGTCAAGTGAGGACAGACAGAGGTCTTCATGACAGACACACAGCCCTCTTAAGCAGAACTGGCCAACACCCTGGTCTTGGATTCGAGTCTCTGAGTTTCCAGATCACTGTTAGAAATAAAGACACTGCCTACACTACCCATATGCCACAGACAGACACAGCACCGGGTGACTGAACCCCCGAGGTCCATTTCACCGCAGGACAAACGACAGCAATCTACGGGACAGACTACCCGTACCCATCACTCTCCATCACTGCCTTTCAGGGGTCCCTTTAACCATGAAGTTACCTCTTTATTATTCAGAGAAAGCCAGAATGCATACTCGACAAGTGAACCACTAGGTTAGGTTATAGAATTACTCTTAGATTAATAATGGCTGTACGCCCTGAATTCAAGTGTACTAAAACAACAAAACCCTGACATCTGTCAAGAGTCACACTTCAACCACACTGCCCTCTTCTCAGGCATCCAATCTGCTAAAAAACTCCTGATCCTCATAAAGACTATAAATGCAAGGGGGGGACGCCATGAGCTCATGTAGTCAACTCACTAATGGAGCTGGTTATCTTTGGTATGTACAAAAATGGCCCACAGCCTTCCTGTAAATGCCCCAGTCCTGTCCCTGCTAACCCTTGGACCTAGAAGGCCAAGAAAGGGGAGGAGGCAGAGGCTCCAATCAGAGCCCACTCCCCCGACCCCATAGACAGAGTTCTTATTTAAAAAGTAGTTAAACGACCTGGACTAGTCTTGACAATAGGCAGGACACGCCTTCAACTTTAGATAGAAACAAACAAACAAAGGTAAACAATGACAAACTACAGGAGAGTACTTCAAAATTTAAAATCAGAACTCCCCATTCCCCATGAAGAATCATATTAAGGTTTAGTTTAAGAACATTTTTCATTTAAAATATATATATATATTTGAAAATATTTTCTTTCAAATAGATCTGTAGCTTTGGACAAATGCAGAGGTTTTAAGATAGTATTTTCTCTACAGTATGCAGCTGTCCATGACATAGAATGTCAGCACACTTTACCAGGCTGTCTCAGACAAATCCCAGCATCATAGCACACATCTCAAAGAGAAGCAGTTTCTACCAACAAGCCAGCTAAATTTGCACACACTAAGTAATACCAATTACGCTTGCCTTTCTGAGAAAACATTATCTCAACAACAGTGTCAGCCAAGCCAAAACATAAGTTTAGAACCTTTAAATTACCTAGACCTGATAAAATAAAAAAAAAAAATTGCCTTTACTTCAGATAGTCTACGAAGGCTTCTCCTTAGGAAACCTACACCTAATGAATCCTGGGACATTATTAAAGAGAAGTAGAAAAACCACTCCTATAGTCTCTCCAATTCTTTGTTGGCAGATACACAGGACACCAAGAGGCCAGATGTTGTCTAACAGCTAATAAATCTACAGGAATGCCACTCAGCTTCCACTTTATTATTTACTTGATCAAGCAAAGAGGAACATGGGTACCAATATCTTACTAGATGTCAACACTGCATTATCTCAGGAAACACAGCATGAACAAAGCAGTCCTTTACCAAGCAAGTGACATTAAATGGGCTGATTTCTAACAAGCTATCCTATGCAGAAACCTAAATCAAATGATAAAAACCTAAACATTTGTATCTTCAGTTGGTTGACAGGTTTCTTAGTTGAGCAAGTCTCAGATGCTATGATTGTATTCAAGAGGACACCCATCATACTCAATGCATCTACACAGTGCTCTTAACAAAACAAAGATTGTTAGTACATTGACCAGTCCCCTTTATCACGCTACCTTCTAACAGGAAGACTGCTTGCTTGCGAAAAATTTTCACCAGTGTGTCATCCAATTCAATTTCCTGAAGCTTAGAAATGAGCTGCTCTTCATTCCGGCAAACTTTCTCTTGAGTGTACAGCCCATCAGGCATGATCCGCTGCTGCCCCAGTCCTATCAGGGCCACTTCCACAGCCAGCGTCACATAGGATTCCCCTTCTTCTAAGAACTTGTGTGCAGGCAGATGATGGTATTCCAGGGACTTGCACTGCCCCACGTTTTCTATAAAAGGACACGAAAATGGACTTAGGTTACATCTGATACAATTATATGTTCCAATCAGTACTAGCAAATGATCTGAGAATTCTGAGAAAGCCAGGACATCCAATTTTTATGTTAAGATGCATAGCTTTCTAGCCACTGTTTTTAGAGACAGGGTTTCTCTGTGTAACTGCCCTGGCTGTCCTGGAACTATGTCTGTAGACCAGGTTGGCCTTGAACTCACAGAGATCTGTCTGTCTCTGCCTCCCAAATACTGGGATTAAAGTCGCATGCCACCACCATCTAGCTAGCATATTTTAAACAGTTACTATGGATGACAAAAATATGCATGTTCTGTGGAAATAGTCAATAGTTTTATCTCATTGAAAATGAGCTATCAAATAAAACTATAGATGTAAGAAAATATGATACTAAGGATATTAAGGAGTAAAGAGATTTTAATTAAACAAAAATAATATTACATGCTTCCAGAGTTACAAATAACTCATTATACTGCATATCCAATATAAACTAATAATAAAAAGTTAACTTTAAAAAAATTACATGATGATAATGGCACATTTTTAAGATTGGTGTGAAAAATGTTTTCACACTTATACTGCATGCTAAACCCCAGTGAAGTCAGTGAAGAACGGAGCATCTGTAGGTCAGCTTCAGAGTCCTTCTGTTACTCAGAGTCACTCAATGAAAAGAGAGCTGCTCTCGTCTCTGTCCAGGAGCCTCCACTCGAGATCCTAACTCCAGTCATCCAACTCACATCTGCCACCCTCCCCACAGAAGGCAGCAATCAAGGGCAAAACCGAGGTGGACAAGATAATCAAACCTGCTTCATCTCATTGTAGGACTAACAAAGGATAATTTCACTCTTCTCTACCCCTGCCTTGGGTATTGTTTTGAGGGATGATTCTGAATTCCCATGAAACCAAAGAAAAATCTCAAAACACCACTTTAAAGGAATATATGATGCCAAACAAATTTAAAAGATATTTAACAGTTCTCTTAAATTAGACTTTAAGTCACTTTTCATATAAAGACAAACTTGAAAAACAAATATTCTAGTTCTGAATGCTATGGTACCCAGTCTATGTATGCGTGTGTGTATGTATGTATGTATGTACGTATGTATATATGTATGTATGTTTTAATCAAGGTTGGACAAGTCATAAATGCTACTAAATTCTTAGTGTAGTATCATGTGCCAAAAAAGAGTATTTTTTTGGTTACATCAATTCTGAAGATTTTCCTATTGGGGAAGACTACACAAGGCACGAGCACCCACTTCTTAGCTCTCACTAACCCACTGATACTATCAACTACATGGTTTTATAACCATGTTATATGCTGCAGGGGAAGGAGAGATGGTTCAGCAGTTAACAGCACTGGCTGTCCTTCTGGAGGACCCTAGTTCAATTGCCAGCACCCTCATGGCAGCTCACAATTGTCTCTAACTCGGGTTTCAGGAGATCTCACACCATCACACAGACATACATACAGGCAGACAAAACATCAAAGCACATAAAATAAGAAATCAATAAATCATTAAAATATGTCTATGTACATACATACATATACACACACACATACGCACCCACATAAAAATAAAAACAAAGCTGAACATCACTCTGGGTTTAGGAAAATACAAGAACGAACAAGTGCCAATAGCTTTACCTGTAAAATCTGGGAGTCCAGAGAAGGTTTCATCCTCAGTGAGGCAAGCCTCCATGAGGCTGCTGAAGAGAGTGCCCACGGGGTCTAAGGGGTGTCCAACCCAGCCTTCCAGATTGGTTATTGAGGTTATACTTTTATGGGGTAGCTCTGTTTAAAAAAGGAATCAAAAAATGGGGAGAAAGGAGATGGAGAGAAGGATAATACAGACTGATTTAATAGCAGCATTCTGAAAAATTAATAATTAATTCACATGGAAAGCCCCTTTTAAAACAACACCACCACCACAGTGGAATGGTACTATATATAATCTCCACCTTGTGAGCTGTTTTGAGTTGCAAAAGTTCATCTACCAACCAATCAATATAAATGATACTCAAGTCCAAGAATGGCTCCCCACATCTGTGTAATTCATGTGTTCAACATCATGCACTAATAGTCACAGGACTGTCATACTATAGAGAGACAGAGAATCCTGAGTTTTTCCCTAAGTAGCTAAGCATCCTGCCATCCTTGCTCCCGTGGAAATGTCATTAGAGACGGTAAGAGGCCTGGACTCATCAGCTGGGTCCACATTGTCAGTGTGCCGGCACTCACTGGGTCATCCCAATGAGGAACGAGAGCAGTGATTTTCTGGGTTTGAGTTCTCAGAAAGGTCGTCATTTCCTTGGTTTCTGTCACTGACTTCCATACGCACAGCATGCATGAGAGCCAACATGACAGCGCAACAGTCAACTCTATGCTTGACTAAAAGAACTGTACATGGTTAAGGGAACTGTGTGTAGACAAACACATCTACAGGCAGGTAAGAAACACACTCCCTCAGAATCAGCTAACACATCACGCCCCTACAGGCGGGTAAGAAACACACTCCCTCAGAATCAGCTAACACATCACGCCCCTACAGGCGGGTAAGAAACACACTCCCTCAGAATCAGCTAACACATCACGCCCCTACAGGTGGGTAAGAAACACACTCCCTCAGAATCAGCTAACACATCACGCCCGAGGGCACTGAAGACAGACACTACAGTTGCTAAGCAATGCACACCTCGACCTTGACAGCAGCTACTAATCCCTCTGTCTTTAATATTAGGACAAACAATAACAGCAACTCAGAGACAGATACAAGTACAGATACAGTCCTAGCAAAACTTAAGAGCTGCCCGAAACAAGTGTTGTCACTTGGAGGATGACACAGAAATGTGTCACAGATGGCCCAGCACTGGCTATAGCGTAACTGGTTCCTAGATAATCACAACAGTCTAATCTAATGTGAACTGTACGTTACTTCAACAGTCTTATATTTGGTGTTTCTTAAGTAGAACCCTCTTACAAAACAGGACTAAAAAACTAACATTCCTCAGAAAAATTAACATGATTTCTAAAGAACAAATCAGACATAACCATCATGAGCCAATTTCCTACGTGAAACGGTACTGTGCATTCGCTCAGCCTGTAAAGCGCTCCTTTACACCATTCAGAAGCAGACACCCTGGGCCAGAGACGATCTGTGTTTAGAGGAAGTGATTTCAGAAAAGCCTTCTACAGGGCCTAGCAATGTATCTCGGAAGCATGAGCAACACCATCACATATCAAGGCCAATGACATCCACATGTCCCTTTCTGTGGTCCACACTGTAGCTCTGGTATTACTTCCACTGTGACCCTGTGACCGACAGTGCCAGCAACTCACAGCACTTACGCCATAGAGGGAATTACAAGTTAGAGGCAGCACTTGCTCCAACTTCCAGCCCATTCCAACAACATTTATTTGTACTCACAGTGGGTAATGCAAGTACCAAAGGATTAAAAATACAACTAAGAACAAAAGCCAACAGTAACTAGAGCTATTCTTAACTTAAAAGGGGGGGGAGGCAAAACCAAGTCACCCCAAGAAGTGTTTGCCTACAGAAGGAACGAAGAGTATGCTGTCAGGAAAAGCAGATGCATTTCACTATCTGGGCAGCAGCTGAGAACCCTTTGCATTACTATAATGGTATTTATTCAAAACCAGAAGACTTCTAAACTGAGATACAGACAAGTTAAATGTGTCCTGTCAGCTGACAGCCCATCCAATGTCATTTGTAGAACTTGAAATAACAAAGCCGGATTTCACGTTTAGTAAAAGCATGTCCTCAAACACAAATTATTATGGCTATAAAGCTAAAGAATGCCAGGCTTTAAGACTTTCTAGAGAGTAGGGTGGTGATGGTGCACACCTTTAATCCCAGCACTCGGGAGGCAGAGGCAGGAAGATCTCTTTGAGTTTGAGGCCAGCCTGGTCTATAAGAGCAACTAGTTCCAGGACAGGCTCCACAACTACAGTAAAACCCTGCCTCGAATAAATGAATGAATAAATAAATAAATGAATACTTTCTAGAAGTTAGTTGGTTTGCTCTCAGTGGCTCTCCGAGACAGACCATCTGCTGAGACCTGCTAAGAAAGGAGTCATTGACCAAGGGGTGCCCACCCACAATCTATTGCTGGGATTCAAGGATGGGCAGCCATTCTAGAGTTCTCAGTGTTAGAATTAAAACACTCGGGCACAAGAGAAGGTATTTGGCTTTCATACACCTTCATATTTTATAATGATCCAGAAATATCATTAACTATTCCAAAAATAAAAATTTCCTTAAAGAGTTATATGAGTTTTTATTTCTTTCAACATTCAATCAAAACAACTTAGTCTTTATTTTTAGAGATGCTATCAAATTTACCCTTTTTCCTTTGTCTTTACCCTATGTGTATGGGTGTCCTGACTGCATGGATGTCTGTGTGTCACATGTGTAAAGCCAAGCAATTTTAAGTCAGGTCATTTCTACGGTTTCGCTTTTACACATCTCTCTTCCAGCAGAACATAAAACCAAGCTGCATCCTCACCAGGAATCCCATTCCAATAGAGACAACCTCGTCCACAATCACCTTTTTTTTGAGTCCGGAACATTTCCAACTGTTTCTGTTGCTGTCGCCGTAATGTATTCACAATAGCTATTGCTAATCTCAGGGCTTCTCTGGGGTACCCATGAGAGCGCAATGCATCCACTCTTGCACAGGCTGTCGGAACATGCTCTACAACAAAAACCCAAAGGGGGTAAAGTTGACACTGTCTGATACATCCAGAAAAGCAGGCTACTGTGGTAAGATGTTTCTCCCCAAATACCATATAAGATGATATGGGAAACCATTTCTGAACTGGGATCTGAATGAAAATTTCAGCCCCCTTTGCCAAGCATTCATCCATCTCCCACTGAATGCCTCAGCCTCCCACTCCAATAATGCTATAGAAACTAAACAAAGAAGTAAGTCATGGAAATGCCTTTCCGGTTTGGCCACTTACCATGCCAGAGGGGCCACCCTCGGGAGTCAAAGAGGGAGTTTTCAGTGTCGTCATGGTAACAGTAGTTGGTGTACAGGTCACTGCTGATAATGTGCTGCAAGTGACTATCCTGCCAGTGGAGATCACATGCCTCGATGGCTCTGGTGAACACTGTTCGATGGGGCCTGTTCGATGAATCTGTTTTTTCCGCAATTCAGAAAGCCGTGTCAGCTATTATTCACATGTGAATAAATCAGTCACACCATTCTGTGGCCAGATGTTCATGAACACACCCACACACACTGTCCTGCACCCCCTAAGCAGAAGGGGGAAGGGTGAGTGAATATTCTCACATCCTAATTCTAGAAGGCAGTCAGCCTAAAGAGCATCCAGTCACTCACTGGCTTCATCAAACCAAACATTCTGCAGCCACTAAAAGCTAAGTTCAAGGCATCCTGCAAAACGAATTGTCAAGTCTAGTCTCCATGCCAAATATACTCAAAAGAGGCACTCAGCTTTAAAAAAAGAAAAAAAAAGTGAAAACTCACTGCTCCCCACTTCTGAGGTGCTGTGTTGGGCTGCCCCTGATGGGATCAACAGCTCTCACAAACACTGTGCAAGAGATGCGACACCAGCCATGGAACCTTTCAGGAAGATGCAGTCAGCCTTAAAAATATGCATAAGGGTTGTGCTTTTGGTTGTATTTTTTAACTATATTGTGCGGTTTTGCACAATTAAAACTATTATGCTTCTTGGGATATAATGATTAAATGCCACTTTATATCCCAAAGGGCATAAATGCATATGTTTAACATTTCACAAAGCCACACAACATAGCTACAAAACAAACCAGCGCACTTACCTTGCCCCTACAGGCTGTCTCCTGACTCCTGGGCAGGTTCCATGACTGGTGTGATGTCCCCGGCATAATGCATGCCGGGGCATCACAAGAGAGCGGAAGCATACAGTCCGAATGGGGTTCAAGGTTCAGGACCTGACGAAGAAAAGAAATGTTTGGGGAATAAAGACCATTCTCACCTCAGCTCCTTGGATTACTCCGTCCCTAAAGAGACTACAGGCACTCCCGCCCCTTGGGCCCCAATTCTAAACTCACCTTCAACTGTGGCACAAGGATCCACTAAATCATGGGGCAGTGAACAGTTTCATTTATGTATACTTAATTTTGATCAAGTACAGGCCCCCTGCACTACTCTCTGAGATACTACGAATAAGGAGCAAACTGTGGAGCTTCCTTATGGCAAGGATTATCTTCCTGCCCCTGGACCTCTGTGTGAGCACAGAGCAGGCAAACCACGAACAGCAAACACAAGTGTGTGGTGAAGAAGAGCCTAGAGAATTCATCTATCTAGGTTGCTCGGGGAATTGAGCAGAAAACACCACGGCTTGTCAGGATCCCACAGCCAGGCACTGCTAAGAATTCAATACACCCCTTACTACGAGTTTAACGAATGCAGCCACCTACAATAGCTGTTGGCAGTCTATCAGAGACATTACTGCAGGCTGATCTCATTAGTTATCCATATCTAGAGGAAGGCGTATCGAAGTGCACAGATGACAGATAAAGAGACATAAGTGATCATCTTCTGTGACTCCTGACTAGGATCCCTGCTGGCAGTAGACGGATGACCACCCTGCAAATTGGAAGACAGGCCCAACCTGTAACAGCCTTTTGTCAAGCAAAATAAATAAATAAAAAAAACCAGTTTGGGGACCTCCCATAATCAAATGTCCTAAAATTCAAGTATCCTGAAGGTACTTTTAAATGACCTTAGCACTTAGTTTATTTCAAATTGCAGAGGTAAAACTTAAAACTCTTTAAAGAAACTTCAAAATAGCAACTTGATAATACACTGTGAAAGAGGGAGTTAAGGACTCCAAGTACTGACTTGGTTCTCTATCTGGGGTGCCAATACGAGCAGGTAGTGTGCTCTCATTAGAAGAACAAATCACGCTGTTCCTGTTTCACGGCAGCACAGAGAAAAATGGGGAACGTACACAGCTTTTAAAACCAGTTTGCTCCAAGATACCAACAGAACCGACAGCCACAAAAAGACTAAACTCTCACAAAACTGGTATTTTTAAGTGACCACAGAGGGCATATCACACAAGAAGCATAAAAATTAATATATACGCATTCATAAGCATTAAAAATTATCTATAACAATAAATAGGAAATTTGGTAAAGTGTAAAGGGAGTAATTCTTTTTTTTTTTTTAACACCTACAAAAAACAAACTGGCTTTCTCCTGAGAGAGTATGATCCCGATGCCGTTCACTCGTCTACTAAGTCACCCTAGTCACAGTGGGCATCAGAAGCCCTGCCTGTCCTCTAACACATCTGTCCCACAGGCACAGTGACCTCAGTGCCATGCTATGGCTTTGGCCTCTAAGTCCCCAGGCTCTGCTCTGGAGAGGTGCTCTAGGTATGAGTAAACATGCCCTCTGTAGGATGGTAGCCAGCATGCTCTGCAGGAATGGCTCTTCTCACAGCCTCTCAGAAAGGGCTGTCAACGTTCTGCTAAAAGCAAACACGCTGGTGCCTTTGGCACAATAGCCGCAAATACTGCCTCTGAAATACAGACCTGGGTTTACACTGCCTAGACCAAACTGTAAATGAACTCTGGTGTCCTGGAGGCCACATCACTTCTTTAAATGTCTTGGTGTTTTGCCTCCTTGTGAGTCCATGCCCACAGAGGCAGAGAGTGCATCAGATCCCCGGAACTGGAATAACAGGTTGTAAGCGACTATGCAAGCACTGGGAACTGAGCCCAGGTCCTCTGCAAGGGCAGTTAGTGTTCCTAACTGCTGAGCAATGTCTCCACAGCCATCCCAGTTTCTAAAACCTACAGAATTTTCATATTAAACCCAAAGTAACATTATAAATAGAAAGTAAAATGCAAAGAGTAGGGATATCAAATTAGCATCCCTCCAAAACAGCAGCAACCAAAACTCAAAAATAAGAAAATCTCCAATTACAAAAACAAAAGATTAAAGATCAGCTATGGAGACATTAAAGAACCTTTCCCTATCAATAAAAAAACAAAAAGAATGTTAACCAATTAAACCCGACAACTTGAGAAAAAAATGGAGATTTGAGGTGGTACATCTAAGTATTAAATAAAATGACCATGGGCATGATATAGACAGGGTGGACTTCAAATACAACTTGAATAACACTTGAATTCCTAAGGTGAGTATCTCCAGTTAAAAGAGCCTGCCAGCCGGGCAATGGTAGTGCATGCCTTTAATCCCAGCACTCGGGAGGCAGAAGCAGGCAGATCTCTGTGAGTTCAAGGCCAGCCTGGTCTACAGAGCTAGTCCCAGGACAGGCACCAAAGCTACAGAGAAACCCTGCCTCGGGGGGAGGGGGGAAGCAAGAGAGAAAGAAAAAAAAAAAAACAAAAACAAACCCAAAGCCTGCCAATAATCTTCCTAGGCCCTGAAACCTCTTTTGATTGGACTAGTGCTGTAGACTTTCTTTGTAAAGACAAAAACACTGTTAACAACACACTTGAGCTCAGCACACCACAGAGCATCTCCTTTAGGAATATCAGCTCCTCTATCACGTGATTTAAGTCACTTTCAAGAACCCCACCAAGCAAGCATCATGCATGAATACTAGTATGAGTTACTGAATGACAGTAGATTTGGCCAAGACTTAAGTTAAGAGTGTGATTCTGAAAAAGACCAGAAATTTCAGGAGCATCTCAAAAGAAGAAAGTCAAGCAAAGGGGTAGTTTGTTTTTAAAGAGTGGAAGAGAAACTGAAATAACAGGATAAAATAATAGATTATTCTGGAAACATCTGGGAGCATTTCTTGGTTGTCTCAGAGACTGAGAGGCACTATTTACCTACTGTGGGTGAGGCCAAATATACTACACAATCTTTTACAATACGCAATTTCCCTGATAAAAATGCCAACAATATCACAGGCCCCTCAGTTTCAGTCTTCCTTGCTATAAGTCTAAGAACTTCTAATTAAATGCACAATAGCCCAAATATGAATTGACCAACAAAGCCAGAAATCGTCACGTCTCAACACTGGTTTACATAATAAAATATTACTGCCCTACTCTATATTTTTAATTAAAAAATAAAATTCAAACTAAACTATTATTAGATCATTTTAATATACACCACTACATAGGAATATCATATCTATCTAAATGTGTATAAAAATAGTGTTCTCACTTAAAATTAAGATATAGGCATACATTCAAAGTAAACATGTATTGTCCTTGAATACGTCCCCACATTATCTGTTAACATTATTACATTATCTGTTAGCAAAACACGTACACAAAAGAGCAGGTGAGAATGGACAGGATGCCACCATGAACTCACCTTGGCTGGCATTTGCACCCTGAGGCAGGGCATTGGTTAGGTTGGGTAATTCACCACCATGATTTCCATCTTCCCAGGGACAGACATCAACACTGTTCCATTTTTTCAGCTGTTTTAGCCAGCTTGTCTTCTGCTCCAACTTACAGTGAGGGTTTAATACTATACACATCCAGAGAGCACCTAAAAAGGACAAAGAAATAAATTTCAAAAAACTACAAAAAAGGTTCAAGGTTAACAGCTTAAGGAAAATTTTGAATCACTTCAAGACAGACACAAGTTTGTCAGTTCTCTAATACAAGACAACATACAGCTGAATTTTAAATAAAAGATCAAAGTGCTGTTACACATAAAGATGAGATGTAGTTCACAAGATCTACCTGTAAGCAACTTCTTATTTGTATTATACTTTATATACAAAAGTCAATAACATAAACAATCCTAGGTCCAAAACATAAAGTGTATACATTGGCCCTTCAATATAATATTCCATATCATTCTTTCCCCAAATTAAATTTACTTTCAGATTATCTTTGTATAATAAAATTATACAAAGACTATATAAGAATAAAATTATACTATGGACACAAGTTCCTAGTATCCTTACAAGAATTTCAAACATTATGTTTATTAATTAGTATCTATAATTATGTGCATACATACACACATTCTTATACATACACACAAACACATACATAAACAGAGTAGTATCATTCAGGCTTAGAAGTCAGTAAAATAAATCTTTCACAAATAAGACTTAAAGCCAGGCATGAGGACACAGAGCTATCATTTGGGAAGCTAAGGCAGGAGAGTCACAAGTCTGAGGGAGCTTGTGGTAAACAGTGAGTTCCAGAGTGGTCAAATACCGTATCAGAGACAATCAGACCAAACAAAATTAAAGTCAGCTCCATTAAGCACACTTTCCTAAGCAAATTGAATGGGTACCAATCTTCATATAATCACTAAATGCTAAAATACATATTAATAAACATTTTCCTAGTTTCTCAAAAGTAAATCAATGGAAAGGAATAGCTCATAATTTAGATAATAAGATAATGATGAATTTATTATGATTTCTGTATAGTTCAAAAGAGTAGTTAACACAAATATTTTACAAATTTTAAAATATTAGTAACACCCCCATAGCATTCACAATATGTTTTCTCTAGGAAAGCATGCATGAATGTCTCTGTTTTGATGGTTAACTGTCAGTTGGGTAAAAAAGGCAGAAATAAACAAAATTAACACTGTTTTATTTGGCCAAAAGTGATGCTTACCAGTCTTTCATTTTTAGTGCACCTAATATTGTAAATATAAAACAGCTTAAAATAATTTAAAACAAAATACACAAAGTTTCTAAAAAAACAGCCTCAGCTTGTCTAAACCACAGACATTTATAATCTACATTTTAAATTTTTCATATGCCAGTTAAAAGCAAAACGTGGTCAGCCAAGATTGATATGGAAAGTCCTTCTGTATATGTGCTGCTTTTATTGTATAATGAATAAAGAAGCTGCTTGGGCCTATAACAGGGAAGAATAGAACTAGACAGGAAAACTGAACTAAATGCTGGGAGAAAGAAGGCAGAGTCAAAGAGAAGCCATGTTGCCGCAGCAGGAGACAGATACCGGATGGAACCTTACCAGCAAGCCACAACCACATGGTGATACACAGATTGATAGAAATGGGTTAGTTTAAGATGTAAGAGTTAGCTAGAAATATGCATAAGCTAATAGGCTAAGCAGCGTTTTAATTAATACGGTTTCTGTGTGGTTATTTCGGGTCTGGGTGGCTGGGAAACAAACAAGCAGCCGCAGACAACACAAGATGGAGTGAGCTCTCCAGAAGCTCTCTTTCTCTCGATGATTACAATGAAAAACTCTGGACAAAGTCAAAAACAGTAACCCAAGGTCTCTAAGAAAGTTATTTGGCCATCAGCAAGCTGGCCAAAGAGAGGGAGGAGGACAGCAAGTGACCCATGTGGCTATTATTTTCATCACCTCCTCTCCCAGTTTTTTCTTCTGAATTTGACATAAGATTAGTAACTTCACACAAGGAACACTGCAGGGGCACATGCAAGAAAAAACAGAAGCTTGACTCCCCCCTCCCCGCCATGTATACTGGGAAAGAACACCCAGCCCAGGGCAGTTAAGGAGGGCTATCCCAGTCCTCATCACAGCATGTACACGAGACAGAACTTCAGAGGAACAGCTCAGGCTCCGACACACTGACACGGGAGCCCTCCCGCAAGTGCTGTGACAAGTATGGTCCCATCATCTTAGTTGGTTGTTTCAATTTTTTCACCCTCTAGGGAATTTTAATAGAATCTCGACTCTTACAATATTCAAAATGTCCAGAATCTAAAATCTTGGCTTACAAAGAAATAAGAAAATGTGTTAACCCTCAAGAGAAAAATCAATGGATGTCAAGTAAGATGAGCGAGATGTTAGAATTAGAGACTAGATAGTCGTAGGAACTGTGGTCTATGAGATGAAGATAAAAGCAATCAGGAGGGACAAAAAACCCTAACACCATTCCCAGTAATGAAATAAAAACTATATAAAAAAGAATTAAAGAGAAATTGGAGAAGTGAAAACAGTATGTTAAATAAATTCATTGAATGGGACCAAAAAGGTTTGTTTGTAAGCCTAGCCTTTGATGGCTGAACCATCTAATCCCAGCACTTGGGAGGCAGAGGCAAGTGGATCTCTCTGAGTTCGAGGCCAGCCTGCTCTACAGAGCTAGTTCTAGGATAGCCAAGGCTGCAGAAAGAAACCCTGTCTTGAAAAAAACCAAATTACACCAAAACCACTGGTTCGCAACTGCAAGGAGGCAAAGTACAGAAGTGTAAAGTAGTGGACTGTCACCCACAAAACACGCTTACCACAGGATCCAGACCTCGTTCCTACACACATATTCACGCAGGAACATGAGAAAATGTACTTATAGTAGTTTGAGAACAAAGAAAGACTAAAAACAATCTGAACACCCTAACTAGTAAATGGGTCAACACTATGACATATCCATATAAAAGAGCCAACTGAATCATGGATATACTACACAGATGTGAATGTACTTTGGTCGGTGAAGAACCTATTTTAATGATGTTTCACAGTATGTATTTCATAGTATAGAAATGGACTGCCCCTTCTTGATGGACAGCATCTTCCCGAGGCATCCCCACATGGCATAATGACTCCACAGGCCTCTTTCAAAAGGCATTAATTCCATCATGAGAGTGCATGTTCTAGTCGCCTCCCAAAGGCTCAGCCTCTTGGTACTATCACTTTGAGATTGTATCAGATATCATGTGAATCTGGGGTGGTTACAAATATTCTGACTGTAGCCTTGAGAAAAATCAAACTCAGAGAGGCTGGGAGCCTTTAATACAAGATCCTAAGTATTCTTGGCTTATTTCAGTGACTTCTGTATGACCGAGGAGAAGAGAGATTCATAAAATGTGCCTTGGATTTTCATGCTTGCTTTTCCCTAATTAGAAAATTTCCATTTTTTCAGGAGAATTTCTTTTCTTTTTTCTTTTCAAAAAGCTTAAGTCTTTACTAATTTGCTTGTAATACCCTTTTACTGCTCACCTCCCTAAAGAGAGGTTTCATCCTGAATGGGTGTTCTTACTAGATTCAAGTTTAGTGCCATAATAGATATGGTCTTTTATCTTAACAGTCATTACTACAAAGGCTGTAATTAGCCTTAATAACCAAATTAACCAAATTGAGTAAGTCATTCTCCAAATTTTATTAATTCAGGGTCCTACTTTGGGCATTTATCTCTTTTCCCTCCAGTGTACCTAAAGTATTTGTTACTTTCAGGAACGTTCTTTAACAATATCTCCTGAGTAAATTGGGAGCCTGGGGACCTTGGGAGAGGGTTGAAGGGGAGGGGAGAGGCAGGAAGGGAAACAGAGAAAAATGTAGAGCTCAATAAAAATCAATAAAAATAAAATAAAAGTTATTTAATGATAACATCCCACTCTATGATTTCTCTGAAATGGTAACCCTTTCAAGGACTCCGAGAGAAGGTGGGAAGATGTGGCTATTAGTCAGCATTGCCAGGGCCCTGTCAGTATCAAATCTATGGTGTGCACATCACCCAGTTTGAGAATTATCCACTCCACATATGAGCTCTAGCTTTTTCTCCCACTGTGCTGATTTGAATTAGAAACATTCCTCATAGGTTCCGGCATTTGAACATGATTCCCAGCTGGTCACACAGCTTGGAAGGTTTAGGTGGTACAGCCTTGCTGCAGGAAGTGCATCACAGGGGCAGGCTTTGGGACTATGCAGCCTTATCCTGCCTTCCCTTCTCTGCTTTGTGCGTGGTGGAAGGTGTGAGCTTTCAGGTTCCTGCAGCCATGCCTGCCTCTTGCTGTTGTATGATCTCCTGTCCCTATGGAGCTGTAAGCTGACTCTTTTCTTTCATAAGTTGCCTTTGGCCATGTTTATTACAGCAACAGAGGAGTGACCAACATAGAAGTTGGCACCAGAGAGTGGGGCTATTGCTATAAAGAACCTGACCATGTTGGGTTTTTTTTCTTTTGGAAAAATGTAGAAGACTAGAACTTTGGGCCAGAAAATTGATTGAAACTAGAACTTAAAAGAAGGAAATTCTAGTAAGAGTCCTGAAATAATCATGCTGAGAGAAAGATAAACTAGGCAGGCCCCAGATCAAGGTTTCAAATGGGGAGTAATATTAGCAGGTGCTTCAGAGACCATTCATGGGAAATTTTTGATGAAAAATCTGGCTGCCTTCTGCCCATGTCCTGAGAACTTGCTTGACAAAATTTTAAAAAGTACTGGATCAATTTCTTTGGTGGAGGAGATTTTAAGACACCATAATGGTGAGTCTGTTGCACAACTGTTACTGATTCCCCTTATGCAGGCCTACAGTGAGCAGAACGAGCAGCATGGAAGAAACGGAGAGTGTATAGTGTGGAGAGTGTATGGTGTGGAGAGTGTATAGTGTGGAGAGCGTATAGTGTGGAGAGTGTACAGTGTGGAGAGCGTATAGTGTGGAGAGTGTATGGTGTGGAGAGCGTATAGTGTGGAGAGAGAAGGCGCACTAGAAAGTTCAATGTTAAAGCCAAAGCATGTGCTGACAGCTCTCAGTTTCTAAGGAAATTAGGCCCACAAAGAAAACTCTTAGCTCTGCACTGCAACAAAGGCGTTCCTTGGGCAAGCTCATATTTACCAATCTTCCGACTTCTGCAATAGAGCCCATGGTACTGCACATAGAAAGCAACTGACAAAGAAAAAATCTGTGACTGATGTGAGAAAGGGAGACAGGGACCTCTGGCAGCTGATGTGAGAAACAGGAGAGAGGGATCACTGGCAGCTGAAATTCACAGTGTGATCCACTTGGTGCTCGGTGTAGAGGCATGGAAGATTGCGGGTTCTTCTACCATAGTTTCAGAGAGCCAGGCAGCCTGGGTGGCATGTGACAGAGGAGTCCCTGAACGAAAGCCTCAGAGGACAGCAAAGCTCAAGGGGAAGAACCATCTAAGTCCTTTGAAATTCAAGTCCCAAACACTGGACATGGAGTTACAGGATATGGTGTTTGCCTTGCTGAGCTTGACCTTGCTTTGGTCAAATATATGCCTAACTATGCCCCCAATTCCTCTCTTTTGGAATGACACTGTATTTTCTGTGATTATTAAATGTCTGAGGTATGGAATTTGCTTTTTTTTCCTTCCCAGGGAGTTATAGTCTAGAGTTACCTTGAGTCTCAGAAGAGACTTTGGATATTTAAACTGTGTTGAAACTGTGACAGACTACAGAGCTGTCTGAAGTTGGACTATATATGCATTTTTGATTCTGATAAGGGCGTGAGCCTATGGGGGCCAGGGAGCGCCATGTGGTGGATCAAGTGAGATATCTCCCCCTGCCCCCCCCCCCAGGCTCAGGCAGCTGAGAACCTGGTTCTCAGTTGGTGGTGATGTTTGGGAGATTTGGGTAGTGCAGCTCAGAAAATGCATCATTAGGGGCAGGCTTTGAGATTACATAGCCTGACCCTACTTCTGGCTTGCATAGTCTGCCTGTGTTTGGGTTTGAAGATGTACACTCTAGAGCTCTCTGGACCTGCCCCATCACTGCCTCTTATGCCTCTGAAACTGTATGAAAGCCGATGAAAACGTTCTTCTGGAAGTTACTGTTGTCAGTGTTTTATCATAGCAGCCGAAAGGAGCTAATAAAACCACCCAGCATGCTCTTTCTTCCTCTTTGCCCTGACTAGTCTTCACCCAGTGAGTGACTTCAGCCATATGATATCAAGGAAAAGAACCCCAAGCTAAGGAAGCAAATTCCTTCACCCAAGGAAAAATACAAATACTTTTCACCTAAGGGAAGTAGTTGTCTACTTAGCAGTCTTAGACCTGTTCACATTCTGTATCTGACTACAATCGTTAGAGAACATGGGCAGAAAGGTACAGAAATGGAACATAAGATTGTTCTGAAAGTCTTTTGGATTACTTCTGTATTCTGCCAGTAACAAAATACCAATGCATCAGGAGCTACTCTCAGTAAAAGCGGCTGACAAGGATTAATTGTACCCACCAGGTCTTTGTAGTAAACACTTAGATATGTGATTATCAACACCATTTAGCCCACCTAACATACTCACTGTTTACATTTCCAACAAAAACTGTTCTTTCCATCAACAAGCTCTGGTCTCAAGGGGCCAGCTATGGATGCCCTGTCACATGACTCTGGACAAGCTATGGATGCCCCATCACACGACTCTGGACAAGCTATGGATGCCCTGTCACATGACTCTGGACAAGCTATGGATGCCCCATCATACGACTCTGGACAAGCTATGGATGCCCTGTCACATGACTCTGGACAAGCTATGGATGCCCCATCATACGACTCTGGACAAGCTATGGACGTCCTGTCACTTGACTCTGGACAAGCTATGGATGCCCTGTCACTTGACTCTGGACAAGCTATGGACGCCCTGTCACATGACTCTGGACAAGCTATGGACGCCCTGTCACATGACTCTGGACAAGCTATGGACGCCCTGTCACATGACTCTGGACAAGCTATGGATGCCCCATCATACGACTCTGGACAAGCTATGGACGTCCTGTCACTTGACTCTGGACAAGCTATGGATGCCCTGTCACTTGACTCTGGACAAGCTATGGATGCCCCGTCATACGACTCTGGACAAGCTATGGACGCCCCGTCACATGACTCTGGACAAGCTATGGATGCCCCGTCATACGACTCTGGACAAGCTATGGACGGCCTGTCACATGACTCTGGACAAGCTATGGATGCCCTGTCACATGACTCTGGACAAGCTATGGACGTCCTGTCACATGACCCTGGACAAGCTATGGACGTCCTGTCACATGACTCTGGACAAGCTATGGACGCCCTGTCACATGACTCTGGACAAGCTATGGACGCCCTGTCACATGACTCTGGACAAGCTATGGACGCCCTGTCACATGACTCTGGACAAGCTATGGATGCCCCATCATACGACTCTGGACAAGCTATGGACGTCCTGTCACTTGACTCTGGACAAGCTATGGATGCCCTGTCACTTGACTCTGGACAAGCTATGGATGCCCCGTCATACGACTCTGGACAAGCTATGGACGCCCCGTCACATGACTCTGGACAAGCTATGGATGCCCCGTCATACGACTCTGGACAAGCTATGGACGGCCTGTCACATGACTCTGGACAAGCTATGGATGCCCTGTCACATGACTCTGGACAAGCTATGGACGTCCTGTCACATGACCCTGGACAAGCTATGGACGTCCTGTCACATGACTCTGGACAAGCTATGGACGCCCTGTCACATGACTCTGGACAAGCTATGGACGCCCTGTCACATGACTCTGGACAAGCTATGGATGCCCTGTCACATGATTCTGGACAAGCTATGGATGCCCTGTCACATGACCCTGGACAAGCTATGGACGCCCTGTCACATGACCCTGGACAAGCTATGGACGCCCTGTCACATGACTCTGGACAAGCTATGGACGCCCTGTCACATGACTCTGGACAAGCTATGGACGCCCTGTCACATGACTCTGGACAAGCTATGGACGCCCTGTCACATGACTCTGGACAAGCTATGGACGCCCTGTCACATGACTCTGGACAAGCTATGGACGCCCTGTCACATGACTCTGGACAAGCTATGGACGCCCTGTCACATGACTCTGGACAAGCTATGGACGCCCCGTCACATGATTCTGGACAAGCTATAGATGCCCCGTCACATGACTCTGGACAAGCTATGGACGCCCCGTCACATGACTCTGGACAAGCTATGGATGCCCCGTCACATGACTCTGGACAAGCTATGGATGCCCTGTCACATGACTCTGGACAAGCTATGGACGTCCTGTCACATGACTCTGGACAAGCTATGGATGCCCCGTCATACGACTCTGGACAAGCTATGGACGTCCTGTCACATGACTCTGGACAAGCTATGGACGTCCTGTCACATGACTCTGGACAAGCTATGGATGCCACGTCACATGACCCTGGACAAGCTATGGACGTCCTGTCACATGACTCTGGACAAGCTATGGATGCCCCGTCATACGACTCTGCGCTGCCAGCTCCCTAACTGCAACAAGAGGGACAAGAATGTCTACGTAATTTGTAAGGCTGTTTTGCGCTTATGTCTCTGCCAACTCTAGACTTCACATTACCTCATAAAGGCAGGCTTCACACACACAAACCCCATGAACAAACTTTCAAGAGCTAAGAAATTGACACTGCTGGTTTTTACTCACAACCTGTCCCAACTGGTAAAATCTGCCTTGACTAAAGAGAGGAAACACAGTGCCATACCACAAGAGGAAAAGCAGGGAGTATGTGGCCCCTTTAGTCTATCACAATCGCTAAGCACTTAAAAACGTGCTAGATTATGAAATGAAAAAGTAATTTTTTAGCCTTTTATTTATCACCGATGAGTACTTGTTTTTAAATATGGTGATTTTAGTGCTTTTATTTTCGGTAAATACTAGCTATAATTTTGCCTGAAATTAAAAAAAATATTAGTCAGAGCTAACCAACTATTATATTGAATATGTAAAATTTTATTCTCTATTCTTGTTGAAATCAGGCTGTTCCTGGCTCTGAGTTAATCCAAATTGTAGAAAACTTGTTTTGTTTTGTTTTTTTCAGCTTGTGCCTTACACTGAGAGACTCCATTTTACAAGCGACTTTTGACTCCATTTTGAGGATGGTAGATAGCTCTCCATTTGAATAGACAATGAATGACCCCCTTTGTCTGGCGCCACCCACTGGCAACTACTGATGGATGACAATGACTTCTTCCTGGGAGTAGAAAGGGTGCACTCTAAGTTTATCAGAGTGAATTGCTACTGTAGAGGCACGTAGATGTGTTGAAATCTTATCAAGAAAACAAAGATCAAGACCTCATCAAATATCCATCAGTAAGGAAAGGGTAACCACACTTGGACCCTATAAAAAGTGGTCAACACAGATGATCAGTCTATCGGGTGATGACTTGGTGTGTGCACTAAGATGCAGATAACTCCTCAGTGTTTGTTCAGCCTCCCTGACCTGCTGCCCAAGACTTCTGTTCACCCATATGTTATTTTGAACCCTCTCTGCCCTTAGAATCACCTCACTTGTGCAGTAATCCTGCCCAGTAAGTTTTGACATTGTAGAAAGATAAACGTGCCCGTTTTTTACTCAGTGCATTCATGACTACGACCCACTACCAGTAATATTTATAGATAATTTTAAACTTAACCAATATATCTATGAAAAATTGTAAGAAGTACATTAATTATAGTGAAATTTTAAGGATAACAAACACCTATTCCTGAATCTATTTTTTTTCTCAAAAATAAAACTCAACAGTGAGAATAATGGTTCTCAACCACTGACGACTCTGTGCCCTTCTAGAGATATCTGGCCATATGCGGTGTTGTTTTGGTCATGTAAAGTAGGTCCCAGAGGCACTGCTTAAACATCCTACAGTACACAGGATGAGCCTCCACAACAAAGAACTTGTGCATATGTGAATATTATTAGCTCAAACAATTAGATTCAAATAAATCACTCAACAGATGAAAGAGCTGTAAGCCAAACAAGAAGTCATTCTAAAAACCTAACAAAATAGAAGGTATCCAAACACACTGCATTATTATTGCATGCTGCTTTGTATGCAAATCTTTCTCCCTTCAAGGAAAATCCTAACAATATCAAGTTACACATGTTGGGTTTCTAATTAGATTCTACATTTAACGTCTCTAAATGTCTATCTGTAGGGTACAAAGATTGTTCCACCTAATATAACCAACATTTCTAAAAGTGAATGGTATCTATACTTATTTACCTGACAATAATTGCCGTCATTTTACTGAATCTTTACCTCACATTAACCCTGCTTTCAGTAACACATTAACCCTGTTTTAAATATTTACATAATTATCACATTACCTTTCAAAACAAACAAACAGAAAGCACTACTCTGTAGGGAAGCAGCTGGAGTTTAGGGAGGTGGAGCTATTAGAAGAGGGAGCAAAAACCCTCTCCAAGGGTTCTGTAAATTCTACAGCAACTTAGCCTTTAATCTAGCTATATAGCCAAAAGGTGAGGGTTTTGGTCTTCTTATTTTAAGCTTGGATTTATGAAATTTCCAAGACTAATGATTTTAGTTTTTTGACAGGATCACTTCATCCTTTGCATTTTAAAGTATACTTTATTAACTAAAAATTATGAGTATCCTGAAATCCTTACAACTAATACCTTGTACTTTACTTCTAAACTGGGTTCTTTTTAAAATTGTGTCTTTATTTTTACTGCATGAATGTTTTGCCTATTTACTGTGTGTATGTTTAATATGTATGTCTGTTTACTATGTGTGTGCCTAGTCCCTGTGGAGGTCAGAAGAGGGCATCAGATCCTCTGGAACAGGCGTTATAGGTGGCTGTGAACCACTGTGGGGGTGCTGGGAATCAAACCTGGGTCCTCTGCAAGAACAGCCAGTGCTCGAATCCAATAAGTCATCCAACACTCTCCTGGTTTTACTTGTGCTTATAGACACTCAGGTCAGATAGAAGAAAGAACATTCAAACAAGAACCATCTGAATAAAGCCCAAATAAACAAAATAAAACTGCAGTTTTCAGAACTGACAGGCACAGAAAATAAGTAATTTCAGTGCAGATTCAAACAGTAAATGGGCAAACAAAAGTTAAACATAGGATTCGAGACTGATTACTCAAGTTAGATGAAGCCTGTTTTGTCTGGAAACACTATGATCAGCTCTGTTCAAGTCAAGTCTGTATCAGCGTCTCTGGGGAAATGCATGCAAGTGAGAACCCTTCCTGCCTATTCCTGTATAGTTCTGTATATTCCTGGACATGGCATTATGAATTGAGCAAATGAATCAGCTGCAGACTCTTGCTATGCCTAACTCCACAAGTTATTTTTTTGTGGTTATTACTATTAAATAATTTCAGTGATTAAGTCACAGATTTTTGTGGGGTGTTTTTTTAGAGGGGGAAGGAGGCAGACTCATTAAAATAAATCTGTTCATCTTCTGTAATGGACACCTCTGGAACCATTTATAAATGCTGCTCTTCTCCCTAACTTCTAGGAAGAGAACTCATGTGTATGGTGCTGGGAAAGCAGAGGTGGTGACAATATGAGAAAGGCTGGTGCAGGGCAGAGGAGACAGACGACATCATCAGCTCCAACAGACTAAAAACCAAAGGCTCATTTTGTCTTGTTCCACATTCATAACAAAATGAGCACTGTTAGATGAACAGTTAAGTGTCTAGAGACCAGTGTCATGTAAAGTCTTATGAAGTAGTAGCAGGCAAAGTAAGGCAATCACTTTCAGTACTTCCAAGGGTTCAATGGTTATAAAATAAATCACAATATTTATTTTTGTTCTCAGAGGCTATTATAATAGTATAAATTTCATGCATGATCCAATTATCTAATCATACTTATGTAGAGGCCATGAAATACCTAATTGCAGTCACAAATAGGAGATCACTGGTATAATTAGTTGTGCTAGCAAAACTACAGTCACAAAACTTCTTGGGTCAGACCACACGAAAACCGTGACCCTAATTATGACAGTGTTATTATCAGCATAATGAAGTTTTAATACATCAATCACTCCGTGTTTGGAAAAGTAAGTTTAACTGGAAAAACATTCTTCTTAGAATTTGATACGCTAGCTTTTAATTTATTAAAACATTTCTGGAAATTTTTCAAAATCAGACCCAAGGGATATATAGGGCAGCAAGTTTTAAGAGTGCCTGGGTTAAGCGGGGCTAAACGCCCTGCTAAATGGCACAAGCTTAGTTATCATCCAACCAAATCCCAGATAAATCTGAAATAGTTTCTTTTTGTCAAGAAGGAAAACAGTTAAAGGGAGTTAACTGACATCCTGGATTGTGTTCATTATCTAATAAACAAGCTTTCCCATTGCATTTGATCTGTCAGTGCTGTGAGCTTGGCCTCATTAGGAGTCTCACTCTGTGGGAGATCACACAGCCAGCCTTTAGACATCCTCAACATCCCTCTCCTTTTCAAGGGAGCAAAGGGAAGACAAAAAAAAAAAAAATCAGAGACAAGGAGAGAGAAGGGAGGAGCGGCAGGAGGGTGGTTTTTGCACTCTGAGGAAACACAGTAATAGGTGAGGTAAAGGAATGGCTCGGGAGCCTGCATGAACACTTTCGTGTGTTCTGCGCTGGCTTCATTTCTGGGACATCTTCATAAACAGTTCCACGGTTCATTCATTCAATGGTAATGACTCCAACTCCATATAAACCTATTTCTGAAATCACTCAGTTGGCAAGTGACTTCTTACAATAGCGATTTACTTCATTTTCATGTAGGAATGTAGGAGAGCAACCCTCAAATGGTTTGTGCAGCATACTTCATATTATATCGTGGCTGTCTTCGGCTGCCTTTTATTTCTCATTTATTATTCTGTGTCCTGACTAGACTGTGAGGCTGTGAGTTCCCCAACTACAGCACAGGGTACCACAAGACAAACAAGTAGGTTCTTGTTAATCTGTCTGATATTCTTCCAGAAAAGCACTTCCGGTATTTATACTTAAGTACATCATTGAGCCTTGGAAAGTCGTCTTCCTCTTGCTGGGCACCGAGAACTAATTCAGACAGAAATCCATCAAAAGGCATACTAAAAAGTGATCAAATTGACTGGTGCTGATTGTTCTGGGATATCAATAGTGAAGTAAACACCAGCTACTTCTGTGAGATACCAGAAGAAGGGGAGAGGGTTCTTGCAATAGTCTGTCTGACTAGAACACTGATTTGTTCATAAAAACAATTTCTGAACACATTGACTTTCTATGAAGTGCAAAGAACTTATGATGGGTGTTGGGTTTCCTAGAGAGCAGAATGTTTCATTTTGCTCTAATTCACTCTTATTACTGAATTAAACTTTGATGTATTGGTCTTGACAAGTGCTTCATGCTGACTGTATTGTGTATGATAGTATAATCACTCTCCATGTATTTCCCACGGGCTGCGTGATTAATGCAATAGATTACCTGCAGCATGGATGGCAAGAGGGAAGCAGTGCCCCTCTATACGCTAAAGTGTTTGCATTTCAGGGCACGCGTGTGTGTGCATGCACACATGGGCACCCATGAATATCCTGGGCAGAGGCAGCCAGATAAACCTAAAGTGGGAGAATATAAAACTGATGACACATTGAAGATATTTTCCCAGTGTTTACTATAAAAATATACTTCTTAAAGCTTCCAAGAAGGTAGATGGCTTTGTACATCAAGTATTCATTCACTTTCATCTTCACAGATGTTTACTGAGCACCAACTATATGCCCGACACATCTTTCACCTTTCAGGAGGAATAACTAAAAACATGTGTTACTTTTAATGTTCTAGTTAGTAGAACAGAAGGGGAAAAGACGGTATAATTAAAAAAAGACAGGGACTAAAAACATTTTTTAGAAGATGGCCAGAAAATTAGTTTCATCTCTTAATAATGACAGCAATGACAAGAAGATTAATAATATTAAATACACTAAGTAGTTTAATACTTTAAAATATTCTTTATATAGATTTGGTCTGTTTGTCTAGGAAAGTGTATGTTATGTGAATGACAGACCTGCTCACCAGGGGACTGTATATGTATATGCTAAGCATGCTGGTGACGTGTGATAGGCAGAGGGATTTTTGTGCTCTTAGCAGTACTGTCAAGGCGTTTCTCCTTGCACAATTTTCTCTCAGTTCCAACCGGGCCCTGACTGGAACTCTGCCAATGCTATCTTGGCTTATCCAAGCTGCTACTCCCAATCCAAACTATTGCAAGGTACCTGTTCCAATTCTCATTTTATCAATGTTTTTTACATTCTTCTCCGGGTCTGCTGATGCAAAAATTTGATATTTACTAATATATTCCAGAATTAAAGGAGTCAACAAGGTATAACTGATGATGGGTCAAAATCAGGTTTTCCTTGACATCTCAAATGTTTTCTTTGCAAGATAAAGCCACAGAGCTCAGAGTGTTGCCCACATTCCAGACACTACCTCTGGTCAGGACTGCTTAGTCACCGGGGCAAAGCAAAAGACACGGGCCCCAATGGGGCTGCCAAACTCACTCTAGAATGCCAATGAGAGAAGCAGCAGTCTCTTAATCAGGTGGCACTTTCCTTAATTTTAAGTTTGAAATTCTAAAGGAAGTCATTAAAATGTTACAAAATGATCAGATAAGCCTATGGTGACCTCATAAAACTTCACTTGCTGCAAATTATTTAGCATCTTTCTGCCACAAAGTATATGAGAAAGTTGCCCGCATGAATTGAAGTCATTCTGTTCTGTATCTCAAGAAACCTGAGGATTTTAAGGACTCACTACTGCAGACAGAGATTGTGAAACAAACATTTCTAATCTTAGAACTCTCTAATCCTTGAAACTGTTCCCAAGAAGCCTAGGATCTAACTCAGTAAGTCACAATGCTGTGCCTGAGTGGGACCTGCCTCCTCCCGAGTCCTCTTCTACTCCTAGGGCTTTGTTGGGCAGCGGCTGAACACCTTTTAAGGAGGACAAGCATGGCTTATATCCTCCACTCTCCATCCCCGTAGAACTACGACGTAATGCAACGATGGTATCTGTGAAGCGCCTTTCCCAGTGCCAGCACACACCAAGAGCAGCCCTGGTAGCTGCTTCAGGCCCACCTTTAGATGCCCCTTCTTTCAGTCTAGCTCCTGGCCTGCCTGATTCGCTTCAAATCCCTTGCGAATTCCAAACAGCTTAAGATGGAGAGTTTCTCAGTCCTCAACGATCTTTGTAAGCTGCTACATCAAGGGAAGAATGTTCCATAGCCTTTCTTCACATTGACTCTCCTGCTAGATCAGTGGTTCTCAACCTGTGGGTCTTGACCCCTCCACAGGGGTTACAGATCAGATATCCTACATATCAGATATTTACATTATAATTCATAATAGTAGCAAAATTAGTTGTGAATTAACAATAAAATAGCTGTCTGATTGGGAGTCAGCATACCATAAGAACCTGTACCAAAAGGTCACAGCATCAGGAAGGTTGAGAGGTACTACTCTACATCCAACACCATAACAAGTCTTCTAGACCACAGCCCAGCGGAGCCATTTCAGCCGCATTTCCCCTTGGTGGCTGTTTCTTGGGGAAAAGAACAGTAATAGCTCGTAGGAAGTGGAGGTAGACCTTTCCTAGAAATTATTTTTAAGAGGAAAAGGACATTTTATACCAACTCTGATTAATTCCTATTAGCCGCTAACGTAAGAATATGCATTATAATTGAACTATTTTAGATAAACAACATTAAAAAAAGTAAAGCGAATCCATCTTTGAATGCCATATAGTATGCATATATGGTTTCATTACAACAAACCATATCTTAACTTCTAGCCAAATTGCTAGAATATTTAAAATAGAGTGTCTGGGTGGAAGCATCCCCCAAGCCCCTGGCAGTTTATAAAAACACAACAGTGAAATTATTCTAAACCATCTAAGTTTGTTATAAATGATTTAACTGTACATGCAGATAATTTACACTACAGTATCTTTAAGAATCCACAATTTGTTCTGTAATGAAACCAAGTGACCTATAATGATCTCATTTAATCCCGAGAGCCTATTACTTCTTATTAATACATATTTACAGTTTTTTTCTTTCCTACACGGGGTATTAAATGGATAATTAAACCCTAGAAACTCTAGTCAAAAGAAAGACAGTTCAGATAATTACATGGGATGTAGTTATCATAGGTTTGCTCATTGTAAAGAATACATTCTTTCCTTTCTAACTTCTGATTTAAACTACAAATTACTCTGAAGCAGAGAAAATCCCCCTCTTCTGAACTCCACAGCAGGAGAATCCGCAGGCCTGTGACCAGAGAACACAGAGCAGTTCCATTTAAGAGGCACACAGTGACGTGACTACAAAACCCAGGGTCTGGTAGGAGCAGCAGCAACTGGGCATTCTGAGAACAAGGATATTGCATACACACATGGTCCTGCATGCAGAAGGAGATCCGAATTATAACACAGGAAGCAAAGGAAACCAAGACAGGAGCACACTCCATCCCAGGCAAGAAGGCTCACAGGACCTTCTTTGACTCCATGAGATGAAGGCGTGTCACCAACTCCAGGACTGCCACCAGGGCAGAGACACTGAGCAAATGGTTTCCACCGACCATTACCAAAGGGGACTGGGGAGTGTGACTGAAATTTCACTGGATTCCAACTGTAAGCTTGTCCTATCTGTGTTTGTGATCAGCTTACTGAGTTATGGCCTCTGCTCTCAAAAGCAGAAGTAAGCTGCTATTTAGCAGTATGTTTGCTTTTCCCAAAAGGTCTGAAGTTAGACTCCCTGAAAACATGGCTGCTCACAGGCAGCTAGACTGCCTGGGATAAGTTCAGTCAGGATGGTGGCTTAGTGAAGAAGACAAACAGCAAGAACCCGTTTGCCAAGACTTATGTCCACTTGCCCTCCACTTTACCTCTGCGAAGTATAGATGCCTGACAGAGATATCTAACCGTATTTTAGGGTAAACTGCTAATGCTGTATTGGTTAAAAATTAGCACTAAAAATTATACCTATATCACAATGCTGTTTTAAGGATTAAGTAATATAACACATGCAAGAAACTGCTGTGTACAGTACTTGAAAATTAAGTGTAGACAACTGTGTTATTCGTAGTACTTGAACTAAAATAGGAAATTAAAAAAAAACAAGTCCAGGACCTCTGCTGTCTCTTGGGCTCACTCTCCTCCTCTCTTAGGTTAAGGGCCAATGAACAAGGCTGGACTGGGGAGTTTATGGCTATTATTTTGACAGTAAACACCTTTCTCACTGTGCCTTCCCTGTCTTGGTCCACACTGCTTTCTCCGTCTGGGACACTAATCCTACTTCCTGTCACTTCTTCCCACTGACACCTTATAAACCACATTCAGGTCGGCTTCTACCATCCCCGACTTCCTGGTTCATTACAACTGTTTTAATTTACATGTCTCCTGATACTTGCAAGTTTCCGCTCCCTCTTTACTATCAGTACCAGTAACATTAAAATCTAGATCCAGAGTCTGTTCTTCTGGGTATAGTGCCAACTGGAATAAAACTTCTGGAAGGGGGGGGAGGGTACCAGCAGCACACACAGTGGTAAAGCTGTATTCATCTAGTGCCCAGGGGAAGACAGACTGTCAGATGACAAGGAAGTCCTGATGAGCAGTTCATTAGACCTGAATTCTACCCTGACAGCTGTATGGAGGTTTCCCAGTCTGTGCTGACAAGTTTCTCCTGCAAGGGCATTCTGGGGATTGCTGTTTGCTTTCATCCCTAACGAAGTAACCCTGTATACAGCAAGTCATTTTGTAAGGCTTTCTAGTTTTGTGTGAAGCAGTGACTCCTTGATTAGGTTTTAACCATAACTGACTTAAATATAAGCCAAGCCAAAATCTGAATTTACCATAGAAACTAACAGTGGCAGTTATTAAGTCTGCTGCGTCCAGAGATGTTAGATGTCATTCTCCAGAATAGAACGCTTAAGTTTTTATTTCTGGCTGTGAACAAAGAGTGTCCTAAATTACGAGGCTTATTCTGAATGTGTGACTTCAAGAATAGCAAGGAAAATGCAAAAGGATGCTTATCCACATCTGGGATGCAGAGGAGAAGGCATTCCAGGTCCAGGGAGCTGGTCATTTTTAATATTTTTCTCTAAATGTGGCCCCAACTGGTGGGCGAGTTCTCTACTGGTGACTAAACTTACCCTGATCCCAGGTGCCCTGGATCTATATACGACCACTTAGTCTCACACCCGACCCTGGATCATTGTTCTTTAAGTGAAATTAGAATTAGGAAGAATGCTTAAATCCACCAGCTTCTGCCCACAAAGAAGTCAGTCCCCAGATGAGAAGATGTGAAAAGAATTACAAGCGCTGCCACCTTGTTCTCAAGAACTATGTGCACAAACTCACTATGGATTTTTTCTGCCCTTGCAGCTCATCTTCTTCCTATGAGAAGGGCTCACGTACTAGACAGCAGAGTGCATGATTTTCCTCCAAAAGAAAACTCAGTGTTTCAAATGCGGGGGACACGGTGTACGACACTTGAAAAGTCAGGAATTTTCCATGTGACAAAAACGGTAATTAAATTGCATTTTACTGTTTCCTCTAATGACATCCATTTTAATTAGGTGTTAATAGACTGGCAGCCACAACCTATAACTTTATGATGCAAAGTAAAAATTACAGTCTTATAAAACATTTAAGGAAGGGGACTCACCAAAGCCTCAGAGAGGTTACACTATACCCCTCATCCCTAAAGACTTGCCTGGTAATTAAGTGTGGTGAACAGGCAGCCATTAGGGCTAACAGTAGCTGTGCTTGCCACAAGTTAGCAGTAGGCTGTTCTTTCAGGTCACGCGTCTTTCTAGGATCTAATTCCCAGAAAATATGTGTGTCACTAATAAAGACTGCAAGAGCAGAAATGTTTGCCTGACTACTAAATGTATGGCCTTGATCAAACATGCGGTCTTTCCACCATTGCCACGGGGCTTGCTTTTCTGTCTTGAGATTGTAATACGGACTTTTCCCCATTGTTGATTATGATTCAAAATTACTCATCTTCAGAACACTGCCATGTGTTTGGGAAAATGAGTATCACACACAGAGAGTAAAATTATTATCTGAAGAAAACTGTTTCATGCACAAGATAAATGCATCTGCAAATGAGGAGCAATAAGCGGGGTCTTAATAGCATGCATCTGCATCTAGTTCATCCTACGTTATGAAAACTAGGGAGTAAATCACAAAAATGAATTCAGGCCACACGAGTAGCACAGGCACTTACATTGGGTCCTGGGAAAAACTAGCCTCTTTGTTAGCTGGAGAATAGGGGAAGAAACAGGCTGCCCAAAACAACTTTGCACATATTTATGTGAAAAGGAAGAGTTTAGAAAATGAAGCTGCTATTTTAAACTATTTCTGAAGCATCAACAGTGTGAAATTTCATAAATCACATATAACCAGAAAGTTACAAATCTTGGGAAGGGGGCTATCTGGCCCTATGAAAACGATTCTGTCATCTTCTGGCTGACAATCTGATGGCTCTGGATCCTTTGCCAAGAAGCAGAGTTACTTGGCTACGATGCGTGTACACTTATCACACGGAAGCGCTCATGCCAGGAAATCTTTTTTCCTTTCCTGGTGTACTGGCCACTGCCAGAGATGGACCCATCGACTCCACTGGTGCTAAGGAGTTAAGCATCTGGGATTTAATTTAACAGTTTCGGCTTTATTAAGCTGTCATGGAGCGGCCCCACTTTGATAACAGTAGCTGCTCCAATTATGGCTTGGTTTAGGGTTGACAAGTATAATGATTCACTCGTGGCACATGAGAAGCAATAAAAGGTTGTTTTGCATTACAGCTTTAAAAATGTGGGCACTTTTTTCATTTAATTTGTCACTTAGCTTTTGCTAAGAGGACATTTAAATTGCAGTAAAAGGCAAATGGGGCTTTTAGTTTAAATGTAATCCCCATATTTAAATGATCTGTAATGGTGCAATGTTGGAGTGGGAACACTATTGTCTCACAGTGGGTCCTGATGGTGACATGTGACATTTGTATTCAGGTCCTGTATTATCCATGTGGCTAAAGGGCTTCCAATTTCATTTCACAGCCAGAAGCCTGCAGAAAACACCAATTAACTTGCAGATCCCATTTGCCCACAAAACTCAGCCTCTTCTCAATGTCTGGCATCTGGCAGTGCTCAGCATTTAATTCCAGAGCACAGCCTTGAAGCAATGTGAGACCCGTGTAGGGGCACAAAGTCAAATTCCCCCATTTTATTAAGAAGCAAAAGCCTTTCCTTTTGTAGTCTAGAAGGAACTTGAAGTTAATTTTTTGGTGAACAAGTATTAAGATGTGATAGCTACTATAACTTCTCTAGGGGATTTCTCACAAAACTTAGATCCCACTAAAGTGGCAGCGGAGTCCACAGGCAAACTTCACTGGTCTAGTCATGATTTCAAGATGGGGAAGCGGGAGAAAGACGAAGGGCGCGAGGGGGAGTGTGTGTACCTGCAGATATATGTATGCATGCACATGTTTGTGTGCATGCGTTCTTGATCCTTGTCTGAAATCAAACAACTTGACTAAAATCTGGGTCTTAATAAAGCAGTCCGTAGACATTATAACTGGAGTCAGCTGCCAAAATCTCCCACCCAATGAGAACTCCTATTTCAGACTGAAGGTCTTGACACACATTTTTCAAAGCCAACTTGGAAAGGTGAGACCTGACTATATTAAATGTAAACACTGTAAATTTTGTTCAACAGTATCCTTTGTATTTCTTCTTTTTTTGGTAACTAAAATATTCAAGTGACATTTTCTTTCTAAGCAATATGAACAGTACCGTCACATTTCTCAGTATCACAGTCTAGGATCTTATACACTTAATAGTAACGTGTATTTTCCCTACACGAGCCCCTCCATTATTGTTATTTTTTAACTTTTTTATTTTATGCAGCTATTTGGCCTACATGTCATACCTGTGTGAGGATGTCAAATCTTGGAATTGCAGTCATTAGTTGCCATGTGGGTGCTGGGAATTGAACCAAGGACCTCTGGAAGAGCAGTAGTGCTCTTAACCACTGAGCCAATGTCCCATTATTGATTATTATTGCTCATGCTTTTTAACCTTTATGGTCTGACTAGTGAATTCATGTATTATGGAGTCACAAGCGAAAAAGGCTTTATTTGAAAAACTAACTCACTCAGTTTTCTATAGAAATATTTACTTAAACCATCTAGTCCCCTGAGTTCTTCAATACCACACCATGCCCTCAGATCTCATTGCAATACATGGTAGCTATTTACTGTTTTTACAGATTGACTTAAATTTGACAGGGAGAAAAGCTACTATCAATATTTCAGGAGACCCAAGGAAAGTATGAGACACAAGATAGTATTTTTCAAAATATGCTAGAAAAAAATTTAAAGGAAACACCTTGACACTTGGCAAGTAGCAGACGTACTTCTATAGAAACAAACCAACCGGAGTTCTTATGCCTACAGTCAAGTCTCCCTGAACAAGAAGAAACACTGACGTCAATTTTTAAGTAGCTTATTGTATGATCCCAATGATTCCAGTTCACCAACTTATAGAAATCTTCCTGGGTCCAAATTCCTCAGCTTCAAATCCTTCATCTTAAAAGTGCCTTTCATTACAATGATGCAGGGCCCTTCCTAGACAAATGTCCGTCTTCAGCTAGTTTAGGCTTGGGATCCAAACGCACCAAGCAGCAGTTGACTGCCAGCTATCAGGAATTTACTGAAACTGCAGATGCAGCAAGCATTTTCCTCTTTTGAAACTAGTAGACAGAAATACAATGTCTGCTACCCTATGGATCTCTTAATAGAAAGACAAGCTAACAAATGTATTACTATTTTTCATTTCTGTAGCAAATGAACACTAGGTAAGGAGCCTCATTCCCAGTATTTTTAGGTTGAACATGACAAGAAAATGACTCTCTCTCTCTCTCTCTCTCTCTCTCTCTCTCTCTCTTTTTTACAGCCACCTGCTGTATTTACATCTTTAATCACCAGAGATTTTGGACAATAAAATTTTAGTTTTTGCCATATATTCTCTATTCTCAAGAACAATGGTTGACCTAGGTCGGTATCTGCTAAAAATATAGTGAGTATTCAAATCACTTCTGAGAATTCCAACGAGAGGAAAAAGCAAGGCAGACTCAAAAAATGAGATGAAATAGCCAGGAACTGATCCCACAATGTAAACCATTTGTTCTAAAAATACAGAACCTTTTACCAAGTATCTAAAGGGACATTCCTGTGCTGGCTTCTCTCAGGAGCAGACACTCCCCAGGCTCTGCCACAGCTGCATTCTCCAAACACTAGTCTGAGTCCTTTTCTACCTCCCCATCTGCACAAAGCAAACTGATGCGGGTTTGCAGGGAGCAGCTCTCTCCCGCATCCATAGGACCATGTTCCTAAATAGCCACCTGTGGTCTTATCTACAACAAAGCTCAATGTAGATGGACAGGAAACTCATTTACCAAGCTCATCCCAGAGCTGCCTGTATTTGTCAGTCATTGCAGTGCCTTGCTGCCTCCAAAGTGACAGGCGAGGGTCAGCCATGAACTGCTCTGTGATCAAGGTCAACATACGGGCCCCATTGGAGTCTCTCATCTTCAACATCTCCCGCACCTAGTGGGGAAACGAAACAAAAATGTTAAAATTTACAAGTAAATAAACAGCCACACAAGAGACTAGGAATGTGCTTATATGTATATATGAGAGAGAAGCCTTCACACCAGTCCTCTAAAGCATACAAAAGTAGGAAAAACCATCCTGCATCCTAAACTGCAATATAATAAGAAAAGGCACTCTCAATTATTATAAATTATGCTTTAGAAGCTACATGCAATAATGAAGCTTTCCCAACTTTTCAATTTTAAATGTTTTGGTGAGTTTTATTCATTTGAATAAGGCAATTATACCATGTTTCACATGTAGGGTAAAAATGCATAGGGTGTGTGTGCAAATGTGTGTGTGCGCATGCATGTGCATATGGCTCTATGAGATAAGGTCTTACTATAGCTCAATCTGACATCTAACTCATGATTCTCCTGCCTCAGCTTTTTGACTGCTGAGATTATAGGCATGTGATATCACATCTGGCATAAGTTTTGAAGATTTCCCTCAAAGAATGCCTTTTATCTGAACCAGATCTACTTTGTGGTCAGACTATACTCAACAAAATAAATGACTAGCTAATTCCTGCTTCAACAAACCACAGAAGTGCCAGAAAGTGGTATCCGAACCTGATACATTCATGAGAACTGGTTTAGCACACCCGAGTGATGGCACACCTTTGCTGGAATACAGGAGCTGCATAAACACACACACACACACACACACACACACACAGTTTAGTATATTCCAGACTCCCCTACTGATCATATTTACCAGCAGAGTCGCAGAACCCAAGGCACGCCACTGAACATGGTTTGGGGATCGTGTAAACTGATCTGACTGTGTAAGTTTCCTTGAGATATAACTCACATTCCATACAAGTCATCAGTTTCAACTCTGTAATTCAATATTTCTTACAATATTCACAAAATTGTGCAAGAACTTTACTTTTTTAAGATATATTAATAATTTGGGCATGTTCTTTCTTGCTGAATTATTTACATGCGAGCAGTAGCATAGTCATCTCCAAAGATGCATGGGTTCCAGAACCTCATGGCAACACTGAAATCTTCACCTGCCCAAATTTCTAATAGTTCTATGTACCCTACACAAACACGTCAAAGCAACTCTACATTAACCTGTGACACATTGTAACTAATACAATGTTGTCAATACACAATATGCTGTGTTCATACTAGCTGTGATGTTACCATCCAAGGGTGACAAGAAGAAAAAATCTGTACATCTTCAATACAAATGGAAACATCTTCATAGACTAAACTACGTTTTCAGTCCATGAATGGTTTCTCTGTCGGTGCAGAACCTGAGGATACAAAGGGCTGTGCACATTCATGCAAACGAGAAGGCTTTGCAGTGCTAAGAGGAATTGGACAGAGCCTGGAGGTTTAAGAATGCTCAGTCTGTACGAAGGCTCCACAGAGCACCAATACAAACAAACAAACAATATCTGACTTAATAATTGAACTTGGTCTTTCAAGCTGAAGTCATGAACTGTCCGTTTTCCTGTGCTGCACTACCCAACTTAGAAAAGATAAACACCAGGGTTAATCTGTCTACAGGAAATCATAAATGAATAAAACTTTAAAGTGTATGGTGCTCACTACATATTTAACAAATGAGAATCCTAACTCAATGACAGTTGTCCCTGTGATAAATTCCTGGTACAGGGTCCTGTAGGTGGGGAGGGGGATTCTCTTCAGGATGCGGTTTGAAAGACAAGGCATGAAAACCAAAGGCTCAACTGCAATACAGCACTCCAAAGACCACAGATTCTCCACCTCAGGCTTGGGCCGAGATATGCACCAAACTCCCCAGGCCCTTGAGCATTCGAGTCTTGTAAAGACCGGCAAGCACTTTCTCCCTGAACCCAAATATGGAACACCACAAAGTCACCAACAGGCGATGTCAGGAGGACAGGGGGTTGCCATTTGTGGACACTGTGCTCAAGAATTAGATATATATCTATGCTCAACACTGAATTTTCAAACAGCATGCAGACTAGACCAGATTATAACCCTCATTTCATGAATTCTAAAGCCAAGCCTCAAAAAAATTAGGCAACTGCTCAGTGAACAAAAATAACAGCTGGAATCAGAAACTGCATCTGCCTTAAGGCTAAAAATGCTATACATTTATATATTTCCAAAATTAGTTGCTGCTATTACTTCATATGCATATGTAACAACTGCAGACTAGCTAAAAGTACACATTTTACATTGCTTCCACTTGGTTACAATGCACTCTGTGGACACGAACATGTGAATGCTTCCTCTGGGTCTGAAAACCTACTGGATTTGATTTGTTTTATGGATACATTTCTAAGCTGGTACTCAGCAACAATAAAATCATTGTTTAACTATTATTGAACATATAAACCCAAAATATGTCTAGTAATCAAACTCAAGTACATTTGTTGTCTACAGTTAATACATTTCAAGAATATTAGCTGTAAAGAATGGCAAATTTAAAGTACCTGTGTACCAAGAACTAATTAAATCACGTGTGGTGTCTTTCTAGATTCAAATGCCCTGCATTATAAACAAACTTGCAAACCTGATCATCTACATATGCCTGCAAGATAAATCTTTTTAACAGAACACACTAGTCTCTGTCCATATTCAGTAACAGAATTCATGCTAAACTTTCTGAATTAAAAATAAATGAACACAGAATATAAAACCTTAAATTTTTGTGAATACCAGAGAAGCTGTTTAATGAAATCAATTAATAAAGTTAACTGTTCCCTTAAAAGTAATTTTAATACATTATCTACAATAATGACTATACCTTCAAGAGAAATACGATGGTTTGGTATTGGGGTTTGTGTGCATGTATGTGTGGGGGTACGTATGTGTTCATGTGTAGGTTATCAAGCACATGTGAGCTTACAGAGGCTAGAGGGTGACGTGCTCATGTAGCATGTCCTCCTCTATCACTTTACACATCTTTCTCTCCTCACCTCTCCACCTCTTATCCAACCATCCATCCATCCATCCATCCATCCATCCATCCATCCATCCATCCATCCATCCATCCAGTCATCTCTCAAGACAGAGTCTGTAACCAAACCTGAAACAGTAATTGGCTGGGCTGGCTAGACTCCACTCCCCAAGGCTCAGATTACAAGCATGCCACCACCACACCCAGCTTTTATGCGGCCTCTGGGGAATCTAAACTCATGTTCGCATGCTTGTACAGGGGGCACTTTACCCACCAAGCCATTTCACTAGTCCAAATATTATTTTCAAAAAGCACTTTACCCAGTATTCAGAAATTATGGCAATGTGTGGTAAAACTTCTGATCACAAAGAACTTGGATTAACAATAGCAAGTATTTCTTAGGCCATTGATTTTTAGTAGTTGAAATAAACACCATTATTTAATGGGAAGACATATGTTACTATTAGTTTTATAGATGAGAAAACTGACAAATAATTTCCCAAAGTTTTTAGTACTCACTTAGATAGGGTAGAACGTTGAAGTCTATGAAACTAACTCACAGTTTTGAAACTAAGTATCACTGAAATTAAGATATAGATAGTATATGTATAAAAGAAGTGTTTAGTTTAAAATTATGCTTCACTTGGGGAAATTACCTAGAAAAAGTAACACCTGGAAGGACGTCAAGTAACATTAAAGCCTTACTTTGTTTTTACTGTTGAAAGAAGTTATGGGGTTTGTTTCCTTGTTTACTTGGTTGGTTTTTGGAGACAGAGTTTCTCATGTGTTAACAGCCCTGGCTGTCCTAGAACTCACTCTGTAGACCAGGCTGGCCTTCAACTCAGAGATCCACCTGCCTCTGTCCCTTGAGTGCTGGGATTATAGGTGCACACCACCACCTCGGAAAAGTTTGTTAAAACTAACAATTATCATCATTTTATAGTAACTAAGAGACAAAATGACCCACTTGCTGTGGAAGGTCACGTAAACAAGTTAAAGCTTGTATTATAATACAGGTTTTTTTTCCCACTGATTTATTTGCTTAAAATCTCCACCCTATTCCATACAGGACTGTAACACAGTTACCATATATGCTCCTATACTTGGAATCCTTCTTTGAAACAGAAAGCCATACCTTTGCAAAGAGCAAGTTAAGTTGCTTCCCCGATCCATGGTACCCTCCCTGGGAAAGGAACAGTTTAACCTGCTCCTGCACCTGCTCTTCATCCAAGTGCCAGCAGTTCTCATCGTCGATGCTAGCACCTGCCGTGGGATCAGGAGCACCTACAAAGAAAAGGGACACGGGCTGGATTAAAGCTGTGCTCAGAGGTTCCAACAACAAATCTGGAAATAATTCTGACTCAAGTTTTACATAAACACTTTTAAAATCCATCTCAGTCTCAATTATATATACCAATTTCTGACGGAAATAAATGCAATTCACCTTTGAATTCCAAGACCTTCCTTATCTGCACTTAGTCAAAGGCAGATTACTGCAGAACTCAAGTTCTACGGAGTATAGACACAGAGCCTCTTGCTTACACATTTCCTAGAAAATTAAAGGGTCGCAGTGTGGTAGTGACACGTGCCTTTAATCCCAGCACTTGGGAGGCAGAGACAGGCCTGGTCGACAGAGCTAGTTCCAGGACAGTCAGGGCTACAGAGAGAAGCCCAGTCTCAAAAACAAGACAAAAACAATTAAAGATACCTTACTGTAAATGCATGGCATAGGAAAATATGTGTAGGACATACTAGAAAAATATTTCTCACTGACACCCAGAAAATACAGAACAAGTCATTCAGCATCGGACTTCACTCTTTCCTGTTGACCATCCTCTGCTACCATAACAACAAGATGCTGACCTAAGTCTTTCCTTGCAGAAAAGTAAAGATTAAAAAGGGAAACTAAGACACATGGGAGCAGGCAGTGCAGCTGTTGCTCTAACTCAGGTTGTAGTATTACCTTGCCAAACTGCATTAATATTTTATTGCTGAAGTACACAGGAAAGACAACAGCTATGTAATAAATCCAGTGAGCGAAGGCTACCTTACAAATTTACAAGTTACCCAGCTACTCAGGGAAAAGCTTTAAGCTTCATTATTTGTTAAGAAAATAAAACAATGGCATGTAAGACCTATAAGAAATAAGATTTTAAATATAAGAACATGTCACGTCGTCTCATAAACCTTTCAACAGCCTTTAGACATAGAGATGATTCTACATCACTTTCACTCAATGATGAAGTGCAAAATTAACTGTTCAAGGAAATAATCACTAATGTCTCCTTAGAAACTGGGTCTGCTTGACCCTAGTAGAGGGCCACGGTGGAACAAATCCTACAAAGTGGAATTTATTCTTTCAGACAGTCAATATAGCCACAGTGGCAACTCTGCTAGCTTGCCTCTTTGCAAGAACATGGAGATATAATGGTATTTAAAACACACAGAATTCCTGTTCCGAACTAATTTAAAACCTATTTTTTATCTAGTTCCTACAATAATACCACTTATACTATGCCTACTATGCATATGAGTTTATGTACTTACATGATCACAGCTGTAAATTAAGCTGAAAAGTCTGACTAGAAAGAAAAACCCTTAGCATAAATGAAGTGACCTAATATTTGCTATTCTATTTCTTTAAAAAAAATAACTTGTTATAACCCTTTACATTAATTCTATACCATAGTTGAACTGCAACAACTATTTGGAAAGCAGTGCAGTAGTGACGACACGAATGTGTGACCTGCAGATGTGGATGCAGAGTGCTGGATGGTGATAGCTCCTCAAAGGCAGGTTTGAGAGACTTACCTTCAGGATACGGCAATGAGCTGAGATCTGACTAGAGACGGGGAAAGAGGGATGGGTCACATGTGGGACTAAAAATAGAATGTGGGCAGAGGCCTTAGGCAGAAAAAAGCCTAGTAGATAGAAATAAAAGTCCAATCAACCTGAGAGTAGAGGGCCTACGGCAGAGCAGCCCAAGACAATCCTGGAGGGACGAGGATTCTCAGCTTGATAGCTGAGGAGCTCAGGGCCTCTTTCCTTGGGGCAATGAATAGGAACTTACGAGGATGGTACCTGAAGTAGGAGAATGAACTCCTCTTTATCCTGATGTCCATCACCTGAGCATTCTTACCATAAAATGTTAATCATGCAGCCTCAGAAATGAATGGGGGTAGTCTCCCTGTACTACACTGGAGTACAAGTAATCTAAAATTATCACTGGATGAAAAAACAAGAGGAGAAAATTATACATAAATGCACTAATTTCATGTTGACAATGAGGCTTTTTAAAAGAAGTTATGCATTATTATCTCCTTACACAAACAATCTGAGAAAGACAACACAGATGCACGAAGACTTGGTGAAGATGTAAACATGGAAGGGATCATGGAGTGTGGAGAGGCACTGGTTTCTAGATCAAACTGCTATACAGAATATGGGACAATTCCCTGACATAGAGAAGATCAAATCTGGGAGTTCAGCTTTAAATATAGTGAATGTGGAATACCTTGGAGACAGGACAAAAGAGGGCAAAGGATATTAATCAGGAAGGAGGCACGCTGAGGGAGGCAGGGCATGTTTAAGAAGGCAGTCAGGAGAGCGAGTGCCCTGGTGCAGGTTTACATTTAAATGCTAGAGGAAAAGGAGTGAGGGCAGTGGGAATGAGTGTCCTCTTAGAAGAGCTGAAAAGACTTTCCCACAAAGTGAAAAGTTGCTCTAATTAGGTACTGGGCAATTAGGCTGATGTCCAAGCTGTGTACAAGTGAGGATTTTATCTGTCCCTATTGTCGCAACAGTCTGGGAACCAAACACTCAGAGGGAAGCATCAAAAAGAGAAGGGGGCAAAGCAATTATTTCCTCCCTAACGATTCTTTTTGAAACGCTAAAAACCATTGTAAAGTATCCTTACATACATGGACTCTCATTTCACAGGAAGCTGTAAGGACACATACATAATGCTACTGTAACCAGTAGGTCTACAAATGGTATCTCAGAGGGAGTCAGAGTCCCTAATTCCCCAACCGTCCATTTCGGTTACTGGGACCTCTTTACACATACTCTCTGTGGAAAGACAGCTAGATTCCTTACGGGGATGCATCAGAAGACACTTTACAAACAACTAACCTACAGGGTCTCAACTTTTAAGCTCTCCCATTATATTATTACAACTCCTCCAGGAAATTTCTGGCACAGAGCTAACTGGCTACTTGTCATTCATTTCTCCTGTTCCTGACGATCTGGACTCTGAGAGCTGCTGTTCCTCTGTGTCGATTTTCTTGTAGTGTGTTTTGCTAGAAACCCCTCCCCAGGAAGAGTTCTCAGTCACACCTGGGCCTGCTTGGGGAGAGGCTGGCTGTGCTCCGTCACAGCAAAGGGCTGTCAGCTACAGGGGCCAAAACTCTACGGGAGAAACATAGGGTCTTGCCACAGAAATCCAAGTATTTTCAGTAGACAAGAATTTGAATGAGAGGAAACAAAATCATCTTCGATGGCCTGAATGCCTAGGCAAACTGACCAACACTGAGAAACCCTCTAAGCACTTCAGACTATACTCAATTCGTAATTATTCCAAGCAAAGAGCAACAAATTTTATTAGAATCCGAGTCACTCTTGACTTGAATTAATTAAAAGTAAGTTTTAAAATATATTTTAAAACTGCTTTAAGTTATCATTGATATTTAAACACACACACACACACACACACGCATACACACGTTCTTGCCCAAATGGAGAAATAACTAATAAATGTATGAATATATCCCAATTTTCACAAAACCTGATTTGGCTTTGAGTCTTTTTGAGTGTTTTGGTATGCTAGTATCAGAATTACCCTACTTCCTAAGAGTATTATGGGGAAAAAGGAAGGCACTGGAGAAGAAAATGACCTGTGGATAAAATCTACAAAGTCTACACATGAATTCAAAGGTTAAGCATGGTTCTAAGCCTGCATTTGAACTCCAGGGAATTCAATTCAATGAACAGTTTAGAAAGAGTATGCACCTGCAGGCAAACTACTTATGCTTCTTGGGCTTCCATCTTAACTCCAAAACTCTACATATAGGAATAAAAACATTAACCAGGCAATAAAAATTATAAGTCTGCTGATTTATTGTAGAAAATTTTGGTTACTTGGCTATAAAAATATAAGCAAAGATAACTAGTGGGTGTAAGATTTTTACCTGGTATTCTTTACATATCAAAGTATGCATCACATACATTATAGGCCAAAGGATTACAACAATGGTAATTATCTCCAAAGTATATATTAAGCTTTCATGCTGAGAAGGGGATAATTCTACAGGAAACTGTCTGCCCACCACACGTTAAGACCATGGGTTCAGCCAGGTGGCAGTGGCGGATGTCTTTAGTACCCACCACTCGGGTAGCAGAGATTGAGGTCAGTCTGATCTACAGAGCTAGTACAGAGTAAGACTATCTCTAAATAAATAAATAAATAAATAAGACTGTAGATTCGATCTTCAGCATTGTTTACTAGCTAGCTAGTTCAATAACAGATAAATATTTAAAAGTAAACTTTAGAACTGGAGTTTATGTAAATTCCAATTGTTTGTACACTTGACTGTTCTGTGCTTCACTTGGAATCCTATGAAAATGCAAGAGCTATAAAATTTATTTCTTACTTATTAGTGGTCATTTATAATCAAAGACAAGCTTCTAAGCATTTAACTTTGAGAAGGAAATGCACAGAGAAACATAATTCATACAGTTATTTGTTTACTATTAATTATCTTGAGTTGGGCAGGAACCAGAATCACTATGTCTATAAATTAAATGCTTTAAAAGCTATCGTGTTCTTTTACTCTTATAATTATAACTGCTATAATATTTCCAATGTATAATCAATCTCTGACGGTATTTTATTGTCAAAGTTCAATTCTTCAGTTGCAAGCCTTTGAGGAGGGGGAAGGAGAGAAGCTACTGGGTGGAGGATAGTGCCACAGCTAATTGCCTATTGTTCTCAGACAGCTATGTGTGAGTCTGATTCACCTTCCACCTAGGCAATGTGACACCAGAGGAAGAAGCAAGGGAGAAACCATGGACATGAAGAACCGCTGTCTAGTCTGAGCCTACTACTCGGCTTAGTTCTGTTTCATCCAAACATCAAACCCCTATCACAACACTTCCCTAAATTAAAACCTATCAAAATTCCTAGGGCATACTGGATACCTTGGCACCACTTCAGACCTACTCAATCGGACTTTTCTCTTTGAACTAAGAAAGGGGGAAGAACACGGATTCTGTGGTTGGAGAGAATGTTAAGTGTGTTGGCAGGTTGTGGACCTTAATAATAAAGGAAAGTACTAAGGGTCCTGGGGTACCACATGGGCACCTCTCCTGTTCTGAATGAAGCATATTTTAAGACAGTTATTAAAATAACTATCTCACACCATGGAAACCGACCCAGGAAGACATGATGACAGTGGGCTCCTACTGTGTTTGGCTCACGCAGGATGAGAAGGTAATTCTTTCTTTTCTAGCTGGGCAGTGGTGGCACTGATGTGGGAGTGTCATATATCAATCTGTTGATTTCATTGGCTAAGCAATAAAGAAACTGCTAGGCCCATTGGATAGGCCCACCCTTAGGTAGGTGGAGTAAACAGACCAGAATGCCGGGAGGAAGAGGAAGTGAGGTCAGACTCCACAGCTCTCCTCTCCGGAGCAGACGCAAGAGAGACGCCATGCTACCTGCTCCAGGGAAGACGCACGCTATGAAGCTCCGACCCAGGATGGACTTAGGCTAGAATCTTCCCGGTAAGCGCACCTAGGGGCGCTACACAGATGATTAGAAATGGGCTAAATTAATATGTGAGAATTAGCCTAGAAGAGGCTAGATAGGAATGGGCCAAAGCAGTGTTTAAAAGAATACAGTTTCTGTGTAATTATTTCGGGTAAAGCTAGCCGGGCAGGGCAGGCAGCTGGGGTGTTTGGGGACGCAGCCCTGCCGCTGCCCATATTACTACATGGCACATGCCTTTAATTCCAGCATTTGGAAGGCAGAGACAGGAGGATCCCTGAGTTCAAGACCATCCTGGTATACAGAGTAAGTTCCAAGACAGCCAGGGCTACACAGAGAAACCCTTCCTTTAAAAAACACAGATACATACATATATACATTCTTTCTCTTCTCCTACTCTATTGTGACCTGATTCCATAAAACTATCATTTCAAGCATTTATATTTTTACATTTTTTTTAGTGTATTTGGGCATGTGCAAGTCAATTCTCTCCAACATGTCAATTCTGGGCTCAAACTCACGTCATCAGACTTGGTGGCAAGTGCTTTATTCACTGAGCCATCTCTCTAACCTCCAAATAATGCTTTTAGTGATTTAAACTTAGAAGTAATGTTTCTTTTTATTGAAATTATCCAATTTCCTCTATTTAGGCAGAATACAGGCAGCAGATATACTGCAGTGGTAATTAATTTAATCTCTTTCAGAGGGACCTATGGAAAAATACTATCATAATTTTAATGCCTGCTGTTTCAGCTAGAAAACATTAAATTGATGGGTACACCTTTCTTACAAACTGAAGGCAAAATCATGTCATCAACTATTGGCTCTGAGTAGAAAGAAGCAAAACAGCAGAGTCTGGTGACTCAAGACTCATAAACATGTCTTAGAGCAGAGAGAAAACTACAACATGTCAAAAAATGATAATGTGAACTGAACAGACATGTTCTTTAGGAAGACTTAAAGCTCACACTTGGTTTTCATTTTAAGATAGTGTAGACCAATGCTTAGATTTCAGTTTACAGTATACAGTTCAAACAGCAAGGCCTGACCTCAGCTCCCCTACACTCATCTCAAGCAGTGCCTTCTCCAGAAGCTCTGGGGTGACAGCCTGTTTCCTTAGCTGTGGGGGCTGATGGCAGAGGAGCTTGTGCTCAGACCAATCAGCTTCCTTTAGCCAAGGAAGCAAGCAGCACTTGCCAATGGAAGTATCTCAGGTCCTCAAATAGAACACCGTTTCTAGTCTCTCCTCCACCATTTCCCCCTCGCTGAGCAGTACTCATCTTTCATTATCGTTTAATTTACCTCAGTCTTCAGGAGTATATTGTATCTTTTATGGGTAAAAGGCAATAAAGCATGTGACCACTTTCTCATGCCCATGAAACATGCAGCATATAAACAGCTCAACAACACTACACAGTAGCGGGTTAAGTCATTGTCCATGATTTATCTGATAAAATGTACTAACAATCACTTGGTACACAAAAACAAGTATTTATGCAAAGTTCTCAGCAAGTTTTGTTTTAGAAAGGGCCCTAACATCTTGCAAGTTCTAGCAACAGTCTGCTCTGTTTATTTCAAACCAGCTTTAAAATGCTGGTTTGTGACCTGGGCCGTGTGGCACACACCTATAGTTCCAGCAATACAGGAAGCAAGACTTTAAAAACAAAACAAACAAAAAAACCAATGGACAAACAAAAAAAGAATCTGCAAATCTTTTCCTTCATCATTTACTACTGACCCTACAGCTCTACAGATGTAGCTCAACTGCCACGTGACAGTGATGGAGATAACAGGATCTAGCAGTGTTTGCTCTCTTGACTTTCCCCATCAAGTGCCACGGCATGGGTGCCAGAGGTCAGAAGGCAGCCTGTGGGTATTGATTTTCCACTCATACAGGTTCCAGGGATAAAACCCAACTAGTCAGGCTTGGTAGCCTTTGCCCACTGAATCATCTTGCCAGCCCTTTGCTCTCTTCCCAAACTATGGTATGAGTGTTCCAATGAGATCAGGATGAATATCTTTTTACTATTATCATGTATATTGATATAATTTCTTTTCTTAAGCTGTCATAAAAGATGACAAACATTTTAAGAATTAGAGAAAACATGTTCCACCCACTCAATGGGGCAATACATGCCAAAGTCAATACTAAACTCTAGGCCTCTAGTTCTCAAGTTCAATATTCTGTCCTTTGGCCACAATTTGCCAATGTAGAACGCTACCTCCTTCAGAGTGTGCTCTGGGACTGAGTCTTGCTATGTATATAGACCAGGCTGGCCTCAAAGTTGCAATTCTGCTTCTGCCTCTTTAGGGAACTGAAATTATAGCACACACCATCACACCTAGCTAGAACACCTCCTTTAATAAGAAACAAGTCACATGACTAGGGGGGAGTTAGTGCTCAAAAGTCAATAAATCCATAGCTAAGAACTTAGCAAAGATGCTTTTTTTTTTAAAGAACAGTATTGAAGGTAGAAATTTATTAGGATATAAAGATAAAATCAAAGTTTACTTAAAAATATAATCTCCTTGGTAAGATAGTAGCATCATAAAGTCATACAGGAAATACAATGAAATAAGACCTGACAAGTACTACCATGACCAATGCCCACACCATTGCCTGTGAATGGATGAATCACCATGTACAAGTTACTGCAACTGTACTGTAATACAGAGATTACTTTGTAAGAAATATGAATGAAATCACTGTTTAATGACTCAGATAAAAGTGTTTTCAAAAATATTTCAAAATAGTAAGAAAAACAAGAACCAGAATTTTTTAAATGATATGTTTTATTTATTCAAGTTTTCATACTTGTGTACAATGACTTTTGATCATATCCACTCCCCACTACCTCAATCCATCTCCTGCCAGACTCATGTTCTAATTGTTTTTTATCAAGCTATATATTTTTCTGCATTCCCCTCTGGTGTGGGAAGTCCTTCTGTATATGTGTTGTTTTATCGGTTAATGAAGAAAAAAAAAGCTGTTTTGGCCTGTGATAGGGCAGAATAGAACTAGGCAGGAAAAACTAAACTGAATTCTGGGAGAAAGGCGGCAGAGTCAGTGAGACACCATGTAGCCACCAGAGAAGATGGACATGTCCCAGAACTTGGCCAGTAAGCTACAGCCACGTGGTGATACACAGATTAATAGAAATGGGTTAATTTCAGATGTAAGATAGCTAGAAAGAAGCTTAAGCTATTGGTAAAAGAGTGTTTTAAATAATATAGTTTCTGTGTGATTATTTTGGGTCTGAGTGAATGAGCAACCTCTCCCAACAATTGCCATGCCTTGTGCCAGCTAAATCCATATAAAACACGAGACAGATTGGAAAGGAATTCTAGACACAAAATAACAGAATTAAGCACGGATTAACAACATAGCTCATTTAAGAGAGGTTTTCCTGATTCAGCGGAAGCAGGAAAAAATTGCACAGTTTTGAAATGGCAGCTTCCTGAGTTGTGCTGCCAGCACAAACTCTAACTCTTTCAGGAGGTCCAGCTACAGAACATTTAAATGGGGTCTGTAAGCCGAGTGCTACAACTTACTTGTGGCAACACAGACCCACTGTGTGCCTAAAAATGGGGCAATGTACATGGCTCTCAGAGGCAGCGAACATGCTTCTGCAATGTAGGACGAGGCAGAGCAAACAGGCAGAGCCGTGTTGGCCCTAGCTATGCCCGCTTAGCATTTTTTTTAAAACAGGGCAGAGAGGCACTTCTAGTCAGAAAAATAATTAAAATTAGAGATACACAATAAAAACAAATTCAGATGGAAAAGACCTCTAAATGGGACACAGTATTGGATAAATGTACATGGTAATGAGAGAGAAAAAAATATAGAAAAAAGTAAAACAAAGTCTTTAAAGAAATAGAGCAAGGGAGTCATAGGTTAAAGGAGTAAAAATAATAAAATGAATATTAAACTTATAGAAAAAGTAACAGAGTAACAAAAATAAAACATGAATAAATGAAATATACACAGAGAATCTGGATTATGTATATTATTGTATTTCCTTTGAATTTTTTAGGTACAGAGAGACATTTCATTGTATGGGCTGCTAAATTAAACCAACATGCTTCTTTTAAAGGTATCAGAACTAGAGAATTTGGATTTAAGGATTTGTTGCTTTGGAAAAGAGGTCTTCTTTTGACTTCTTTTGAGAACCTGTGGAATCCTTCCAGACTAATGTAGTTTGATGGACCAAGAGCCCCCTGAAAGGTCGCCATGAACATTCCTAAAAATTACTTCCCCCAACAAAAAGAAGAAAGCAGTTTGGAGAAAACTATGCCCAAATTCCAAAATATTGTTTATAAATTTTTGTTTACATTTAAAGGGGGATGTGCTATAAAGATTTGCACTGGTATGAATTTTGTTTTAATGACAGAAATTTAAGGCCCATTTTGTTCATGTATATCTCTGCACTTGATTAAGGTATTGTGTTTGTGTAACTCATTTAAAATGCAATGTATAATTAAGAAATATAGGTTACTAGATAATCATCTTATAACAGTCAAGCTTCTAGCCATGTTAGTTATCTTTTTAGATATACAGAGATATGTTTCAGTTAGATAACCTTCATATCTTTCAGAAACCTTCAGAATATAGCATTTAAAGTGTCTTAAGATCTTAAAACTTTTTATGACTATGAGAAACATTTGCTCCTGGCAGCACCAATCTACTTCAAGAGGAAGATGGGCATCAAAGAGGCTCTTCATGGAGTATGTTAAGTCATTTGGAAAAGAAATTGCTCTTGCCTGGACTGTCTGATGATTTGCTGTATGAACTAAACATGTAGGACCCACAGAAAAATGACTACTGAAGTTGCCTAAAGAAGGTGAAACAGGGTTCCTGTTTCATCAAAGAACAGCCAGACATTATGCAGGACACAGAAGAAAGCAACTGATGAACTTTACCATTATGAGGCAGAACAGATCTTTGAATTTCCTGCTTCATGGAAAAGTCTGCTGGATACTATGGGCCAGTAGGTTGAAGATTGGATGACCCCCATGTTACAGAAGAATTTTGGGTGACTGTTCAGGCAGTGAGATGTCTCTGTCAACTCTAGAGTTTTGGAAGTTGCTTACAATGCACTTAGGTAATATTATATCCTGTTTACTTAGGTAATATTATATCCTTCTGGAGTCTTTGATGGAGTTAAAGAATAGAAAGTTATAATTATAGTTTTCCTTTGTTAAGATCAAAGATAAAGTAAATATAAATATTGTAACTAATTCTTTCTTGATACCTGTTTTGTTATATGTAATTTTACTGTGCTCAAGTTAAAACCTTCCTTTTTATTTAAACAAAAAAGGGGAAATGGTGTGGAAAGTCCTTCCGTATATGTTGTTTTTATTGGTTAATGAATAAAGAAGCTGTTTTGGCTTCTTTCATTCATTTATTGGTGTGATAAGACAGAAGAGAGCTGGGCGGTAAAACTAAACTGAATGATGGGAGAAAGAAGGCGGAGTCAGTGAGATGCCATGTAGCCACCAGAAGAGAGAGATGTGCCCTGGAACTTTGCCGTGGTGATACACAGATTAATAGAAATGGGTTAATTTAAGATGTAAGCTAGCTAGAAAGAAGCTTAAGGTATTGGCCAAGCAGTGTTTTAAAGTTTCTATGCGATTACTGTGGGTCTGAGCAGCTGGGAATGAATGAGAAACCTCCGACACACCCCTTCTTTCCTCTACCATGGTCCCCATGCTACCAACTTACTCAAGAGAGCTTGTCTTTTTCTACTTTCCATGTAGATTAGACGCATGTATGTCCCCCTTAGTGTCTTCATTGTTGTCTAGGTTCTCTGAGATTGTGAACTGTACGCTGGTTTTTCTTTGTTTTATGCCTCAACGCCACATATGAGTGAGTACACACGATAATTGTCAGAAATTTCCGGGTCTGGGTTACTTCACCCAAAATGATGTTTTCTAGCTCCATCCATTTACTCGTAAATTTAAAGATGTTGGGTTTTTTTCCGGCTGTGTTGTACTCCATTGTGTGAATGTACCACATTTTCCTTATCCATTCTTTGGTCGAGGGGCATTTAGGTTGTTTCCAGGTTCTTGCTATAACAAACAAAGCTGCTATGAACATAGTTGAGCACATGTCCCTGTGGTATCCTTTGGGTATGTACCCGAAAGTGGTATTGTTGGGTCTTAAGGAAGGTGTTTCCTAATTTTCTGAGAAATTGTCATACTGATATCCAAAGGGGCTGTACCAGCTTGCATTCCCACCAGCAATGGAGAAGTGCTCTCTTTACCCCTCAACCTCTCCAGCATAAGTTGTCATCAGTGTTTTTCATCTTGACCAATCTTACAGGTGTAAGATGGAATCTCAGAGTTGTTTTGATTTGCATTTCTCTGATGACTAAGGATATCAAACATTTTCCTTAAGTGTATTTCAGCCATTTTAGATTCCTCTGTTCAGAGTTCTCTATTTAGGTCTGTATCCCATTTTTTAATGGATTATTTGTTCTTTTGATGACTGATTTCTTGAATTTTTTTATATATTTTAGAGATCAGCTCTCTGTTCCATGTGGGGTTGGTGAGGATCTTTTCCCATTCTGTAAGCTGCCACTGTTTTCTTGCTGACCATGTCCTTTACTTTACAGAAGCTTCTCAGTTTCAGGAGGTCCCATTTATTCACTGTTTCTCTCAGTGTTGTGCTACTGGGGTTATATTTAGGAAGTGATCTCCTGTGCCAATGCGTTCAAGCATACTTCTTCCCACTTTCTCTTCTATGAGGTTCAGTGTGGTTGGCTTTATGTTGAAGTCTTTTATCCATCTGGACTTGAGTTTTGTGCATGGCAATAGATATGCATCTATTTTCATTATTCAACGTGTTGATATCCAGTTATGCCAGCACCATTTGTTGAATATGTTTTTTTTCCAATTTAGAATTTTTGCTTCTTTGTCAAAAACCAGGTGTTCGTAGGTGTGTGGATTGTATCTGAGTCTCTGATTCAGCTCCATTGGTCCTCCTGTTTTTATGTCAATACCAGGCTATTTTCAGTTCTGTAGCTCTATAGTAGAGTTTGAAGTCTGGGATTGTGATGCTTCCAGAAGTTCCTTTATTGTAAAAGATTGTCTTGGCTATTCTGGGTTTTTTGCTTTTCCATATGAAATTGAGTACTATTCTTTAGAGGTCTGTGAAGAATTCTGCTGAGATTTTGATGGGCATTGTATTGAATCTGTAGATTGCTTTTGGTAAGATTGCCATTTTTGCACTGCTAATTATACCTACCCAAGGGCATGGGAGATCTTTCCATTTTCTGGAGTCTTCTTCCAAAGAAACAGATTTTAAGAAGCATCAAGTAAATTCACAAGAAACAGAAAAAAATTAAAAAATTCTGTTACTTTAGCTGGGTTGTGGTGGCACATGCCTTTAGTTCTAACACTAGGGAGGCAGACTCAGGGGGATCTCCGTGAGTTCAAGGCCAGCCTGGTCTACAGAGCAAGTTCCAGGACAGGCTCCAAAGCTACAAAGAAACCCTGTCTCAAAAAATAAAACAAAAGATTAATTTAAGTTGAATCATACTTTCTTTCAAAAAGGACACAGATAAGCTAAGCATGTTATCATAAAACTGGTCAAAATAATTTAATCTAAATTCTATATTGACCCTATTTCTCTCTTGGTTAAAAGTGATACTTCCCCTTAAAGAAAAATTAAATCACCCCAATATTTAAGGAATTTTTCTCAAATGAAAAAATATAAGCACAAAACCATACAAAAAGTACTGTTTTGAAAAAAAGATTTAATTTGAAAAGAGAGTGTTTTATGTACAAATGTTTGAAGGCAGGTGAGACCACGTGGTCAAATAATTTTTAATTCCACCCTCTACCAAGTCATTAGGGCCTCCAGAGAATACATTTCCCACTTCATCATATAAGGATGTGGCCTGTTCTTACCTTCTTGAACATTGTCACGTTAGAGAGAAAGGCGGTAGACAGCTTGGGTAAATGGCCCACTTCCAGGCCCAAACTGGGGAGAAATTAAATAGCTGTAGTACAAACCACTCGGTTTTCGTCTCTCAAGAGCTCTTCTCATACAAAATTCTCTGAAAATTAGATTCCAAGCAAACCTCACTGTTCTTCCTAGTTCCCTTAAACACAACCTCAGAAATTCTGAAAGAAGTGTCATGTGAAAACATTTCTGCAAGTAATGATAGTTTGCAAGACTTCATTCGGAACACAATTTCAATATGGTAATGAACTAAAAGAACTTTTTAGATAAGAAAACTAGGGAACTGTTAACCTTCAAAGGAAGATAAATACATCAAATATATAGTTATTGATGGGACTTCTGGTTAAACTAAAACTGAGAGAACAAAGTGACTTTAATAGATTATTTGAATTAAGGAAAAAGAAAACAGAAAAAAGGAACTACATCCTATGTGTCAATGTCCACTGAACATTAATAAAAAGCCCTAAATCAGTGGTTCTCAACCTTCCTAACGCTGCGGACCTTTAATACAGTTCCCCATGTTGTGGTGACCCACCTACCTCCAGATACAAAATTATTTCAGTGCTACTTCATAAACTATAATTTTGCTACTGTAATGAATTAGATCATAATGTAATCTGATAGATAGGATATCTGATATACAATCACTGTGAAAGGACTGTTCGGCCTAAAGAGGGGGTGCCTCACACGTTGAGAACCACTGCCCTAAATGGGCAGCCTCTTGGGTGATCTGAATTTTCAGCAGCAAGGGACAGAAAGAGGCCACTATAGGTTGGAAGCCTACTTGAGAAGCTCTTGAATGCAAGTGTTTTCTGTGGGTCGCAGGTGGTTCTGCAGCACAGTTGTGCACACGCCTGCCTTTTAGCAGTGTCGGCCTCTTCCAGGTAAAACGCTTCCCACACCACCTGACAGCCACTTAAACAAAGCAGAGCCTGACATGGGGAGTGCCAGAAAAAAACGTGACTGCGAATTTGCCTCTGACATAAAAACCACAGGCACAGTACCGGAGACTTCTGAAGGAATGTTCCTAAGCAGCTCTATTGTAAACACGGCCCAGCATCGGCGGAGTGGACAGATAAACAGTGCCATTCTCTGGCAGTCTCACACCCAGAATACACCAACGCAATGTGTTGTCATCTGGTAATCACCAGCCACTGTGGCTACAGACTTGCAGGGTGACAGGGTGTTGGGGAATATTATTTTCAGTTGTGTGACTTTTGTTCCTGTTGCATTTGTTTAATTCTGTGAAGCTGTGTTACAGTGTGTCTCAAAAACACCTGATGGTCCTAATAAAGAGCTGAATGGCCAATGGCTTAGCAGAAACAAGGATAGGTGGGGCTGGCGGGCAGAGAGGATAAATAGGAGAACCTAGGAAGAGGAGGAGAAAGAGAACAAGGAGGAGGATGTCAGCAGCCAGCCACCCAGTCACCCAGCCAGCTACGAAGAAGGAAAGTAAGACATAAAGAAGAGGAAAAAAACCCAGAGGCAAACGGTAGTTGGGATAATTAGCTAAGAATAGCTGGCAAGCAACAAGCTAACCTAAGGCCAGGCTTTTATAACTAAGAATAAGCCTCCGTGTGTAATTTATTTGGGAGCTGGGCCCCTCAAAAAGAGTAGAGCAAAACTTCACAATAATTGGGGGTGTTGTAAGTATGAAACAGACACCAAATTTCAGTCTTCACATAAAAATATAAACTTCCCCAAATGATTATAATATCTTGCCAGCCTACAGAAACACACGCACGCACACACGTGCGAGCACACACACACATACACCTTTCACACCATCGCTGGCACCTAAAACATTTTGAACTACTGGTACTGTTTGTCATTTGACAACTTATCCTAACAGTATAAAATCATACTGATTCATTAAGAGGGAAATACTGAAATCTACTTACAAAATAATATTAAAAACCTAAAGTAAGTATGATAGTGATCTAAAAAATAACCATATTTTTGTTGAATATTTGGTAAAACAAATCAGAAAATGGAATTAAAATTAATTTTGCTTTTTATTTTTTAAATTGTTCCTATTGGGGCACACTGTATTTCTATTAAACAGGGAAGCATCAAAAAATACCAACAAACAAATTACAGGCACACCAAACAACACAGGTAAATTCTACTATTAAGACTTTAAGTGAGATGTATGGAAATCATACTGTATGATATATAGAGTTGAAAAACAGATCAAGCTAAGCCAGAATTTATGATGTAAAAATGCCACCACCAACAAGGAAATGATTACAATACAAATCTGGGGAGCCTGTTGGGGAAGGGCATGGAGACCGGACAAGTACTCAGAACTGGCTACTGCTTGGCCTACAAGCTGGTCTGCTGTATTTGCTAACTGTATTCTGACTTCATTACAGACTGCCATCTCCGTTTAAAAATGCCATACTGGGGCTTTCCATAAACATTTCTATTTGTGCCGTGGCATCGAAAAAAACTCACAAAAGTGAAAGAATAAGGTTGAATGACTTCCTATAACTCAAAAGAATGTAACTAAATAAATTTTAATAACATCAGGGCCCTGTGCTGCTTAGCCAAGATTGTAACATCTCAATGTATTTTTTTTGTTTTTATTATTTTTTTATTGATTTTCATTGAGCTCTCCATTTTTCTCTCCTCCCCTCTTTGCCTCTCCCTTGCCCTTCAACCCTCTCCCAAGGTTCCCATGCTCCCAATTTACTCAGGATATCTTGTCTTTTTCTACTTTCCATTGTTGTCTAGCTTTTCTGGGATTGTGATTTGTAGACTGTTTTTCTTTGCTTTATGTTTAAAAACCACTTATGAGTGAGTACAAATGATAATTGTCTTTCTGTGTCTGGGTTACCTCACTCAAAACGATGTTTTTTAGCTCCATTCATCTGCTTGCAAATTTCAAAGTGTCATTATTTTTTTCTGCTGTGTAGTACTCCATTGTGTAAATGTACCACATTTTCCTTACTCATTCTTTGGTCAAAGGGCATTTAGGTTGTTTCCTGGTTCTGGCTATGACAAACAGTGCTTCTAAGAACATAGCTGAGCACATGTCCTTGTGGCACTATTGAGCATCCTTTGAATATATACCAAAAGTGGTATTACTGGGTCTTGAGGAAGGAATATTTCCTAATATCTGAGAAATCGCCACACTGATATTCAAAGGGGCTGTACCAGCTTGCAATCCCACCAGCAATGCAGGAGTGTTCCCTTTACCCCACAACCTCTCCAGCATAAGTTGTCATTAGTGTTTTTTATCTTGGCCATTCTTACAGGTTTAAGATGAAATCACCTCACACCTCAATGTATTTCTAATTACAAAACTATTTCCAAATGTTTTAGAAGCACGAACAACTTGTGTTGAAGCCAGAAAGCCTTAGGTGACAATACCCAAGTTGCTACGCACCAGATTTGTTTGTTCTGTGTGCGGGTTTCTTTGCTTGTGAGACAGGGTCTCCCACTGATCTGAAATTTGGTAAGCAGACTAGGTAGGTTGGACAGCAAGCCCCAAGGATCTTATTGTGTTTGCCTCCCCCAAGTGCTGACTTCAAGCATGCTATCATGCCTGACTTTTTAAACATGGACTCTCGAAACATAACTACTCAGGTCTTCTTGCTTGCAAAATAAGTACTTTTAATGAACGAGCCATACACCCCCAATCTAGTATTACTTGTATTTTATTAGTATAATACATAGAAAAATATTGCTGGAAATTTCTGAATGGTTCCATATATTCTTTTGAGCTAATTTCAAAGAAAAAACTGTTTTTATTAAAGCTACATTTATAATAAACTCTTAAGTTGTAAAAGTTTTCTAAAGTTTATTTTCTTTTATAAGGCACTACTTAAAAAGCACTGGAAAGTAAAGTTTTTAAAGTCCAACACACACATATTCATGTGCTAAAGCCTATAAAATAAATAACAAGTGTTCTATTAAACACTAGTATTAAATGAAATGTTACTAAGCTAAATGAAGTGTAAGAATCAAGTTTTTGACCAAGGAGATTTTTCTGAGCACAAAGACCTTCTACTTCAGATGTGGCATGCATGTAATCACATGGAAGAGGGGAAGCTGGGCGGAAAGCTGAGGGGGGACAGCCCGACCCACACCTAACAAGATGCCATTAGCTAGCTCTCCCTAAAAGGGGCTAGCCTTCTAGCAAAAAATCCTGTTAAAGAATTGCTGTAGGATACAAAGCCAAGCTAATCTCTCTACCAAAGAGTATTACTGATGACTTATTTTTCATGCTTAATTCATTTTATGCATAATTGAACTGATAAATGAAAAATAATCCAGAGAAAATTGACACTGTCATACTCACCATGAACTTGGTTGATTTCTGAATTCTGGGAAAGAATTTCATCTGCTAGCTTCTGAGCAGTTGGCAAGACTTCGGTGTGGTGCACTGTGATCAAATACTGAACAAACTTCTGCAGCTGGTCTCTGTTCATCTGGAAGAGAGTCTCTGAGATGGGAAGGTGCAGTTTGACCTGATCTGGCTTGCGGATGCGGTATAAAGATAATGCCACAACATGGGCACAGTAAAATATGTCCTTGTTTCCACAGCTGCAGGTCACTGAGGTAATCTTGCAACGATCAAAGCTGATGGCCACGTTGCAAATGGTTTCTGGCTCCGACTGTACTGCGGGTTCCGTGACTGTGCCACTCAAGTGGAAACCTAGGAGACAAGACAGGGAAGATTCAGCTTCTGCACAAATACGCTAAGGGAAGTCCCAACTCTCAAGGGAAGTCCCAACTCTCTCAAACAGGTGGCTCTGGACAGCACAGCAGGGAAAAGAAGAGGTGGAAACAGGCAAGCCAGCATTAAACACTGGCTTCTCTACCGGGGATGAGAGACAAAGGATGATCAACAGCACCGAGGTACTCTGCACAGCAAAATCAACACTGACTGCAGCACACCCTTGACTGCTCATCACAGCACAGCAAGTAGCTACTTCGTTACTGTACTCGTGGCGAGACATGCACGACCAAGACCTAGAGCAGAGGGACACTAGGAGTCTTCCTTGTGGTATGCATATATTTTGAAGTGTCTATTACCTGCCTTATTCAGTTTTTTCCTCATCCAGACTGCCCTCTCCCTTCACATTCATTCCAGTCTGCCACAAAGCTACAAATCAACACTGCAAACGTTGGGGAGGTCCCTTTCACTAACTTTGACCAGAGAAACTTCTTAAAGTAATATTCTTTTCTGTAATATACATATGTATGTGTGTGTATGTATGTATGTACATTTACATATATATATAATATATGCCCCCAAATTGCAGTATCTTTCAATAGCTGCCATAGTCTCAGAGTGAGGCACAGCCCTGGGGGCGGGGGTAGAGCGCAAGGGGGCTGAACAGGCCAAAACTGCAGGCATCAGAGGCTTGGTACAGACAGAGACGTGCACATAGACAGGGACACCCCCGATAACCAGCCTATCAACTCAGAGTAACCATGGAGCGCCTGCAGGCCAGCATTAAGTAGACAGCCTGGGGGTGTCTATCTGCTCAGTACTTTAGAATCTCAAAACTCCGAATTCTGTCGACTGTTTGACACCACCGTGCATCAGTCCTGGTGGGGAGGGGGAATCTAACCAATACATAGGTGGGTCTTCGCCCTACAGGACTCTGTGCTAGCCAGAACTTTAGTTATTCTAGGGTGTAGATATAAGGAGAGAAATGCTAGGAAGGAAAAAATCCTTTGAATTAAATAGAAAACACAACAGAAAGCATCACCAGGAGATTAAAACAAGCTGACAAAAGGAGATCGCGAAGGAAGAAGAGGATGATAAAATACTACATTCAAACGGCAATAAAGGAAAAGAAAACCAAACTAGTGTAGCTGCAGTGGGTGGGGGAAGGAACACACCTAGTCCACACCTGAAAAGCCAAGTGGAGCACCAAAGACCTGTGACAGGAAGAACAAGCTGACAGTGTGACGGCAGCTCTGCAGACAGCAGGTGCGCCCTATACTGTCTCTGCACCAGCAGAAAGCGAGGGAGAGACGAGAGCCCCTCAGGTCCAGACTCCCCTTCAGGCTGCACACGCCTAGCAAACGACCCCTCACGCTGCACACACCTGCATCTCAACTTTTCAAGACAAGAATCCACCCTAGCATTTTCATTGCTTTTTTAGTATTATTTTCACCTCGTTATATTTTAAACATGAGACCTTTTTAGGAGATTCTGTTCATACTTTTATTCCCCTCCATTTGTCCATCTAATTTTATTCGCATGCTGTTTTTCAGCACTACAATTTTTTCCCTCTTCCCTTTCTCCTTCTCTTTCGCCCACTTTGATTCCCCTTGGATTTCCTCTAATAGAATGTTTACTTCATCTGAGGGCATCACAATACTTCACTTCCAGTCATACCACTGAGTCAAGTAACAGAAACCGTATGGTACTAGAAAAGACAAATGGAATAGAAGATCTAGAAGTGAGCCCATTCAGCCACAGCCATCTGATTTGGGGTGTCAAAAATACACATCAGAAAAAAAAGACACCCTCTTTAACACACACACACACACACACACACAATACAGAATGGATCAAAGGCTTCTGTGGGGAGTGGATCAAGTCCTGAGTGCATGTGCATTGTTGACATGATCACTAGAATAACAAGGACCTCATAAGCAAGGGAATGGTAAAGCCTTCCCTGGGTTAGGCTCAGAGGAAAGGCAAGACCTTCCTCTAGTCCAAGTACAATGTAACAAAAGATTGCCCTTTACCAGTGATGGAGACACAACCAACCACAGTGTCCTCCTCCCAATGAACATAACCTGAAACTGCTTCCCTACCACTAATACTATACGGCACCTTCTAATTTGATATGTATAATAAACTTCTTCAGCCACATAAAATAAACTCACTTCCCATGCAGCAGCAGATAATCAGCGAAGGCACCGAGCTTCTGGAGTGCTGATGTGTTTGCACCGGAGCACACAGCCCATCTGTCTCAGCTTCTCTGTGCATGTCTCTGATACATCCACGGTTCAAGTCCAAAGTCATGCAAGTCAAGGCCGACCTTAACTGTAAGACTTAACACTTTGCAATTGCTTAAGGAAAGCACTTCAAGATATAGGCATAGACAAGAACTCTAATGGCAAGAAATAACCCCAAGACTAACAAATGAGGTTATACAAAACTAAAGGGCTTCTGCACAGCATAAGCAGTAACTACCAGCAAGAGGAAATTAACAGCTAGAATATTTATGGAGCCACAAAAACTAAACAACAAAAATACAATTGAGAACTGAAATGAAAGTTCTCAATATATGTATTGTATGTATGTATGGTAGTAACTGAAAACGTGTGTTCAACACCCTTAACCATCAGAGAAACAGGTCACCCCAGTCAGAAGTGTTGTCATTGAGAAAACACAAAACAACAAATGCTGGCAAAGACAGAGGATAAAGGCAACCTTTGTACACTTCTGGGGAAATGTAGTCTGCCACAGCCCTACAGAAGACAACAAAACCAACTACCAAGACCCAGCTGGACTACTTTCTGGGGTCACACCCAAAGTCAATATAGCACAACAGACACTTGTACAGCCATGCTTATTTCTGGGGTATTTACAATAGAAATAAGAAACAGAACCAAGCTCAAGTCCATCAGTGGGGGAATGGCTAAAGAAAACCGGGTATACATAGAGAATGGAATTTTATTTGGACATAAAAAACAAAAGCAAACAAATGAAATCATAGCATTTGCAGGCAAATGGACGGATGGAACTAGAGATCACTGTTAAGAGAGATTCAGAAGCAAATATACAGTGTTTTAGCTTGTATACACAGAATCAACACTGTGTGCGTGCGTGTGTGTGTGTGTGTGTGTGTGTCTAAGCAAAATTAAGGGAGGAAAATGGGGGAAGTGACAGCAATAGAAGGTATGTGATATAAAAGTGGAAGGGAGCCTTCTTTGGGGACAGATGGAAGCCATCAAGAGAAGGGTGGGAGGATGGCTGTGGGCTAAAGGAAACTAAGTATAATGATATATATGCATGAAAATTTTAAAAAAATACTTGAAAAAATATTTGACTCTACAAGATATAATTTTAGAAAATAAATCACAAAAAACAAGACTCACAGAGCGAACTGTTTCCACATCACAGCATCCTATTAGTCTCCACGTCTCAGCCTCCAGGAACAGAAGGAAACTGAAAGGCCGTGCAGCACCAAGCAGGCCTTGGGATAGAGACTTTGCCCTACACGGGTGCTGTATCTTAGATGCTGTGTGCCTTGAACGCATTATTCGGCCTTCTTGAGTCTCACTTTATTTGTGTATGTACGTGGCTAGAAACATGTTGCAAGGCTGGTTGGGGGATTAAAGTGAAATAACATGTGTAAAGCACCTGGCACATAGTAAAAGTGCTCATTAAATTTTATTTCCCTTTCCTTCCCTTCCCAGCTGGAGAAACAGAGGGGTGTGGACATGTTCCCTTCATCCATAACACTTTCTTTTTCTAAGCTACTGGAATCTTGGGGGAGGAGGTTGCTTTCATAGGCTGACTTGGGAAATAAAGAGAAATCACAAAGCTTTTTGAGGCAAGAGACCAGGGAAACACTAGAGGAATCATTCTTACTCGAGAACAAAACTGAAAGGCTTAAGTCACTTGTATCTCTGCTCAATCCAGCTCTTCCTGTTTCCCTACTTAATACTGTGTTAATTTTATATGCAGAGAAACTAAAATAAAAAAAAAACACTAGGATCAAAAACCCATTGCCATTGTTCTTGAGTTCTCAGTAGTCCTCATTGTCCGCTATGTTCAGCGAGTCCGGTTTTATCCCAGGCTTTTTCAGACCCAGGCCAGCTGGCCTTGGTGAGTTCCCGATAGAAATAAATTAAAAAATAAAAAAATAAAACACTAGGGAGAACACTTTTAAATTAATTGTAGGTTTGTAAATATTATAATGCATTGAGTCTCAAAAGAGTGATACTAAACTCCCTCCGAAATCCTCCAGAGCTTCTCAGAGCATCCATGATAACGAAATCTCTCATAATTACACCTGATACTAGTGACCTTTTACACCGTCTCTCCTCAGTGCATATTTAGTTCTAAGAGGCTGACATGATGTGGGCTACCGTAACAGAGACAGATAAATAAGGGCAAACATTAAAGAGATTTGCACAAACACAGATAATGTCACTCATTTCAGTAAAATATTCTTATTGGGAGTTACAGGGTTTTTTTTTTAATAAAGATTTTATTTCTATTAACATATACTCACTACTATTATTGCATAAACATGCATTTCAATTTATTTACAGGTTTTAATTTGAAACACAGTATTTTAACGTTTCCATTGTTGGAATAAAACATCATGACCACAAACAGCTTGAAGAGGAAAGGGTTTATTTCATCTTACAACTATCGGGTCACAGTTCATCACTGAGGGAAGTCCAGGCAGGGATCACAGCAGGAGCCTGGAGGCAGGAACTGAAGCAGAGCCCAGGAAGGAACAAACACTTGCCTACTGGCTTGCTCCTCATGGCTTGCTCAGTTTTTCTTCTAAACAATTATGACTACCTGCCCAGGAGTGGCAATGCCCAGAGTGGGCAGAACCTTTCCACATCAATCATCAATCAAGGAAATGCCCCACAGGGTTGCCTATGGGCCAATCTTATGGAGACTTTTTCTCAATTGAAGTTCTCTCTTCTCAGACAACCCTAGCTTCTATCTAGTTGGCAAAACAAACAAACAAAACGACTACTGGAACACAAAGTTAACGTCAATAGTTACTAACCCCATAAACAAAAGCCTTAAGGAATTTCTCAAGAGACCCAAAGGCTCATTATATATAATGCCCTGAAGAAACAGTTCAATGGAACTTTGTAACAGTATTTACAATTGGATTACTTTTTCAAAACTTATATTCATTTATTTATGTGTCTGTATCTATGTGAGTGTACCCCTGTGTGTCGGCAGGGACTCACAGGGTTGCAGGTGGTTGTGAGACACCAAACATGGAGGCTCCCCCCCACCCCCGAATGCTCCGGAAGAGCAGCAAGTGCTCTTAATTACTGAGCCACCTCTCCAGCCCTAGCACTTGGATCTTAATGCAACAGACCGATAGTTAATATACTCAGTAGAGAAACAGGAAAGGGGCAGATTTCTCACACATGAACACAATCAAAATCTTAGCAAAGATGAAAGAAAACTTCAATTCTTCACTGACAGTAAAAAAGCATTTCAATCTTGAAAGAGTCTTATCATCTTTGAGTAGGGGGGAAGTGTTAAGTTTCAAAGGGGACAGAGACCCATGACATCACAGCTATTTTAGAACACACCAGAAAGTTCCAAAGTTTGGTCTTTTGCACATCTTGGTCTATGTGCCCAGCTAGCTGAAAAATGGTTATGAACTCAAGGCATTAGAAAATCTCTACGCTAGAATAAACTGGCAGACATGAAATAAACACACAGGCCTGAAACCATTCCTTCCATGGCACATTCTTTTCAGGAACAAAAAAAAAAAAAAATGTGCCGCTGCATGAAGCGCTAGAGTAGCATATTCTTCGTTAGAGAATTTAACAGAAGCAGTGGTGTAGGACTTACGCAAATACATCTTTCACCCCTTTCCTACATAAAAAGAACCCCTGGGGAAATTAAAAGCAGGAAGCAAGGCAATGCAATGTTATGGCTGAAAGGGTGGCCAGCGTGGGGAGGGTTTTTCCCCCATCTTCTGAAAAGCCAGGTCTAAGAATGCAAAGGTGTTAGCATGTAATGCTCTCATACATATGAAAAACCAGGTCTAAGAATGCAGAGGTATTCACATGTAACACTCTCACATGTTATGAAAAGCTAGGTCTAAGAATGCAGAGGTGTTTGCATGTAACGCTCTCATGGCACATATGAAAAGCTAGGTCTAAGAATGCAGAGGTGTTCGCATGTAACGCTCTCATGGCACATATGAAAAGCTAGGTCTAAGAATGCAGAGGTGTTCGCATGTAACGCTCTCATGGCACATATGAAAAGCTAGGTCTAAGAATGCAGAGGTGTTCGCATGTAACGCTCTCGTGGCAGCGTATGTGTTACCTAGCACACTAGTCCGGCTCAATATGTCATAACCAGGATGGATTTATGACTGATAAAGGAGATGAGGCAATCCTTCCCCCACCCCAATCTAACAGTAAACTTTTCCTAACTGAAAACTACTGCACACAATCCAATAACCTGCACTGCGATGATCAGTGTGCAAACAAATGTTTCATTCAAATCATGCAGAATCTCCAGACCAGCGGTACAGACAGTAGGGGGCCCAAGACAGAGACAATAAATGCAATTTAAAAACCAACTTATCTACAATATCATATTCCTTCTTTAACTACATAATTTTCTCAAAGGGAAATCCTAAATTAAAGACATTGCATCCTGTGAGCTGGCTAATTAAATCCTCTAGCCCTATTTTCTAATACTAAGCTTAACAGCTTATAGAAAGACACCGGGAGATTTTGCTGGTAATTGCTGATGAAGTAGTTCCATCTTTTTGAAAAATTATTTTTTAAAGGAAAAGCTTTATTTTAGGTCCAACTTCAGAATAACTGTTTGAAACAGACTCACTCACTTGTACACTTCATTAATATTTGAGAAAGATAATGGCAAATTTATGCAACGGCCAGACTGTGAAGCACAGCACACCATCTAAACAACATCAAAGTTTACGGAGCATGCCCTGGACAGCCCTAACCAAGAGCTCCAGCAGCACTCTGCATTATTGCTTTTGTTTCCTCATTAATGTGAATTCTTACACCATGTCATACAGAGATCCAGTTAATAATCAGATACCTATGTGTTAGCCATGAGTGGCATTAGTTAGTTAAAACTCTTCCTAAGAGAAGAAACCCACCAACTTGGTTCTTTGTAACCAGCACACAGATGACAGAACAAAACTAGACACTGCATCAGCCTGTGTTAGCCTAAAGCCTTAGCAGACACTTTCTCAGGGGTGTGTCTGCGGGGCAGCAATCACTGCTCAGTCAGAGAAGCTGGGCAGCCAGGAGAGGGCTGGAACAAACAAGTCAGAATTTCTCCTCTTCGAGGTGCTTAGCGATGTAAATGTAATCTTTCCTCTGATGCCAACCTTTTCTGATCCAAGTAAAGCAGTTCTGGTTTTTTACCCTTCTCAAGAGAGGCAGCCAAGCAGCCCTTCCCCTCCAGGTAGCACCACCTGCACCGCCCTCGCAGCCCCTAACCCTTTCTTACTCCCTCTAGAGCCTCTCTCCTGGGTCTCTGACCTATCAAGTGCAGATGAAGTTTATTAGTGCCTTTGTTGTCCCAGCCACAACTCTTGGTACAACCTCACACCTCTTTCTTGCCTCCCAGGGCTCAGAGGCCAACAGAGACCACAGAAGACCTGAACCTGTTCATTTCCTGTTTTGCTCACAGCCCTCAGAAATACTTGACTATTTCCTTCATCAGTAGGGGCAGAGGGGAAATACCAGAGACAGTTGTTTACCAAACCAAGTGGTAAGGAGAGTGTGGTCTCAAAATCGGGAGGGGAGGATGCAAGCCAAATCCTGTTTCCCAAAAACTGAAGTTCTGGCCTAACTTCAACCTGAGCGTGAGCCCTGGTGGTTGGAACCTAACCCAGGCTCCAGGTCTATTTATCAGTTTCATCATCAGGATAAAATGCAAGCATAAGATTCCTTTTCAGACCGGGTCTTTGAAGAGAAAGTGAGATGCTTTTGGTGAGGCAGTGGTAGAGCATACTTTGGATGAAGCAGGCCCCTCAAGGAGGGAAGAAACAAGGAGTTCCTGGGATTCAAATGACAAGTCTTCACAAATGCAACCTTTCTGTACCAGCAGAAATAATTCTAAAACATGAGGAGACTAACAGATACAGATCCTTTATATGTAGACACGACTAAGATTTAGGACTCTTGTAAACCGTGTCATGAGTCCATTTCTACCCAAGATCCACAGCTCTTAGAACAGCCTAGGCCCTGGACAAAGTAACAACTAAAGGAACTTACTAGGGTCTTCCAAGCAATGCCTGCCTCACATCGTTTAAGTTACCAAAAAATTAAACACTTTGGCCTCCAGTGCATGAAACTTCAAATGAACTGAACTATTTTAAGATGGCCCCTCTCTTTCACTCCGAATTAAACTGGCAGCTCGGACACAGACGGGGTCTGCAATGTTCATGCCACAGAGGACCTTCTCAGAGAACATACGGGTTAGAAGAGTCTGTAAGATGAAAGAACCCAAGAACATTCTTGGCATGTGAAATGCACAGGCTGGTGGTCCTCAGCTGGAATGCATGTGGATCATGTGGAGAACCAATGATAACAAACATGACCAGGCCCACACATGCTCATTGCTGCTGGGCTGGGAACCAGAACCACTGACCTAGAGGATTCTAATTACAGCCCAAACAAGACTCTTCTCTTCAAAATACTGGAGTAAACACAGCAAGGGGGACAAAAGAAGAATACACAATTCCTTATACAAGAATTTCAAGGGGGCTTCATATGTGGCCGCAGGGTAAAGCACATGGCTAGCACATACAAGTTCACCTGGAGAAGTCTCAGCACCAAAAAGGCACCAAATGTGCATCTGTAACTTATTATGTAATCAAATGTTCCCACTTTATCAGGTGTGGGAGAGTAAGAAGGGGGCAAAAATAATATTTTCTAGTAATACACATTATCAGTGTGATCGTTAATACTTATTGCCACACCACCATAAATAAGACTTTGATTAAATATAAATCAAAATATAAAAATAGGCCTTTATTAATCAGAGTCTTTTTCTTTTACAAAGAGATTGTTGTACAATGCCCATGGGATGCCCCATAATTGAAGGGGTTTTATATACTAGAACAATTCAATTAATGAAAATACCAGCAACTCCTGGTAACACATTTTTGCCGAAGGCAAAGGCTCTACCACATGAAAAAGGCGAACAGGAGGCTGTGCAACAGCAGGTCGGGCTTGCATTTCAGAAGAAGCAGAGCCTCTACGCATGACCAGCATTCCCGAGCGCCCTGGCACCTTACCTCAAGGACCTTAGGAACGTCACCTGGCTTTACATCTTCCATAGCAAAGCAAGCTAAGAGCAGCATGTGCTTGCTGTAAGGATGAAATGAGAGCTGATGTGTACGTAAAGCACGCGGTCCTCCTGCGGAACACTAGCTACCACCACTGCTGTCATGCAATGCCACATGCTCCGGGAAGCTTGGCGTTTTCAACATGTGCATGAAAACCCCAGCCTATGCCAGTGGGCACACCTGCTGCTAGAAATGCCATGTTCCTGAGAACACACACAATTCTACTAGACAAGCAGACAAGGACTGTCTATCATAGTGACTCACAGCCTAGCAAACTCCTAACTCCATTAATAACATCCCATTTTTCCTTTCTCCATTTTTATAGCACATTCTTACAATGTGATCTGTTTCAAACAAGGAGAAAAGGAGACTCAGGATTTGATTTTGACTCCAAATAATTTTCAACTTCAGTAAGTATGTATGTTACTTTCAAGATAATTCTACTAAAATATAAGGTGCCCTTTTATCCCTAACCTTGGGACTTTTCATGAGGAATGTATTTTTACAGTTCAAATTTGTCCTGTAATTGAGTCAAAGTCTAATAAAAATTGGATGCTACAGTTAAAAGATTCATGGTTGTCAAACAATGACTACAGCACTGTATTCCCAATAACTTGTGTCCTGACAAGCCAGAATGCCACCTCTCCCTGAAGATACTAAGAACACTACCTAAGTTAGTGTCTGTCCCTGACTGCAGAGATCCAGCCGAGAAGAAGACCAGCTCTACTCTGTGTGACCATCTGCAGGACCGGCAAGGTGAATACAGTTACAGTTATGCCTTGGGTGTGGGATGTTTTAAACTAAGCACAGTGATAAAAGAGAAGCTGAAACAGATCGTCGATAATACAAAGGCATTCCCACCCACAGTGTACCCTGTTTTAGTTGGTATGGGGGAACTTCTGCATATTTATAAGGAAAAAAAACTTTGCTTTAACTATAATTATAAAAATGTTCAAGATATTTCTGAATGAAGACTTTGACATATAAATGATTTCTAGAACATGTCTGGAAGTCTGGTAATGACATCATACACATCACGAAGTTTGCCAACTTTCCCAGTGGCTCTTCTTAATACTGACTGAGGCTTACCTTACGGTTTAGCAATGGTTCAGAAGTGGATTACATGGACCATGGGCAAAGGAGGCCAAAAAAAAAGATGAAACCCATGATTTCTACTGCTATCTAATTTGAGCCCCAGGAGCTACACATTTCTTGTTCCCTGCTCCCCTCACAATGAGAAACACATATGAAGGTGATCTCTATACATTACAGAGGTAAACCGCAGAAATGGCAGTATACCCACAGCAGGAAGATGTGACACACAGTCAAATGGCACAAGGTCTTTGATTAGCTCTGGTTACTAACGGTCATCTTTTTTTTTTTATAAATTTATTTATTTATTAAAGATTTCTGTCTCTTCCCCGCCACCGCCTCCCATTTCCCTCCCCCTTCCCCAATTAAGTCCCCCCCCCAGCCCGAAAAGCAATCAGGGTTCCCTGTCCTGTAGGAGGTCCAAGGAACCCCCACCTCCATCCAGGTCTAGTAAGTTGAGCATCCAAACTGCCTAGGCTCCCACAAAGCCAGTGCATGCAGTAGGATCAGAAACCCATTGCCATTGTTCTTGAGTTCTCATTAGGACAATGAGGACTAACGGTCATCTTAAATGACAACTTTTCCTCAAAGAAGGGGACAAAGGATAAATTCTGCAAAAGCAGTGGTCACATGTTTCACTGCAATCTTTAAGCTTTCAAAGAAAATATAAAATGAAGTGCATATTGGGTTTTTACATAAATAATTTTATTCAATTTTTTTTAAATAATTGAGATTAAAGTTTTGTTTTGTTTTTCCCTAAGGTAGGTGACCAAAACCAAATAATAATAATATTAATAATAATAATAATAATCACATGGCAGAAGTACAGGTTTACACAAAATACCTAAAATAATACAGTAGCATTCTTTTAATATCCCATTAAAGAGGGAATGAGCCCATGGTCGCTTGACTACCTGCATACCTAAAAAGTTGCATTTTTTCCTCTGAACTCCCATTATAGCATCATGCACATGCATGGCCATACTGCTTCACAGCCAAACCCATGTCCCGCCATTTGGTGACAGGCAATGTTCAGGTCTCCAAGAGATGCCTTAGTGGACAGCAGAAAGGTTCCCATGCTAATAAGTCACTGGATCCCTGGACAATATGATAGCTAAGAAATTAGACTGGAGCTAAATTCAGATATAACCTCTGTTTCCCCGTGCTGTGTTCTGTGCGTTGGGATGAAGAAGGCAAACTCTTTTTACGGCTCAACTATAACTTTATGGTGGGAGGTTTTTAAAAAGTCTAAGATGTTGCATTAGAGTTTACACTACATAATGAGACTCACAGGCCTGATCATGGTCAGCTAAAGTTAAGATCCAGGTGGCACTTAAAGTAGCTGAAACAGCTGGCATGGTAGTAAATGCCTACAACCCCAGGCCTCGAGAGGTGCAGGCAGAAGGATCAAATGTTGAAGGTCATTCTCCACTATGGTGTGAAGCGAGCACCAGCAGCATGAGACCCTATCTCAAAAGCAATCAAACGAAGTATCAAAAATAGCCCTTACCATACTATATACAGGCAGTATTTGCAAATGAGTTAGCTATTATGTTTATGCACGTGCCTGTTTGGGGATGTGGATATAACAATGTCCAGAGGCCAGAAGAGGGCAGTGGATCTCCTGAAGGTGGAGTTGCAGGAGGCTGTGAGCCACCTGAGTGAGAACCAAAGTCAGGTCCTCTGAAAGAGCACCAAGTACCCTTAACTGACGAACCTCCTGTCCAACTCCAAAATTTTAATTTAATAGCAGGTTAAATGAAAACCAGTAAGTCAGACTGCTCCATTGCAGAGAACTAAAAAGAAAAAAAAAAAGATCTGAAAAAAGCAAGCCTTATCCAGGAAGCATGAAGTGATGGAATAGTTACCAAGAATTAACCCCTTATTAATAGAAAAGATTTCTTACTGTAATTGTTTCAAAATGTCAAAAATGTCAACACTATTGCACACTACTTTATATAACAATTTGCTTTTATTTCTTCTGAAAACCAAGCATTTGTTATGTAAATGAATATATTCTATTTTAGCACAGAAGAGTAACTGGAATATTGCTGATAATTCAAAAAAAAAATCAGTCATTGGACCAAGGTCTAACTACAACTCTAGATCTCTGACACATCTCTAGAGACCTAGTAAACAGCCTGAACAGGAATCTCTTTACTGCCTTGGATTCCTTAACATTGCAGAGTAAGGCCATGGGACAGACAATTCAGTTCAAACCTATCTGATCTTGGAAATGCCTTCTTCCTCCCAAAGCACAGAACACAGCACGGGGAAACAGAGGTTATATCTGAATTTAGCTCCAGTCTAATTTCTTAGCCATCATATTGTCCATGACTTATTAACATGGAAACCTTTCTGCTGTCCACGAAGGCATCTCTTGGAGACCTGAACATTGCCTGTCGCCAAATGGCGGGGCATGGGTCTGGCTGTGAAGCAGTATGGTCACACATGTGCATGATGCTGTAACGGGAGTTCAAATCATTATTAGGTAAAGCTACTTATGAATAGTGATGATTTTATGTCGATAATACTTTACGAAGAAGTCATGGTGACAATTTTCACTACTGCCCACTTTTAATTAGAAACACAAACACAATTAGCATCAGCTCAGTTATGTATATGATGGCTTACGTTTCAGAATCAAAATCTGTGTCTAAGGAATGATAATACAATGAGGAGCACTGACCTAAAAAGAGACAAGTTTAATCCTAGTTCAGCTATAATTAGCTACTGAATTTCCTATCTTTTACTTTTCATACCTGCAAAAGAAAACTAAAGGGATTATACCTTCTTCATTGCGGAGGGCATGGAGCAATGACGTCATAGGTAATGGGGTATGTGACAAAGAACAATAGATGTCCCTCTCCAAAAACATGTATAAAATTCTATAGACTATTTCAGAGGTCCGTTACTAGGTGCTAAGACAACCATGTGGGTCTTCTTAAAGACTCTCAAACTCTAAAAAATTTCAGATTCTAAAAAAAATAAAAACAATCAAAATTATACTTATATTCAGAAGACATGGTAAAAAAAAAAACAGGCTTTTGAGAAGTTTTAATTTCCAAATAGCATCTGATTTATTTCCAAGTCACTCAAAGTCAACTTGAATACCTACCCGAATTCCTGCATGGTAGAAGTAAATATACTTGTCCTACCTTATGTTTTGGGTTTTAATATCCCCTAAAACCTCATATCGATGACTGGGTTCCAAAAGGAGCAGACTTCCAAGGTGGAGTGGGAGGTGAGGGAATCAGGAAGACCAGCTTCATGAGTAAATGAATTCGTTTATGGACTCAGAGCTTAATGAACTACGGAAGGGATCAGAACCTTAAGGAGGCAGTGAGGAGGATGTGCCCTTGAATGATATAATTAACCACAGCCCCTCATCTTCTCTCTCCTCCGTGTCCTCTGCTCCGTAGGTACCTTTGCTCTGCCTCTAGCTCCCCATCATGGTGTTCCTGCCTCACCACAGGGCCATCACCAACATGGCCAAGTGAGCGTGGACGGAGCCAGAACCCAAAATAAACAGTTCCTTCTTTGGGGTGTTTTCCTCGGCTATTTTGTCAGGAACAGACAGCCTGACAGGCACACCAGCTCAAAGAGATTACATTACCCACTGCTGAAAATCTGCAAGAGGGCATCAGACGATGGGACAAGAATAATTTTAGAAAGTATTTCTAACGGGAAAAGAAAGAAGCCACAGAACTAACTGCTGTGATGTGTATGGCTAATTACTGTCCTACGTCATCATATGAAATGCCAAATACATGCAGACAAAAATATATTTCAAAAAACATGAGAGTAATGAAAAGGTACTTGGTAACTGCTTCCATCTATTAAAATTGCTATTTTAAAAAGTATCTTTAGTTGCCTAGCATTTAAATGCACTGGCTATACATTCAAAATCTGAATTCAACCAAAATCTTACTGGCAAACTGAACTGTAAGGCCAGCTTGCAAGGAAAACAGGCCAATGCTCATATATTTATAATCAAGTACATTAGTTCCACAATGTCTCTGCATTGCAGAGCATGAACCCTTCCCTTCAGGGAGAAACTGACCTGCATCTCCTAAGGCAGGAAGGGAGGCAGCCTTAGAAAAGCTCATCTCCAACAGGCTTAACTCCCTGCTTCAGACCACTCTGAGCATTATAGGAAAAATAGGGTCAAGGGACACCCAGGACCCCATCTTTTACCTGAATCCCTTTCCTAATATCTGTCTTTAAATTCCCAACACTTCCAATTCTTCTAGGTATATCTAGGCTTCCTCCTTGCCTTACCCTCTTCTGCACCAAAGTTACCTTACCCGCGTGCACAGCAGGTGGAAACTGATTAGATATCACTCATGTAACCTCTCTTACTACAGCTGCATCCCCCCATGACCAAAGCAAGATCATCAGTGACTCAGGGGCAAAAACAACTCTCTAGGCTTCCCTCTGTCTGTGGTAGACTGGAAGACAAGTCTAGGCCTATCAAAAATATGTTTATATCAATCAAATCGGCATTTTGCATAACAATGTAAAAATCTACCCAGACAAAAGAAATTTTAGCATTAAAATATTTCTAGGAAGAAAATAAGAACCCTGTCTTATCCTCATCAATGATTCTCCTGAAACAAACTGCTTGTTACTTTCCTAAATTAAATTATGACTATTACATTCACATTTGTTCTGAGAACACCTCTAACAACAATTTTTCAGTGAAAATGAACTCTGATCTAACAATGACAGTATATTAATTACATAAACTTTAAGTTAGGAAACTAGAAGCAAAGGGTCATTCCTGAAGGGAAACTATGCTAGTATGGTCAGATTAAAGGAGGATCTGAGTTTTCATGATCCTGGCTTTAGAAGCAGTGTTCGGTGCGCTCAGTAATTCTAAAGAATCAAAGTTTTAGCATGAATAACTGAAAAAGAAGCTTGCTCCTTAAATAGTATTTTCACTTTATACCACTGAAGAAATTCTTATGCCATAGGATAACACGCCCCAGCTTAAGAGACTTAAGCAGTATTTTAAAGTTTACTTGTGCTTCATGGGCGTTTTAGCTGGGGAGGACTGTTGGCTGCTTCCTTCTTTGGAAGTTCTCATGGCATCTATTTCAAAGTTATGTCTAAAGGAGGCATTCAGATCAGCTCCAGCTTGGAGGCCTCTGGGCCCTGCTTCTCAAGTGCATGATGTCTTCAGCAAAGGAGACTTACTTTCCACCTCAGAGGGACAACCAAGGGCAACAGCAACAGCGCTCTATGTGAGGAAGTCACTTGATAACCCTGACTAACAAAGCAAAGGAGGGCTTTCGTGTCTGGTACTGGGGTTTTATTAGGAGGTCTTTACCTCTTGAAGGGCACATTGTCAGTCCAGTTGGTAAAAGTTCATTTAAACTATGTACGTATATAGAGAATTACAAATTTTATAGGCTTTTATTTTCATAAACAGCTACTGGGGCGATGGTTATGGCTTTTTCACCCTCCACTCTTCTATATTTGTGTTCTTAAATATTCAGCTTCGTCTCCTATCCCCTCATCTGATCACATGTGCCCTGCTCTGCCTCTTGATTCTCCTCCCTCTTCCTTTGTATTTACCCTCTCCTTGCTCCCTCCCTTAAGAACATTCCCTTTCCAGCCTCCCAGATCAGATCACAGTCACTAAGGTGCAGCAGCGTCACGCACCCCGGTGGAACCAACAGCTCTCTAACTGGACGCCCTGTTCAACAATAGGGAAACCCAGCCAACGACTCAGTACCAGTGAAGTCATGGGTCTTGAAGGACAGCATACAAACACAACCTTATTAAACCTGTGCAAACTCTAAACTACAGGCTTCTTATTTGTCCTTATACCCACAGATAAGCGAACGGGAAAAGCCCGACAGAAAACCACAGCCAATCAAAATGCAGTTGTAGAGCTCATTCCCAGTGGATACTTCTCACTCCTGCACCTAAGGCTCAGGGGACTTTGTGAAAGAAGGGGCAGAAAGACTATAAGGACTCAAGTACTGGGTCACTCCTGGGACAAGTGCTAGTCTCTTTCTCCTTCCTCACAAAAGTCACATGGACTGTAGACCCTTCTTTCTTATTACTGGGACCTCTCTAATTCTTTTAAAAACACTGGCTTAAATCTTTTAGAGACTTAATGCTAACCAACGTTTCTAGAGTTGGTGTAAATGAAGAGTAACAGTGAGTCAAGGTCTGCTGCTGTGGGACAGTGGTTTTACCCTGTAAAGACTTGTTTCTTGTACTTGTTTAATAAAATGCTGATTGGCCAGTAGCCAGGCAGGAAGTGTGAGTGGGGCAACCAGGCAGGAAGTAGAGGTGTGGCAGCGAGAATTCTGGGAAGAGGGAAGTTTCAGTCTGCAGTTGTCATCCAGATAGAAAAGAGGCCAGACACGGAGCAAGCAAAATGTCATTGCCACGCCGAAAAAGGTACCAAGTCATATGGCTAACACAGACAAGAATTATGGGTTAATAGAGGTTGTAAGTTAATAAGAAGCCTGAGATACTAGTCCAATCAATTTATAATTAATGTAGACCTCTGTGTGATTTCTTTGGGACTGATCAACTGTAGGACCGGGTGGGACAGAAACCTCTGTCAACAGTGCTTTATTCTGAGTTAAGGTGTAAGACCTAGCTAGGAGTTATTGGTAAATTTAGCTGTAAGGTTTCAGGGACCCTCTCCTTTGTCCTTGCTTGGCTGATTTCAGTGGTGTCCCAAATATGGAAAACAACTACTTTTAAAGTTACCTACAAAAATGCAATGATCTCAAAAGGATAAATTCTAAATGTACCTCCCCCATTATTAGGTGTGTGATGATGCAGTAACAAGTCTAATTAACTGCTACTGTCTGTATTAAGATGAAGATAATTTCTTTACCTGCCACAAAGTAAATCTCACTTTTGTTTTCGGACAGCAGAAAAAAATGACTTTGCAGATATATATAAAGTTACACTTTGTATTTCCCTCATGGCAAATGACAACATATAAAACAAAACAACACCAAAATCATCTCAGCTTCTAAACAATTATTTTTCAAGAAGAGACCAAAGCTTATTAGAGAAAGAGCTGGTACAAAGAAAACAAAGACTCTAATACCAAAAGTGAAGCTGTTTCTAAAAACTTTAGAAATTTAAAAAAATGTCAAAGATCCCAATGACCAAGCTACAAGTGCTTAAGAAGCAAAATAAACAGCAACATTACAATCTAAAACAAAGAACTAAGTAACCTATGGGTCTATACAGATATAACTGAATTACTGAATGAACAGGGAAAGTGGCATGTCTTTCTTATGAAAACAACCTGAGGGAGGAGACCAGGGCAGCACTGAAGCAGAACGGCTACAGGGAAGGAGACCATGACAGAGTGACCACATGAAGGAGCAGAGCGTGTGCATTAGTTCTAGGGCTTCCTCTCCAAATACTGGCCAACTAGCCATTTCCGCTCACATCCATAAAGGCTTTGGTAATCCTCCCACGTTTTAACTGTAAAGCTTAATTTTAATTAAGGTAAAGCTTGATTTCCCCCTTTACTTGAGTGTGGCTGGACCCTTCTATTGAAGAAGCATCAACAATCTTTAAAACTACTAAGCAAGTATATGTACACTGTTTACACTACATAACAAAGTATGTGAGATAATACCTGTCAGCTAGCTAGACTAATACCATGATATACAGATACTTCATAATGTCACATTATCTTTTTAAAAAGACTTTAAAGAAACATGCAAGGCAAAATGTAGTAACTCTGCGGTGGGAAACCTGGCATCAATAATTGACACAAAAGAAAGTCTTGTTAGTATTGTCTTCGCCCCTGACATAATCAGGGGTATACAAACCTAATTTCTATTGTATGCTTGTACCTCAACACAACATAAAAAGGTTAGATAACGCAACTTGAAAAGCCACTTTCAAAACACCTAACCAATACTCTAAATAAGTGTCAAGGTCAGGACTTGTCCCACACAGAATTGGGACTCCCAGAACTCACCCAAAAATCTGGGCAAGGAGCATGGGCATGCACTCCAAGGAATGGTAAAGACAGTAAGCACAGAGAGGCAGATCCCTAGAAGCTAAAGGGCTGGCTGGTCTGGCTTTTAGAGCCAAGTTCTAGGTCAGTAAGACACCCTGCCTCAAACAAAATGGTGGAAGCAACATGTGATAGTTTGAATTTAATTGACCCCATAATCTCATAGGGAGTGGCACCATTAGGAGGTGTGGCTTTCTTGGAGTGGGTATGGTCTTACTGGAGGAAGTGTGTCACTGTGGGTCTGGGCTTTGAGGTTTCCTATGCCCAGGATACTGCCCAGTATCTGAGTTGATGTCCTGTTACCAGCAAGATGTAAGACTGCTACTTCTCCAATACCATGTCTGCCTGCATGCTACCATGCTTCCTGCCATGATGATAATGAATGCCTGAACCTCTGAAACTGTAAGCAAGTCACCCCAATTAAATTTTTTCCTTATAAAGTTGCGGGAGTCCTGGTGTCTGTTCTCAGCAACAGAAACCCTAAACACATTAAGGGCTGCCTTCCAAGGTCACCTGACCTTCATTCCACATGTACCCTGTACATGCACACGTGCATGCAGTGGGGAACTCAGAACAAAGTCTGAGTGGACTAGGATCTTTGTCCAAAAATGGCCATAGTAATAGCAACATAAAACTGAAGAATTGAGACCCCTGGAGAAGGCAAAACAAAGAAACAATTTTCAAAGAGTTTTAGCGCTTTCTATAGATCTCCTGAAATATAAGCAATGCAGACTGTCAATGTAGGTCACTCCAATGTTTGTAGCTGGCTTCCTGACTCTAAGACATTCCTGCCCTGATGCCAACTTCCTTTCTGAGAGGACTAAGGAAGCTCAGGTTCGCCCTACATGGGAATCAAAACACAAAGCGCCTGTGCTGTGCAGCCGTGAGCAGCCTAAGTCACTCACAAACCAAAGCCGTTCTTATTGATCACAGTGAGAACAACTGCAGCAGCCAGATGCTCAGCCTTCGGGAAGCAGGGCACGGAAGACTAACAGAGCTTCGCTGGAGAGCCTGGAAACAGACTGCTTGGAACCACATTGTCCTTAAATAAACAAACTTCAGTTCAATAAATAAAATTACAGATAGCCTTAAGAAACACACTCAGTTACTCAAGTTTTCCCAAAATGGCCAACAGCAAATGGTCCTAGAGTTCCTCCCTGCAGCCTTCATTTCTCCCAGGAATGCAAGTTTAGCCCTGCCCCAGGCTTTACCCTGCACAGCGGTCAGAGCAATGTCTGCCTGCCATTTGGGAGTCCTGTAAATATTCAGCAACAACAATCAAATGGTTATAAAGCTCAAATATGCATCATTCAGAGAAATGCACCCATAAACTCATCAAGATGTGGTAAACACCCACTGTGTGCTCACTTTTTGATGTAAAAATAATTTGTTTTTTTTTAAATAAACCAATGATAAACATTTCAACCAAGCATATATGAATCTCTAGAATCCATCCCCATTCCACCCCTCTCCCCCAGGCACTTAAGGAAGAGAAATGAAACAAAGATGCTCCGGGCACAGGGACCAGTTTTAGAGGTTAGGATTTAGTGAGTTACCAGTATGCTTCATTGCAAAAGGCATTTCAAACAGAAAAATATCAAAATATCCTGTCTACATCCAAAACTCGCCACTCCTGTTGGTGTTGTGATTTTCTCAAATTACTTTAATGTCTCTAATCAAAGCGAGTGTCACTCGATTTCAATTTCTACCGATGGCCTTAACCTTTCTCTTAATTCCTCTGCCAACTAAGCAGCTTCTGTAAATCCTAGTCCCGTCCATGACCTCTCTCTAACCCATCCTTGAATAGTGGAAGGCCTGTTACCTACAACTTCACTGCCCCTCGTACACACACAAAAGTATCTATTCTCTTCTGTGCACCAAAGCACTTTTTGCACATTATTCTTACCACTGTTAGCACAAACACTATGGTGAATTGTTTATACGCCTGTCTGTTTCAGTGGGCAGTAAGCTGTCTCATTCATCTTTGTGTCTTCAGTACCTACCAGGACCAGGCACATGGCTGGCACGCACTAAATGTTCGCTGAATTGAACTGAATACAATAAAAAAACTTCCCATTCACTCCACCCTAACATAGCTTTGGGCCTCACCACTTGAACATTTGTGCTAGGACATATTTTAGATGGAAAAGGCAGCTTCAAGCACCCTTTCTATGCTGAGACCTACGTGGAAAAGATATTTTTAATAGCAGCTTAAGTTCCTCTCATTTCTTACGAACTTGGAAGCCAAAAAAGAGGAAGCCAAACGTCCTCCGATATGTAAGAGCCCTATTGATGGCTGGAATTCCCATGACCATCTTCTCCTGCCTGGGGAGAAAAAGGGGGTGAACTACCGCCTATCCCTCTCCTGGTCATAATGTTCTTCACAGCTCAACAGCATCTTTTTTTTTCTCTTCCTTTTTATTTATTTCTTTTTTTCTTACACCAGTGAACAGCATATAAGAGTCTGAATTTTTCTTTTTTGCAAAAATCTGAAAAGAAATCTGGGCCTTGTGCCAAAGAGTTGTCAATTTTCAAACAAGATTAGCCTACCAAATCAGTCATCTTTCTTCTTCCATTAGGAAACAGATTAAAATAGAATTACACTTCCAAATGTGAGTACAACGTTTTAAAAATCACTAAGCTTTTTGTATCCTTAATATATACTAGCTTTTTTACTTTCATTTTTCCCCACCATTAAACAAAACAGTAGCCTAGTATCTAGGCTCAAACACCTCTCCTTTCTTCCTATGCTTCCAAATTTGTCAACAGCCATTCGGGTTAGCAGAGTAGTGAAGAGGTCTCCGGGGCAGATGGGCTTTTAAATTCTATATTGGGCATGGAGGATCTGCAGAACATCCTAAAGAAAAATCCAAAATCTTTTAGAAAAGTGTGTGGATAAAAGACAAATAAAACATTGGATATCCTGCCATAAAGCTTTCCAAATTAGAACAATGACTTAGAATACAGTTTATCCATATCTAGCCAAATTAATGCTATGCATTCCACCTACAAGCCCTGAATCTTGTTCCTGGTAAACATTTCTAAGTATGTTACACAAACACCAAGATATAGCCATAATGGTCTAGCGCCATTCCCAAAGAGATCACCAAACAGGAACCAGCTCAAATGTCTCCCGACAGTTCACTGGGTAAGTAATATGGTAGATAACTAAAGCATTACTAAACAGCAAAGAAAAAGCTGTCAGCAACATGGCTGAGTCACATCATAAGGAGAAAAAGCAAGCATAAGGCAATCCCATACCTATCTCTTCTAATGCAGACAGATGCTATATGAACCGTGTGGGCTGTGTACTTCACAGTGAGAAACAGCCTTTTAGAGTCTCTAGTTTCCACACAAAGTCTTCCATTTTTTAAAGTCTTTCCACCAGACTACAAACTGCTTGAGGATGGTTGTTGCGTTTATTCATTTCTGGACTCCCAAAACATCACAATACCTAACAGGAATTCAGCAAATATTGACTGGATAGACGGATGAAAGAACTATGGACATAGGGAAATCCCAAATGGCAACTGAGTTTCCAGGAAACAGAGGCTCGCAAGTGCTTTGTGTGTGTGTGTGTGTGTGTGTGTGTGTGTGTGTGTGTGTGTGTGTGTGTGTGTGCGCGCGCGCGCTTTTTTTTCCTACACATGAAAAAGAAACAATTTTAAAGAGTGAGTGAGTGAGTGAGAGAGCGAGCGAGCGAGCCCCTTTTCAGTTAGCTAATCACACGGTCTCCCAGGCCCACACCTAACAAAAGCTCTGATTAACACAGGACAGTCTTGCTACCCATTTCCTCAATATGCCTGAGCTCGGTTCAGTTGCCACATTTTGCTTTTCTCTTCTACAATATGAATGCCTGACCCCTAGCTGCCGAATGGTATTGATGATTCTTTAATTTAAATACAAAACCCAAACTGCGACCTCTTCCATGAATTTACCAAGAGTTATAGTGCTTCTCTATGAATAAACACAGTCTGCTGCTCTAGGAGGTAGGACGCCTTACTCCTCCCAGGTCCCTGTCAGTCTCCTGTGGACCATGGGCCTGGAATTAGCTATTCATTATATGTGAGGGAGGGGTAGCTGGCTGGAACCAAGTCCTGCAGAGAAAGAATGCTAGTCAACATGTCAATTTCAGTACCAACACATCTGCTACCTTACTAACGTGTGTTTAAGGTCTCTGTATAATGTGCAGATGCTGCTCATTGCCTGCTTATTCTGATACCACATACTCCTAGGTAGAATTCCCAACTATTCTCTTTGAGAAACATGGGACTTTTATTAGTCCTCTTTGTTGATGGTGTCTCTGAAAGGGGGTATAAATGAATGGCATGCCTGGAAAAGGTGTGTGGGGGGGAACCCTATGACTCACAGTAACATGATGAAACAGGTCTGATTTGCAGCCACTAGTGCAGTGTACTTTGCCTTCTAGATTCCTCAGTTCTGAATACACTTTCACATTGGGCTGCTATTGTGTGAGAAATAAACACACATGGGTGTTACCTTTTCAACAACTGCTGATAAATCTAGAACATTAAAACTCTACTTTTTCTTGAAAATCTAAATACTTGTGTTAAAAGTCTTATTTCTACAATGCCCATTAAAACAATTCATTTCACATAGAGGATGCTATTTCCCCCTTTAAGTTGTAATAATACATGTCCCTGCAAAAAAAAAAAAAAAACAATTATGGGATGGGGAAGAGGCACAGAACAGAGTACATAAGTAAAACAAAAATAAGATAAGGCAGCATCAGAGTTATGTGGTCCTCACGGTACAAATTCTACTTCCTTTTGTTCATCAACCTTCATACTCAGCAGGAAACACACTGTTCAATAATTAAGAAGCACCCTGGCTAAGCTTACAAACTGGGGACCATGAAGCAGAACTGCGTGAGCAAAAGAGTTTGAGACCAGCTTGCCACAACCTAATGAAAGACCCTATACCTCAACCAAACAACACACAAACACACAAAGTTGGCCATGTGTGTTGGCACACAACTGGTAGACTAAGGCAAAGTGACAGTTAAGTTCTAGGCCAGGTTCAACTACAAAGTAAAAACCACCCTGAGTGACACTATTAAGATTTAAGAGCTAATAAACAAAACAATGACTTAGTGCCTATGTGGACAAAAATAAAAGTACCATACTGGGAGAATAATCGGGAGGACTTTACCGTAACTGGTGATGCAGGAATTAACTTGTGCTGGTAAGTTAGGCTATTCTGACTTCATAGTTTAAATTTAAAATTTTTATTCTCTATGTGTCTGGATATGTTTGGTGTGTGTGTGTGTGTGTGTGTGTGTGTGTGTGTGTGTGTGAGAGAGAGAGAGAGAGAGAGAGAGAGAGAGAGAGAGAGAGAGAGAGAGAGAGAGAGAGAACAGATATATTTCTCAATAGCTCCCCCTCCTTTTTTGAGACAGGGTCTCTCAATGAACCGGAAGCTCACCAGTTCAGCTAGATTCCACTGGTCAGCAAGTCCACATCTTCCAATGTGTGAGTCTGTAGCTGGGATTACAAACACATGCCACTTTGACATGAATGCTGGAGAGCAAACGCGGATTTTCATGCTGGCATGGCAAGTACTTTACCAACTAAGCCGTCCATTTCCCTATTCACATTTATTATCGGGTGCTGCCTTTAGTTCTAAGGTCACTAGGATCTTGTTTAGTGTATAGTTTGATGCAAGTTTGTGCTTATTGGTGTGGTGGGTACCAGTAGTCATCTTGGGTACTGCGTTTGGCTGACAAGTCTTATATTCATCAGTCCTACAAACAACAACAACAAATTACTCTACTTTCCTGTTAATGTGGAAACTCAGGTGCCAGTGCTACAAGTAAACAAATCTACAAACGTGTGTCCATCGCACCCACCACCACACACCACCTTTTAGAGCTCTTTGGGAACACTTTGGTGCGGACACAGCCTCGACGCCCCCTCTGTGCTTCGAATCTTCTTGATTTTAGCAGGGCTTCCCACCAGCTGACACGACTGGGAACAAGTGAACCTTAACTCAAAAGCCCACACTCACGGGGCCTTCTTGGCCTCTCAGATAGAGGCCAATGTAATGGTGGTCCTGGGTCAACAAGTCAAATAAACAGTGGAAACATGTGGGCCGATACAGTTAAAATCATGGGAATATTTCAAACTGCAACTCAATATGGGCTGAAAAGATAGAGAAGTTGTACTGTTTTTCCAGAACACACTAGCTGGATTTCAGAGAAAAGGAACTATAGACCAGTCTCTACCTTCTGGCACTTTTAGTACAGTTACAAATTTCGTCTGTCTTTATCTTCCATCTAGAAGGTTGGGGATCTCTCATGTCTCCTAGCATCATGTCCAGTATTTAATGATAATTCAATAAATATCTGTTATGAAAACATTAAGCATGAACAACAGAATCTAAGAGCTGGTGAGAACACTCACACAAACCCACTGCAGTAGAACAGACCAGAAAATTCAGTAGTGAGTGAGTGAGGATTCCTTGAAGACGCTAGCTCTCAGCAGGAGGATCTATGGGACATAAAAGGTTTATGTACTTAATGAGGAGCATGGCCCTGCCTTGCAGAGGTCTTAATGAATACATTATAATACAGATACACACTGTCACCAAGGAAATTTAACACCAGGATTACTCCTGGATTATTTAGTCAAAACACAGCTCAGCTGATGTCCAAATGGCTAAAACCTCACTGTCCGTCATTACTGCCTAAAGCAGTCATGTGTGCTAATTAACTATTTGCCTATCTTGTGTTTTGTTTTGTTTTGCTTCTGAGTGCTAGGACTAGAACCCAGACCTTCGAAGTGTTGTGTAACAATCTCCTCTGAGATCCTGAAGGGAAGTTCCCTAAGAAGAAAGGTAAACAACTCAAAACAGCTTCAGGAAGTCCTTACTACAGACCAGATTCACTAGGCCCCTCCCTCCCAGAATAAGCAATAAAGACTGCTGAGACACTCCCAGAAAAGCCAAGTTGCCTGGAAGAAGTTTGAAGCAACTAAGTCACTTACAAAGGACACTCCTCAACCTGTTGCACTATCTGCAGGTTGTGCAGTATCTTCCAGCTTCCCAGCTTTTGTGGGCTGTCACAGGTGCTGGGGAAGGCTTCAGGGATGCAGTCATTTCTGCTCCTTTAAGAAACCCCAATGAAAGTTACTGCTTCATCAAGCTGGCCTTTGGTGGTATCTGTACCCCAGGTGAGTAGATGTATGTAGTGTCTCCCCCAGGAAAAAAGTCAGTTACCAAGCCAAGTGCTCAATCACCAAACCCCGGCTATTTACTCATAACCACAGAGCAGTAAATTTTAACTGATGGCATAACACCTTTAATTAACTTTCAAAAAAAATTAAAAATAAAGTCCCTTGCCATTTAGAACTACCACCTCAAGCTAACAACCTTAGAATATATCATAAATCCATTTCCTACTTAATCAACCCTGATTCTAAAACAATTCCTAACGGTTGTTTAAATATGCATAACTAGGTCTGGAATAGTTATTCTGATTTAAAGCAAAGGAACATCTGTTTCTGAGTATAGACTGACAGCAGTTTGGAACATCTATCAGAAGAAATCAACTGCAAGCTTAATAAGCATTATTTGTATTCTACATAATAACGCTATTTGTTCCATGTAGCCACTGCAGCAATAAAACACACTCAAACTCATTTAGTGTACTAAATCCAAGGTACCTAGGCAAAACACTGAAAACCCCATTTGGATGGTTCCCAGCACATAAAGCCCAACTTTTTCAAGTATTAGTACCATCTGGTTACTAGTCTGTGTTTACCAAAACAGTGGCTATGCACACATTTCTGTAGCAGCTGTGGTCAAAAACTTTAAATTAATTCATTTAGCTAAGTGAAAACTCTTCGAGGGAGAAATAAATATAGTATTCTGACTGTATATTTAAAATAAATTCCATTACTGGCTCTCATATCCTTCCCAAAAGACAAAATTAACATGAATGTAAGTTGTCTTTGGAATGTCTTCCCATGTTCAACCATTTATCAAGTGACAATGTCCACAGAAGTCAAGTGATTTGTTCAAGATCTGACAGCTATTAGCTGGACTCTGCCCAGGTCAAGGGTGTCTCCCGGTTTACAATGTAAGTCTTTCCACAAAATTCATCACATGAAGACTGGAGTACAGGAGCTGAAAACATTCTCAAGATAGTGCATATAGAAATGTGTGTTCCAAGTATTTTAAGAGAATCTAGCATTTCCATTTAATATTAACAGAATACCAAAGATGAAAAAGCCTAGTCTTTTCTAGTTGTGATAGGAGCTGAAAGCATCCTGAGAATTTTTACTGTCAATTTTATAAACATTGTCCTTTGTTTCATTTCCCCCAAAAATGCCTTTCCACAAAACTAACTCTGCAAATGAATCCAATCTTTGTGGCCAAGAGACGAAGACTAATTTTGCATTTGTTTATCTATGTACAAGCACGTTTCTTTGTGGGTACACACATCCACAACATGAATGTAGGTGCCAGTGGTCGGCAGGCTGAAGTCAGCCCTCTTCTCTCACCAGCCAGGCTCAGGATTCAGCTTAAGTCATGAGGTCTGTTGGTAAGAATTTCCACATAGTGAGCCTGGATGCAGACCCACAAGCAACTAGGCTGCTACCTCAAATCAACTCTACTTTCTTAGCTCAGAGTGAAGAGAGAGCACTAAATACCGTTCTGCATGCTTTTTCCTAAACAGAAAGCCTTTGCCTAATTAGAACTACCAAACTTTCAAATGGCATCTTTACAAAGAAACAAATCAAATCTCCAAATGCAAATATATACTTCCTATGCCTGAGAATGGAATAAAAGGCACTAAAGTCAGAGGAACTTTACAGAAATATTCTGATGTTAGAAATTACTCCAATGAGGCTTAAGAAAAACAAATTTTCAGAATCTGAGTATTTTAAGCATTTGTGTTAGTTATCATCCTTGCTTTGACCAAAATGAATGTGTTTCTCTCTTCCTTTTGCATAATTTCTAAGAACTAGAGAACAAGGTAAAGAGCCCATCACAACGAAGCGTATGCTGCACCTATGCAAAGCACTCAATGGGCATTATTAATGCTGTTCTCTGCTCTGGCCGGAGAAGCTTCTTGTTTGTAGTCACTCTCAGTGCCCACAATAAGTGGCTGCTGAGTGCTCAGCCCTACAGCTACCCTCCATGGCCCAGGAAAAGGGCGTGGAAAGAGTCTGCGAGCGAGGGTGAGGAGCAGTGTGAAACAGTGTCTTCCTAGTATAACGTGGCCATTATAATCAAGAAGACATAATTGTGGTTACCCACAGAGAGAGAGAGAGAGAAAGGGGGGGGGAGGGAGGAGACAGTGGGAGGGGAGTTCCCGGGAAGGAGAAAGGCCTCTGGAGGAGTCAAAGTGGAATGAGAGGGCAATGGGGGTGAACATGAACACAATACATTCATAAATGTAGGACGTTGGCAAAAAGGTCACTGAATTACTTGAAGGTGAAGGTACAGCAGGAAGGGGCTGCTTCTAGATGGATTCTATCTAGAACAAACTAAGGGTACTCTCATACCAAACTTACTGAGATAAGGGGAAGCAGTGCTGTTCACACCTGACAGGAAGTCTGAGGAGGTGTAACCACGCAGAGGTCAAGGTCAGTAAGGTTATAGTGCATAAGAAGCCCAATGGTGACCCCACAGCACTATGGCCGAGACTTCAACAGTCAGAGGTCACACAGTTCTCGGCCTGCCCATCTTCATTCTGGCTTCGTGGTTCTAGTCAAGCCCCATGTGCAAGGCTTCATTATTGTTCCATCTTTGTTTTTCTCACACTCTTACCAACTTGCTGGCCCAGCTTATGAATTAAACCCTATTGTTCTCTGTAGAGGCCAGTCAGGGTTTCCATTCAACAGCTTCAGTTCTTTCCAAACTCAAGCCAAGCACAGGGGGACGTCTGCGAAAAAACAACCTGTTGTATTAGAACAAACAGCAGCTTGTTCCTATCAGCCCTTTGTTTGACAAGTCTGGACTGGCTAGAAAGGTCATTTATGCCTCAAAGTATCAAATTAACATTTGAAGACATGAATTTTAAAAATGGCTATTTGCTTCTGTTCTGTGAATGGATAATGTAGTTCATACAACAGAGAAAAAAATTCACACTATCTTAACCAAGCCCCCAAAAGACCAAAGGCAATAACAAAAACATACAAAACCTGTTGACTGTCCTCAGATAAACTCAATATGGCTCATAAGCCATGGCCTAATTCAGCTCCATTCTCGAAGAAAAGAATTGAAGAAGGCAGCTGCAATGGTCCAAATCTGAGCCAGAGGAGATGGAGAAGAATCACTAGTTATAATAAGAGGGTGTCTCATACATCACCAAAAACACCGAGTAAGGCTCTTCCCTTTAGTCCATAACCTCTGCCCTACTCTCAGTAACAGCTACACAGGATAAGTTCCCAGTGTTTAGTATTATCCTATTATTACACTATCAAACATGGTATATTTTCCTTAAATTCCTATTTATTTTCACAACACCGGTCTATGCACCTCTATTTTGTGACTGCATGCCATCATTACTAAGTGCAACCTTCTACTATATAAATATTAATTCAAATCAGCAAATACTTTAGTTACACTGCAGTTATCATGATGACAGAAATTACTGTACCTTTTAGGAAAGTTGTTTTTCCTTTACACATAAATACTGGAAATAGCACTAATATTATGGAAAACACCAGGCATGATATAAAGGTTCAGACCTGACTCGGTCAACTGCACATGACATCCTGGGCTAAAGTAAGTTCCAAGACATCCTAGACTCTAGAGTGAACCCCACAAGAATAAATGGATAAAATTTTGGAAAATGGAAGACTTAATAAGAATAAATATATGATTAAAAATAAGAGTAGGTACTAGGGAGATGGCTCATAGGCAGAAGTGCTTGCCACATAAGCAGAAGAACAGGAGTTCAGATTCCTGCACCTATGTAAATGCCCAGTAGGAGTGGTAGCCCACCTATATCTAGCATGTGGGAGGAAAAGTCTCAGAGCAAGTTAGATAGCTAGACTAGCACAGTTGGAGAGCTCTGGGTTCAAATAAAGACACTGTGCAAATACATAAAGTGGACAAAAAGGGTACTGGACATAAGCCTCTGAGCTCTGAACCATATGCAAACATGTGAACATGCATACATACCACACACAGAAAACAGTACAGAATGAAAATCTTACTAATGGCTCAAAATACTAAGAGAAATTTTTGCAATAAGGAAAATGTTAAAACATCACTACCAATTCAAAATATGCTCCAATGAAATGAGCAGGGTGGAGGGACTTGCGCAAGTGCGTGTTACTGCAACACTTCACAAGAGCCAGGAATGGAAACCACCAGTGCCCATTATAGGGAAGAGATAAAGAAAACATGGTACACACACACACTACACTCCATTTTAAAAAAGAATGAATACTCTCATGTGAAAATAACTGGATGCTGCCATGGTAAGCTGGGCACAGAGAGTCAAGTGCTTTATCATCTCATTCATCTGTGGCATCCAAAATATTGACCTCCACAAAAGTACAATAGTACTTACCAGAGTAGGGAGAAGGGACAGCGAAGGGAGAGGCTGACCAATGGCTACCAAGTTATAGTTAGCTAGGACTAAGAAACTCTGGTGTGCTATTGTACAATGTACTTAAACTACGGAAGTGCTTCCTGAAAAGCTTATTGTGACGGTCTGTGTATTTTAAAGCCCTAGAAGAATTCTGAATATTTTCACCATATGATATTTGAGGACAGAGATGTGCTTATCTGATCTGAACATTACAGAGTTCACATGCACTGCATTATCATATGGTACCCATGAATTTATAGTCTTGATGACTAAGCAATATAAACCCTAAATTACATGCCCACTTCATGTAAAAGTGTGCTGTGTCTTCTCTAAAAGTGTGCTATGTCATACAGTCAGTACCTAAAATCATGCCTCAATTCCGTGGTTCTCTCAAGTTGCTTCCCGCCCTCACTGCTCAACCACCCTGCAATCCACTTTCTTTCCATCCTAAGTATTCCATGATTCACTACTGACTTCACAGTGTAAAGCCTCCTCTCAGGTCTCACCCTCCTTAACATCCCTACAGCATCTGACGCTACACTACACAACTGCAACTCAGCTTCTGAAGGACCGCACTGCCACAATGCCACCAAATGCTAACAATGCCTGGACACCTTCTGAACATCCATACACTCCCACGCCCGAAACCTGCTTGCCCTTTCTGCAGATCTACTCCACTCAACAAATGCCCAATGGAGCACGGCAACCAAGTCCTATCCCTGGACTGATCTCAAGCATTGACACATTTGAGGCTTCCTTTCCCTAGACAATAAACCTCTATCCCTACTTTTCACTAAGACCCACCATTATCACCCCCATCCACACAGCAGAACTTCAACTCTGTATCTTGATTCCTATTTTCTTTTGGCCACCAATCCTCCCTGATCAAGTCTTTTTCAACTACCTACATATAGACCAGAAGCTCTCAACCTATGGGTGGGTCATGACTCCCAGAGGGATAACATTTCAGATATCCTGTATATGATATTACATATTTACATTATGATTCATAACAGCAGCAAAATTATACTTAGGAAGTAACAACAAAACAATTATATGGCTGGGGAGGGCCACCACAGCATACACTGAAGGGTCGCAGCATTAGGAAAAGCTGAAAACCACTGACACAGACAACACCTAGTTGAACTCACAAGCATCCTCCTCTAAATACCCCATACTTGAATGGCACATGGCTGCCTTTATCTCCTGCCAAAGAAAGCACCAATTCAAGCCTTCATATTTCCCCTCTCATGGCTGTAGCAGATCTAGCCAAGACTTCTCCAAAGCTTTCTCACCTACTGCCTTTTTCCCATTTCCAGTGCTGTTCTGTACATAAGGCCTCACTTCTCATCTCAAATAAATGGAAATAAAGTTCTCTGGCTCAGCATCCTGTGGTAACTCTAGCACTGTGAATAAAACAGAGGAGCATGAACATCTTCTCTGCCAGAGGTCAAACTACATTCTGGGGTAAAGGGGCTGGGACCCTTGGCCCACCTATCCTCCAGCTTCTCTCTCGGTTCCTGATTATATTTTCTAAGAGAATACATCCACCCACAGTTGTCACAAAAACAAAAACAAAACAAAGCCTAGAAAACTTCAATTTTCATCTCAGAACCCACCCCCAGTAAAAAAAAAAAAAAACTAGTCAAAAGCAGGAAGCCTATCATATTCTCTGTGACAAACCCTTTAGGGAAAGTCTCCACAAATGGGCAGGCACTCAGCTAGTAGTCAGAAACTCAACTTCTAGCAAGTGACATCATCTTAAATAGATTTAACTGAGATTATATTGTTTCAAAACAATATAATAAAGATGTATTGAGACCATGAATTTTCTGAATTACAGAGAATTTTGAAATGGACTACAGTAAACTGATGGAAATGTCTCCTTCCTTCCTCTTCATGGCTAAGTATCCATGTGACATAGTTTAAATCACAGAGCTGCCCAGAATAGCAGAAAAGACAGAAAAAATTAAAAACACTAAAAATGAGAACAGATACACCATGAACATCTCCAGTGAAATGTGACCATGGTTTCCATCCTTTCAAGTTTTTCTCACATCTGCAATTTAAAAAAATAAAGTAGCAAACAAACAAAACCTACCAAGGTTGCACAAGCTCCAGCACACTCATTATCCCGCCAGTGGGGAAGCAGAGGAGCGAGGGTCACTGAAAGTGCTAGACCAGCCAGGGCTACAGAGCAAGACACTGTCTCAGGAAGAAAGAAAAAAGCCACCTAAAATCTTTTTTAAAAAAATATCACAGCACCAAGTTCCCTTAGAAGAAAAAATACGGCCAAGTGACTTAACTCACAGTAGGACCCACTCCCACCTCTTAGTCTCCATTTTTTTTTTTTTGTTGCGGGGGAGAGGGTGACATTTCTTAACACAAATGAAAATGAGTCTGTCTTCTCTACAACTGAAATGGAAATTCTGTATAAATGGGAGCATCTGATGTGGGTGGTGATGTATGCTGTGAATATGTTTTATTGCCATTGGTTAATAAAGAAGCTGCTTTCGGCCAATGGCTTAACAGAGTAAAGCCAGGCTGAAAGAGAGATATAGGAGTCTGAGAGAAGCCATGCAGGAGACAGATGCCACAGCCATGTGGTGATGCACACATTAATAGCGATTGGTTAATTTAAGAAATGAGTTAACCAGAAATACACTTAAGCTATTGCCCAAACAGTATTGCAAATACTAGTTTTTGTGTGATTATGTTGTGTCTGGGCAGCCAGGAAAGAAGAAACAGCCTCCCTGACAAGCACCTTTAGGTGCTGCTCAATAGAGACATAAAGTCCTATGTGTCTAGCAGCCAGTGCATGTTATGTAGGAACAAGGAACTACCTGGTGGGTAAGGAATTCCCAGCATAAAATAAGTGGATGGTGTTAATTAATTATAATATTGAGAATTTGTAAGAATTTTATTAAAACCCAGTGTTTGATGAGTCAAAAAGAAACAATAGAAGGCATATAAAGCAAAATCCAGAAGCAGGCAGTTTAATCATTTTGCAGACATTTTAGTAAAAATGAGGCTGGGAATGCATCCCCAATAGAGGCCAAGTCTGGAGGGAAATTCTGAGAAGGAGCAAGATTTCTGTGGGCTCAAATATCCCCCTATAGATTGCTTATTAGTTCCAAGAGAAAAAATAATACCCAATTAGTGAAGCAATTGGAAAACATGTTGACTAATGATCACAATTAGCACTGTCAACAAGGGGCAGATAGACTTCTTTTTTATTTACTGTGATGCACAGAAAAGGATAAATTACTCAAGTAGAATTAGGTAAGGAAAATAGAACCTCAATCTACCCTTAAGGAAATACCACTAAAACCCGAATAATGAGCATTCCATTTTAAAAGGGTAAAACATGATATTCTTTAAAATGTTAAGTGTCACAAAAGGTAAAAGGCAGGAAACACTCCAAAATAAAGGAAGCTAAAGAGACACGAGAACCAAACGCAATGCCTGACATAAAATGGACCGTGAACCAAGGGCAAAAAGACCTCTGATAAAGAGTCTCACTGGATCAACTGGCAAAACTGGAATACACCATGAATTATTTAAAACTTGTCAGTGTTAAATTTATGTGTAGGGTTAAGACAGCCCCTTTAGGGGGCGGGGTTTGCCTTGGGCGAATGCCTGCCAATAAATGGGTGCACGGGGAGGCGGCTCGGCCCCTTTTTTTCCTTCCTACCTCCTGTAATACACTGGAACTTTGGTTCTGTAAGTTTTTCATTAAAGTGGTAAATATTCTTTAATATCTGCATTGCATTTATTTTACGCCGATACATTTGGCGCCCAACTCAATCTGGTTTTTATGACGTCATGAATTTTTTTTTTAAGCGCTAATTTTAGACCTGTTTTTTGGTACCAACTGCAAGAGACAATTTTGTATGATGCACATTTTTGACAACGCTCTGGCCGGACCTTCTCAAAACACTCAGAGACTAGTTATAATTTTCTTAAGTCAAAGGTTAATTTGGGAATTTTACCGTCATTTGCTTTCACAGGGGCCCCTAAGAAGAACGTCGCCCCCATGTCAGCTAGAAGCAATCTAAGAGGACGACGTCCCCTCTCCCAACAGAGTTTGCCCACAGGGTTAGGGACATCTTTTAGTGGTTGGTTTAGGGTTGAGGGGATGGGGAGATATTGTATGGAATTAGGGGTATATTCAAAAAAGGGGGGGGACTAACTGGTTTGATGGGATGATTGGTATTTGTGACTTACTGTTTTTAGAAAATTATATTGGTACTGTTTCTTGTATATTGATATAATGAATATTGAATGTGAGTGTTCCTACCTCTATTTTTGTATAAGAGTATGCTTATATTGTATGGATGCATCTATCATATCACAATGTACATTTCTACCTCTGGTACTATTTATGTAATAACATTGTTTACATTTGATAAGTAATGACATTGTTTACAGGTGAAGATCATTGTCTTCATATATTGCACAGTTGTTTATTCTCTTAGTTTCAAATTAGATAGGTATTAAGAATTAAATGTTTGTCATATTTATTTTTAGGATAATCAGGTCTTTTAAATACATAGAGATTCTTTTTAGTATAGATAGTATAATCTTCAGCTTTGAAGAGCTGTAGAAAATGGCCTTTAATCTAACCTAGAATTCTGTGCCAACGAGACACAATTACTCCTGGCAACACCACTCTACTCCCGAGAGAACGTTGAGCACCAAAGACACTCCACTGGGAGCTTGTCTTCTTGGCAGAACTGGCCTTTGGGTTAAGAAAAGCCCATACCTCAACTACTGACTAAAATATGAAACAGGATTGTCTTATCTTGCCAAGACAGGGTAGGATAATTCTAAGAAAGTTCCTTGCATTTGATAATGGTATGTCAGTTATGTTAGGCCTTAGCCAAAGTTGGTTGACTCAACATTGCAAACGAGACTTTGGGTGACTGTCCAGGCAGCGAGATGTCTGTCATTTCTAGAGCTTTGGATTTCTTGTTTACTTAGGTAATATTATATCCTTCTGGAGTCTTTGATGGAGTTGAAGAATGGATAGGTAGTTATAGTTTTCCATTGTTATGATAAAAGATAAAGTAGATATAAATATTGTAACTGTAATTCTTGCTTAATAACTGTTTTGCTATATGTAATTTTACTATGTTGAAGTTTTTTTTTGTTTAAACAGAAAAAGGGGAAGTGATGTGGGAGTGTCATTTATCAATCTGTTGATTTCATTGGTTACGCAATAAAGAAACTGCTAGGCCCATTTGATAGGCCCACCCTTAGGTGGGTGGAGTAAACAGAACGGAAGGCTGGGAGAAAGAAGCTGAGTCAGAGAGTCGCCATGATTTTCCCACTCCAGGCAGATGCAGGTTAAGATCATTCCTGGTAAGCCAGCTCGTGGGCTACAGCAGATTATTAGAAATGGGCTAGTCCAGGTGCGAGAGCTAGCCTAGAAGAGGCTAGATAGAAATGGGCCAAGTGGTGTTTAAAAGAATACAGTTTCCGTGTAATTATTTTGGGTAAAGCTAGCCGTGCGGGCAGCGGGGTGCTGGGGACGCAGCCCCGCCGCTCCAAACTACAACATTTATGGACGACAACAACACTCTGTCACCAGTTTATGAGAGAAAATTCATAGAGAATGTACTTCCTTAGATTTTTTTATTTTTTATTTTTTTATTTTTTTGAATTTTTTGAGACAGGGTTTCTCCGTAGCTTTTGGTTCCTATCCTGAAACTAGCTCTTGTAGACCAGGCTGGCCTCGAACTCCCAGAGATCCACCTGCCTCTGCCTCCCGAGTGCTGGGATTAAAGGCGTGCGCCACCACCGCCCGGCTCCTTAGATTTTTTTTAAATGGTTGTGTATTTAAGTGTGTTTGATGTGTGCTCATCTAGGGTAAAAGCAAGTTATTAAGACATGGAGTAAAATCAATATTTTTAGGAGTAAAACGTCTTCACCTCATGGTATCTGTAAGCCTGAAGTGATTACAATTTTAAAAATACCTAGGGAGGGTGAGACGGCTCAGTAAAGGTGCCTGCTACCAAGCCTGCCAACATCTGGAACCGACATGGTCACCAGAAGGAGAACAGCAACTCTTGCAAGTTGTCCTCTGACCTCAACACATGCTGCGGTACACCTGTACCCACAAACTGAATCTTTAAAAAAATAAAAAGTATCTAAAACCTTAACATACATATACCACACACACCCCTCAACATTTTGCCACTTAATTTGATAACTACAGTGTACAGATCCAATAATAGTGCAAAAAAGTAAGATAGAAAATCTTCCATTACTGTTGTTATTTCAATCTGCGTGGGGGAGGGTAACACCAGAAGAAAGCCCAAACTTAGGGACAGTAAACCAAGGTAAGTCTTGAAACACACGCAGGTCAAGGCCCAGATTGTCTTCATGAGGATTTGCTTTCCACAGGCATGGCCCAGCTGGCTCTCAGGCCTGGCATCTTCTCTGCCACTCACCTTAGGAGACAGGCTCTTAAGTTTTATTGTTTCCTGGTGTTATCTTAAGTTCTCAATAAATGCAATGATAATTTCCAAAGACTTAGTTATTCAAAGAAAAAACTAATACGGCACGCTCTTGTACACGAAATCATCATTTTTAGAAGGCTGGCGTCCATCTCATCTTATCTTCTACCCCCAAATGTGCCAGTGGAGATTGTACAACAAGGTTTAATCCCCATTCTTCTTAGCAGTCCTTGTTTTTCAAGAACTGCAACCCACAAGTACCCTGGCAACTTCAGTACCTTTCTGGCCATTAACATAGATGACAGAGGCTTTGAGGGGAGGAAGTAAGAAATCTATTAAAACAGAGAGGGGGGACCCAAAAACGGATCCAGCAATAATGGGGGGGGAATCTCTGCTGTGGAGATAAGGTAAAGCCTCCTGCAGGAGGTAGGTTGCCTGTGTCCACATCCAATAGTGCACTGTGTCAATTATTTAGCCATGTGTTTGTCTGTCTACAACTCTACAGACGGAACCCACAGCCTGACAACCTAGGCAAGCAGTCTTCCTGAGAAACTCACCCTGACAGTCCCAAAAATTGTTAATGAAAACAAAATGCTTAACTTTTAAACATGTGAAATGCTTTATTCCCAACATTCTTGCTTTCATTTTATGATTCTTGGCACAAGGCTCATTGGCTTATGTGATCTATGCAGTTCTAAATGCACAGATAGCCATCTACTGACAGTGGAATGCGGGGCCATCTGGACAGTGCTGTCTGACCTACAGCTTGACCCCTTGCAGGAGACCCGCAAAGACGATATAATTTTAAAGTTACCATTACAGATTAAAAACCCTAGTACCTGCAGTTTATACAAGTCCCACAAAGAATACAGTCTATAAAGCATTTTCCATCTACGTGGTGGTGGTTGTATACACCTTTAATCCCAGCATGCCAAAGGCATAGGCAGGCAGATCTCTGTGAATTCTTGGTCAGCCTAGTCTACATAGTGAGTTCCAGAACAGCCAAGGCTACACAGGGAAACCAAAAAATGGGAGGGAGGGAGGGGAGGGAGGGAGGGAGGGAGGGAGGGAGGACCTTTTATAATTCATGTGGTATATCACTCTTTTATCATTTTACAAGTGAAGAAATTAAAATGGAAAGAAAAAGTTCAAATCTGTGTATATATTTCATGTAAGTGGCAGAGTCAGGCCTCAACCCAGACCTACTAAGTTTAATTTCCAGGCTCTTTCATTTAATAAAACCATGAGTACGTCTAACAGTGTCATACATCTAACACTAGACTACATCACTCCATTATCGGCTGCAACGTGCTCTCTTCCGTAGAATTAATTCAATCAGAAGGTAAGGGCTACACACTATCACTGTCTTAAGAGGCATATCTGTCGAGACAAAAGGTCTATCAGAAGGACTTGCACTGATGGAAAAGGAATGAGTCTCGACAAGTCTTGCCTAGCAGACATTTCTCCAATAATAAAATGTTCCATACCTAAGCTATTCAATACATTAGCCACTCGAAATGCAAAGCCAGGAACAGAATGTTTAATGTTCGTTGTTAAACTGAATTAGTTTGAACTGGAATCATCACAGGTCAGTAGTGTCTATTTTTACTGGGTAACGCAACAATTCTATACCTGGATGCCTGGAAAAGAGTTTAATCTTAACATCTAAATGGAGTGATATACCTGTGAGCATAACTAAAACTCAGCATCAGCTTAACCGTGAGCCCAGACACTGCACTGGTTTACTAAGTAGGCTCAGGGAACGGGAATGGATGTGATACCATCAACAGTAACACGGCCAGCAAGATAACAACAGAATTATCTTGTGATCTCTGTAAACTCCTCTGGGCAGCTAAATCCAATGAGTGACTGCAGAAGCCAAGACCTGCTGCTGACAAGGAAAAGTCAATTTGATCTCACAAGCCAGCCACAGTGACTTTCTGGAAGAAAATTCACTCTATGAGGGAAGTGCCTTCAATGGATTACACACCCAGGCTGACATGTAAAAAGCAAGCTGTATCTGTGCTTTAAAGAATTTGAGGAACGTCTTCAAAGATACTTCCCTATTCTGTCCCTACAGCAGGGTGACCATACCTCATCCCCAGAAAACATCCATCTTCTCCCTCCGCTCACCTGGCCAGGAACTAGATTTTCCTTAAATAAAAATGATGGGGTTTTACAAAAAAATTCTTCTTTGTGTTAAAATTATTGAGCTTTTCAAAACCTCTCAGGGACATTCTCTGAACTCCCTGAACAATAGCAGTTGTCACTTCCTATTGCTTTGGTACACAGTCCTCCTTCAAGGGCCTCTCTGGTGCTAGTTACATGACTGGACATTATCAAAATCCAGTCTTGGTTCGGATTCTTCACCGACTGGACAGTTCAAGCTCTGAAAGTCACTTAGCTTTGCACTGCCTCAGCTTACTCATTTGCATATTAACAGGAGGCTTAAATTATTCAAGTATTTTCCGATTCTAAAACTACTATTTGTGGTATTCCCATTACTTTCCTCGTCTCTGTTAGGGCTCCCTAATTACAAACAATCGATCTCTCTTTACACATATACACGCACGGACACGCACATGGTCACTTACGTAGCAAATCCAACTGTGTGTGCTCTGCTTCAGTCAAGCCATTCTCCAAAATGTAGCCCGGTGGTTTATGTGTATAAAAAGACATCTGTGTATTTATAGTACTTCAGAATCAAAGTCTTAGCTCAGCATATCGGTACGTGCCTATAACCCCAGCACTAGGAAAACAAGACATGAAGACTGCAAGTTTGAGGCCAGTTCAAGGCTATATATTACAGTGAGATCCTGTCTCAAAATAGAAGTAAAAACAGAAAGAAGAAAAAAGTAAATAAATAGGGGCTGCTGAGATGGCTCGGTAGGTAAGCATGTTTGTTGAATAAGCAAGAGGACCTCAGCTCAGACCCCAGCACCCACATAAAAGGTCAGGGCTGTCTGAGCATATACATTATATACACATACAATAGCTGACAAGGTCGTTAGCTAAAAGAGGAGAAAGCTTCACTAAATCACTCCCAAAGGGACGGAACTACAAGAATCAAATGTAAGATTCATAGCTCATGAGCAATGAGCTTCTAATCACTTGCCTAAAAAACTCACCTGCTAGTCACTCAGCACTTCTGAGAGAATCCATGAGAAGGACGCTATCACACCCCTAGGAATCCGAGTTGCATATGCACTGACAGGCTTATAATCAGCTAGGAGGAAGATCAAAAGTGGCAGTGTATCTGATGCGAGGACTGTGGAAACTACTACGGGAATTTCTAAAGTTCTTATTCAAATATTCAAGAAGCCCCGTGGTTTTCAGGGAGAAGGGATGACACTCATGAAGGGAAGGGTCAACAGTACGTGTGATCACCTTGGTTGTCAACTTGGTTGGATCTAGAAACACACTAAGAAACATACCATCTCTGGGAGTCTGTGAGGGTGCTTCCCAGAAGGATTAACTGATGGGGGCACCCTCCCCACACAGCCCAGATATAAGGAGGTCTGTTGGGAAAACTAGTGCTGCTGTGCCTCCCTGCCTTTGCCTCTGCTAGTAAGTGCAGCTACCCTGGTGGTGCATCTGTCACTGCTGCTGTCATCCTTCAATGAGTGACATCAGAATTCAGTTCTTCAGACTTCCAACACTGACTGAAGGTCAGTGGCTCTCCAGAAATTCTTCAGGCCATCCTACATTGGGCCTGCTCAAGCACCTAACCTCATGGGTTGTACAGCTACCTAGTTCTGTTTTCCAGTGTACAAATAATCACTGTTGGATTACCTAATACATATGCTATAGTTCAATCTAATAAGCCCTTTTGCAATACTATTCAGTCAACTGGCCCTGCTCCTCTAGAGAGCCCTAATTAGTAACACAGTAGGGAAATCCCAAGGACTACTAGACACGACTCATTGTCTTGAACAGGTCTCAGCGAATTAGGAGGAAAGCAGCAGTATGAGAACTTAGCACTTCCACATCCTTCCTCTTTGTTCCTTTGCAGAATCTGGATGACTTGAACAACCTACAGACGCCTTTTGTTCTGCGGTCTCTTGTGGAAACCATTTCCATTGGACCTCTTTTGTCTCGAGTGATTCCCAAGACCACCATACTTACTCTGCCCACTCAACTGTAAGACCAACTTAGCCTTAGATAACAATCTGTGGTTTTATTTTGACAATAAAATTGTACTGCTAGTATCCCAACCCCTGACAAAGTGGCCTTGAAGAATTTAAGCTCTCGTTACCTTTCACTGGTAAATATTTTATGAAGGCTTTTGTCCTCATGTTCTCTGTTGTTTAAACAAAAACAATTTTAGAGCGGGGTGGTGGCGCACGCCTTTAATCCCAGCACTCGGGAGGCAGAGACAGGCGGATCTCTGTGAGTTCGAGACCAGGCTGGTCTACAAGAGCTAGTTCCAGGACAGGCTCCAAAACCACAGAGAAACCTGTCTCGAAAAACCAAAAATAAATAAATAAATAAATAAAAAAATAAAATAAAATAAACAATTTTAAAGACCTAACTACATATAACAACTCTGGTTGATCCAAGAGCTGGTATCAAAAGATGGGTTTTAAGCAACTAGTGATGTTCTCTTTATCTGTGCAGGAGGGAAAGGGGTCCAGAAACTCATATGGCCACTGACAATTCTGATCTCATACTGTTACATACTAGTCTGTGCCATGAAACACACACATGCATGCACACCTGCACACAGTCTTTGAAAAAATATATCAATTATTACAATACTATTATAAAAATCTCAGAACTCCCTTAAATTCTATCACTTTAGTACTGAGCAGTTATGTACTTGGGTAATTTACGGCCAAGTGTGCTGCCTCTGCAGAAAAAGCAAGGTCTAAGGTTTTGCACTGTTTCTTCTTAGTCTGAGAACTTCCTTCACACGAGGAAAACTAATGATCTGCACGATGGGTGACTGTCATGGCGGCTGGCGGAATGAGCAGGACCACACCGAAGTACTACCACTTTTATAAACTGGGGTCCCTGAAGCGGTTACTCAAAGCCTGTCAACTGAAATGAAGTTCCTGAGGTAACTCAGTAGCCAGTCACAGTAGTCTTTCTTGGTTCACCTAGTCAAGTCATTTAAGTTTCCCAGGAAGTTCAGTGGCCCCTTTTCACAATCTGCAAACCAGTACTGTACCAAGGCCTTTACCCCACCTCTCGCTATCTAAACAAATCCTCTTTCACAAAATAGCTAGTAAACACCCTCCTGATTCTGACTCACATTAGTAAGAACCAGAGGACTAACCAAACTCCTAGCTACGACTAAGCAAAATGATCTAATTAAGTCGAGAAAGCAAATGTGCGAACAGTCAAGTTAACCATGGTGAAGCAGGCAGGGTGGGAGGAAACAGCTCTACACATCCTGAGAGGCCATCCAAGTTAAAGCCAACATTCTTCAAAGACTGAAATACCAGTCTCAGTAACCCAGAGCTACCATGCCCGGGGTGGTTTTCATACAGATATACTCAAGTTTGGCTCTTGTCCACACAAATTCCCTACTTCTTGATCTCTGCTCTACAAAACTGCACTCTCAAAGCTTCTTAGATTTCTTCTGCGTGCCAGGTCACAAATGAAAATGGATTTTAGTAACAAATGTCGAGACATCCAACAAGACATCACCTCTCTATTCGCTCATCTGAAAAATCTCCCTTTCTCAAAAGAGAAAAAAAAAAACTTTGAAATTGGCAACTTAGTATGTAAGTTATATTTAATTTTGTTTAAAATCATTAAGCAGAAACAGTACTGCACTCTCACAAAAAAGAAAGTTGTTCGCCTTATTAGAAAGAATCTATATCGATAATCTTAATTCACCAAACTTGCTTGCTCCAGGCTTTTGTAGCCCTTTGCCAGCACACAATGCGACCCCACCCACTCGCTGTCAGTCACATAATAAAGGTCCCGCCCTGTCCCGCCCACTCCAACAAGCAGACAGAGTACGGCTCTGGCCCAGGGCTGAACCGGTGAAGCTGACGTCAGCTGGCGACCGCGGCCGCATTCCTAAACAGTTCAGACAAACCCAGTGGTGGGAAGCTTCGAAAGCCCTCAGCTGTAGTGAGGGAAGCAAAGGCTTGGCTGGCAGCCAGACTCCTGAGCTCAGCATTTTGTAATGCACTTCCTTTTTACTAACAGCTTGCATAATGCCCTTAACCCTTTCTTACCTGCATCACACCTTTAACCCCTTCTTTTCTGGGTCCAAATTCAAACATACCTTGCAACTCGGTCTCCACCAAATCACAACTGATTGACTTTTAATAATACTGAAGATGTAATTTAATTAAACACACATGCTCCCCACCACCTAACTAAACTTCACAAGTTTCACTCTCAAAAACATTTTCAAGCACAGAAACATTTTATTAATTTTTTGAGCGTTTTTTTCATGATTCTGAGAATTGAACCAGGCCTTGAGCAGACTGTGTGTGGGCACTCTACCACTGAGTTATGCGGTAGCACTAAATAGTTTAATATTTTCAAGACCCCTCATAATTCTTGTTTTAGAAACTTTAAGTGTAGCTTCAAATGATCCAAACACGAAATACACTGACAGAATATCTCCCTCCAGCCCCATCTCTGGTTTTGGCTCTCACTTTGGATAAAGTGTTTCTCTTAATACCCCACAGTATTGGGGTGAGGGGGTAAAAACAGGTTCATTTCTTCTTTTTCCTATACTTATGATGGCTAATTTACCTTCTTTGGGTTTTTTTGGTTTTATTTTAAACTGCAAGGAACTCCAGTATTTTCCAACCTCTATGCGAGAGGTTATTTCTAGGTTATTTCCAGTCATTTTGCTTAATGCTATCATGAAATTAATTCTGTCTCTACAGAACAAAATCCCAGGTGGACACAAAGCATGGCAGCACATGGACGGGCGGAGGAGTGAAAACAGGAGGATGGAGTTCAAGGGCTGCCTCAGCACCAGAGCCCACAGCAAGGGTAACATCAGCCCGGACTACACGAACCTGTCTTCAACTTAAAAACACCTCAGTGGAAAATCACTGGATCCAAGCCAACAACTGCACTGCTTCCCTGGTGGCTGTCCATCATCCTCCCACGAGTGGAACGTCAAGATGTTCATTTTCTCATGTAACTCTGAGCTCAGTGTTTCGTAATGTGCTTTCCTTTCGTGTCACAAGCTTGTTACCAAGAGTTTTTGATTTTTGGAAAACAGATTTCAGTGCTTTAATGTATACAGTTCACATTATAAACATATAATGTATTACACATTTAAGAGCAGTTTGTATTTCTTTATACACTATCCTATCTTGCCCTCTGCCCAATTTTCTATTTATTTATCTTTTTTACAGGCTAGAGAAGTGGTTTAGCAGTTAAGAGAAGTTGATGCCCTGGTAGGAGATCTAGGTTTGGTCCCCAGTACAGACTCACTGCTGCCTCTAACTCCAATTCCAGGAGATCTGATTCCCTCTCTTCTGACTTTCCAAGCACCTAGACACATGGTGCAATTACATATATGTAGGCAAACACATATACACATAAAAGAAATGCATAAATGGTGTGGGATTTCCCTCTGTATGCTGTAAATATCACTGGTTAATAATGGACCTGCTTTGGGCCTATAGCAGAGCTATAGGGGAACAGAGTTAGGCGGGGAAAACTGAATGCTGGGAGAAAGAAGGTAGTCAAGAGAAGTCACGTAGCCCTGCTGGAGACAGATGCCAGAACTTTAGCCAGTAAGCCACAGCCATGAGGTGATACACAGTTTAATAGAAATGGGTTAAATTAATACATAAGAGTTAGCCAATAAGAAGCTAGAGCTAATGGGCCAAGCAGTGATTTAATTAATACAGTTTCTGTGTGATTACTTCAGGGCTAAGCAGCCGGGAACAAATGACTCCTTCCTTCAACACATAACTTCTTAAAAATGTTTACATTTGTGTGTGTACTCACATGCACATGCAATAACATACATATGGCAGTCAGAAGACAAGTAGAGGGAACTGGTTTTTCTCCTTCCATCACATGGGTCTTGGGATCCACCTCAGGTTGTCAGGCTTGGTGGCAGCTGTCTTTTCCTGCTGAGCTACCCTGCCATACTATGCCTTTTAATATATTCTTGGAGGATTTTTTAAGAAAATAAAAATGAAGGAGTTGGAGAGATAGCTCAGCAGTTCAGGGTACTAACTACTCTTTCAGAGGACCCATTTCAATTCCCAGAACTAACATAGCAGCTGCATAATTCCAGTTCGAGGGGATTCAAGTACCCTCTCCTGGCTCTACAAGCACCAAGCATGTAGATGGGGTGCAGACAAGTGTTCAGGCAAAGCACACATATACCTGAAATAAAATATATAAATCTAAAACATTTTTAAATGAACAAGGAATAAGGATGGACTTTCAACTAAGATTCACCCTTTTGGTATCTCTTAGGAATTCCTACACTAAGTTCTTATGAAACTCTTAAGTTTCACATTCATGTAAAACACTGGCAAACAAGTAGATATTGTAAATATACATGGTTTCAGTACACGTATGTTAAAAGACAGTAATAAATAACGTCAATTTGTTGCTGAGAGCAGCCAACTACTGTTCTGAATATGAACTCATCAAGTTAGAAAGGTGTTTCCCACAGTGCACTATAGTGACACACGCAGGCATGCAATCAAGTTAGGAAGGTGTTTCCCACAGTGCACTACAGTGACACACGCAATCAAGTTAGGAAGGTGTTTCCTACGGTGCACTACAGTGACACACGCAGGCATGCAACGCCTGAGTGTTGAAGTAAGAATGCGGAGGGATGGAGAAGAGGAATTCTGCTAAAGCAGGAAGTCTCAAACACACCAGATGCCGAAGGCCCAAAAGGCACTCAGCCTATCCCCTGGATGACTAAGTCACCATTTATATTTCACCACAGTCCCAATGACCAGATGACATAGACACACCAGATGTCAAGAATAAGCCAGTTTCCTTATGTGATATGAATAATCTACGCATACACATTTTAAAGTTCTCAACTATGACTCAAAAGACTTTAATCTTTGAAGAGGTGGCACTACCAATATAAAGTACTGTTCGAAACACTAAACACGGTTTCCTATAGAAACTAGAACACAGAATAAAATTCCACCAAGAATGAGCATCAAGCGCACTCTGCCCTCCTCTCGGGCTTCCTCCCCTCTTTGGCCCCATAGAATGGAGGCGTGCCATTTCTGAACAAGCTTTCCACTCTGTTCAGTGTTCTTCTATTGAGAGCTCCTCTGGACAGCAGAAACCTCTGGACTGAATAGGCCTCTCCCATCTTACAAAGCCTCAGCTGAGATGCCACCTCTTTGACCATCCCTTGCCGCCGCCGCCTGAGGCTAGGCTGGTGGTGGTGGAGGTAGTAAAGAATGTTCAAGAGAAATGCCATGAATGTGCTTAAATTCTTTCTATTAAAGCTAAGATCCAAGAAACTGAGGAAATGCTATACTAGAAGACAGATATAAACAAGAATATAGAGACTTATTTTTAGATACCCACTTTGGTATCTTCAGCATATCTTTTTTATTAACTCCCTTTTTGGGGACTAATCAGTTTATATACCTATCTTAAAGCATAGGTTCCCACCGGTTACAAATTACAATAAATATAAAGAGGACAAAAGCGAGCACATCTTAAATACGACATCACAAAAACCAACCACAAGAGAGTGGATACTGTCAAAGTAGATCTGCTCTCAAAGCAATGGATGCCACTGCCAGGATCCCCAGTACCTCTGGCCCTTTCAGACACAGAAGCTTCACCATTTTAACTACAGGTATTGACTCTGACTTAACATCAAACTCCAAAGTTTAGGAAGAGGCACATATGCCACAGTTCTCAAATCTAAGCCTCAAAATCATCTGCATAACTCAAGCATTAATCATAACCTTCAGACCCAGCCTTACAATTGAGGACAGTCCTAGGATCTGTTCCGGCAAGAGGCAACCCTCCCAAGGAGACTGAGATGTTTCGGTGCTGTTTGGAAAAGACCCCACCTGTGAAGGAAGCAAGTTTACCTAAAGGAGGTAGTAAGAATCCTTCCCTCCTCTGCCCTGGATTCTTTCTTTCCTATCCCCACCCCCTCCAGCTAGTGAAGAAAACAGCACTAGCAAAGGCCTGTCTGCCCTCCTCTACAGTAAGGCTTGATGACCACCAACAGGTCTGAAGCATGAGGAGAAAGGGGGCGAGCATTCCTTCTGTGAGACAGCAGGCACAGGACAGCGGCTCTAGAGACACTAGAGCACTTTCAACTTTTTCATCTGCCTCAATAGGGACACAGGATTTTCCTGCGGTGTAGAGAGAGACAGACAGACAGAGAGAGACAGAGACAGACAAAGAGAGAGACAGAGAGAAAGACCAAGCAAACAAACAAAAACCTAACTCTTTTTTAAACCTCGCAGAGTCGATGTTAAAAAGAACAGGAATAGGCAACCTAATTCATCCCCCAGCAGACAAAACTACAGTTAGGCTATCTGGGAAAAGATACTCAAAATTGTACTTCAGAGACTGAATTTGTACATAATTTAATTTCCTTGCTAACAATATCAATTATCCAGAAGCCCACAATGAACTTTATTTTTTAAACAAAAAAATCTATATTGGCAAAAAAGAAAAATAGTTTTAACTCCCATACAAAGAACCTAAAGCATGTGCAAGTTTCCAGAATCTTGTTCGCATGAATGCTTTCACTTCTGCCTCCATTCACAAGATTCTTTTCCCCAGGGTTACTTCCTAATTCCCATGACAAGCAAGAGCTCCTTTCGCTGGCTCTTCTCTGAACTCTACATGACGAAACATGCATTAGCATGTGGGACATAAAGGACTAGGCGGCTCAGAGTACCCTCACTCCCTGGCCTGTGAAAGCCTAAGGCTGGCTGCTAGCCTCATGTGGATTCGAAATGTCCTGTTTATTACCAAGACTGTCTGCTCTGACCCACAGGAAAGAACTGGTCACACGTAACAGTTCAGAAACTGCACTCCATTTTTTACATTCTAGTATTATTTTTTTAAACACCATGCCTTTAGCAACCCAAAAGGATCCTGAATACCCCTGCCTATTGTATTTCAATAGTATAAAAGCTGTGCACAGAGAACTATTGTCCAATCTTAAATGACTGTCTAGATTTTTAATTCCCACTGATAGTTTCAAAATTATTCAAGTCCTAGAAAGAGTTACCAATCGAAGAAAGATATGGTTGCTGGTGCGATGCACCCTTTACTCCCTTAATTTTATCATGAAGTCAGTTGCTTATATGGATCACTCACACACACACACACACACACACACACACACACACACACAGATTTTTCTGTCGTTTGTTGGCTTCTATTATCTGCAGGCCCTACCTCACAGCATATGTGCAAATCACTACTGATTGATTGCTGCTCCACAATTGCAGCATATGTAAAAATAGTTATTTTCTCAATTAGATATAAAACTTAATTGAGCATACATTAAAATATAAATTACACATTATATTCTACAATACAAATACTAAATCTTCATGTGAGATTCAATAATGATTACTATAGGAATAACTGAATTCTACATTAGATCCAACTGGATACTTACCCTTTAAGGTGTAAAACTTTATGTACTTAACAAAGCTGAATCACACTAGACTTCTAATCTCTATCTACAACCCGAGAGTACTGTAAGCCAGAAACCACACAGTATCTTGTTCTTGTGAGTATGAAGGAGAAGGGGAAGACCTCAGTTAAGACGTCTTCATCAAGATTTCCTGTACTCTAAGTGGAAAAAACAAAAGTAAAATCACTATAACCCTTGCTGCAAAATCCCTAAAAAGTTTATTTTTCAAATGATGAAAATTTTATACAAGACAAATCTGAGTCAGGTAAAACTGCATTTATAATAAGTGATATAGCCAAATCCTGCTGTAGGTTTTTAAAAATCCACTGCAACTAAAGTATATTAAAATTCAAACATTTATGGGTCCAATGGAAAATAACTCCCATGAGTGTACCACTGCAGTAAGGAGGAGGTGAGCACTATGGATGGGTGTGTGCTTAAGCACACAAGCACCCAGGAGAAGGGAAAGGAGAGAACAGCAGGAGCAGCAGGGGGAAACTCGGGCTCATCTTACTGATTAATAAAATGCTTGGCTTAGTGCACTAGGTGAGCAGAGCCATCACACACTAACACTGCTGTTTCCTTTGCAACAGCCAGAGACTCAATCATCTGTTGGGAAGTACAAGCTAGAAGGGTGTGACAGGCTCCTGCCCTAGGTCAGACAAACGGACAGCAGTTTCTGATACAGCATATTCTCTTCCTTACAGTTTACCAGCTACTTTTCCATTAAATTCCACTCCTATGCTAAACCCATCTCACCAGTACCTACACTTCTGTTTTCTCAAAGATCCTCTCTCAACACAGAGCAGACTCAAAACGCCTAGAGAGGCCTTCCTAGAGGCCACTTTATAAAGCTGACTCCCAGAATAGATTGACTGCTCCAGTCAGCCTCCTGAAAAACCTGTGCATGTGCTGGTAGTGGTTCCTGTGGAAAAAGACTGAAAATTTTCTTAACTTTGAGATTTCCTCATAGTTGGTCCAGTATAAGTCTAAAAATCATGGAGACTGATACAAAGAAAAAGAAAAGGGAGGGGTAGAAATCACAAATCAAACGCTAAATAGAACACGACAATGGCGAACCTCATACCATTAAGTCTAACGTAGCCAGAAATCCAAACTAATACAGAACTTGCAAGATACAAGACAATTCGTTCATCAGAAAACTAAGTTATAAGCTTTAAACCAGGACGAGTGACACGTAAACTCATTAACAGTACACAGGTTAACAGAGCCTAGACTCTCTGTGAGGTCCTCCACAAGCCAAATACAGAAAGGTGACAGTCCACCCAAAGCCTCTATCTGCCTGTGCGCTGATAAGCATTTCCATTTACCACATGGGATAAACATGCGGGCGTGACTAGCAAAAATGAGGAAGTGGCATGTTATGATAATTAGTGCTGCCCTCAACCTTGGCCAGAGCTCCTCCTCCCTGGAGGGGTCAGCAGTTAATGCAAAGACTCCTAACTGGTCAACAGTCTAATGAATGCTCAAACCTTAGTGGGACAACTGTATTTAAACCATCCATAAGGCTCTGAGGACGCTGTGTAAGAGGAGCTGAAAGAATGGAAGAGCCAGGGATGGGGGAACTGCTGTGAAGGGCTGTCTTCTGGACCCATGAGCTCTCTGCACCTACCATCAATCAACGCTCCAACAGGCAGCAGCACAAATGGAATTCAGGGGGCAAGTAACAACCCAAAAGAAGGCAACGTGAAGGGAGCAAGGGGGATATGTTAAATACCTGTATGGGAGGGAGAAGTTGGGGCTCCTGGAGGGAGATGAGGAAATTTGGGATGCATATGATCAAGATGCATTGCTTACATATATGAAATTGTCTAAGAATTAACAAAAGATAATTCTTTAAAAAAAAAAAAGAATGATGAGGTGACTACCAGAGTACCTTAATGATACCCAGGTCAAAGCAGAGGTTCATAAAAATTCACAGAACAGAACAAGTAACAGAAAATAAGCCACAAAGAGAAAGATAACATGAAATACTCTTTAGGGGTTCAAAACATAAGCTGTTCATTTACAGGAGGCCCTGCTTATAAACAACTTATATACAAGGCACCACTGGAAATGTTACACACAGAGATGCTGTCTGTCTAAAATAACACGGCCTCTGTAAGGAAAACTACAGCTCTGAGGCATTCTTAGTGAGTGTGTCCTGCATTCATCATGTCCTGTGTGGGTTTGTTTAAGGCTTTCTGAGGGTCACATTTAAAAAGTGACAGCGAGAAACTGGAGTAGCTGGGGAAAGTGCGTGTGATTACATGGAGTGTGAAATCACATCGTCGGAGCACAAGCAAAGCTTTAAAGACAGACAGAAAATGAGCAGACAGAATTCCCATACAGAGCCTGAAGATGTATCATGTAAGATCAGCCCTAGCAGACAAAGGCCCATGAGCCAGCAAGGACCCCACACAACCCGACAAGCTGGTAGGGCCACTTAAAACAAAAAACTCTGCAAACCAAAGATGATATCCCATCTCCAGCAGAAGCAAAAAGACTAACACAGTGAAATGGGGTCTTGTCACGACACTTCAGCAAGGTCACACAAAGTTACTGCCAACACTGGTTCCATACACCTGGGGATCACCTGTGGACACCGAGGGCATGGGGGAACAATCTATGCCAGGAACCTGCCGTGTTCATTTAGTCAGCCCAGTCTTCTGGACTCCCACGCCTCTGTGTTTTTGTCATTCCAAACATCATGTCACTTTAAATCTCATACATAAAGGATACATGTTCTTCCGAAGAGTCCGTTCAGATTTAGGAAAAAGTCAGGAGAACCAAACACCTTGTTCAGGACTATAGGTTTAGCTTTTCAGTTCTTTGTGTAATGTCCAAAGGTGCTGAAATTGCCTGGAACACCATCCCTTAACACATGCTGATACTGTCCAAGTTTCTTTTAGAAGTTGGCCCTAAGGGCTTTGCAACCAGAGATGTGAGCTCTAAGCCACAAAATAGATGCTTCAAAGTCTTGCACATACTTTTCATTCAACTCAGTAAAGGCTGAGATCTGGAAAAAGCAAGAATCTTATTGTTTCCCTCTGTCAAAACAACAGAGATGGGCTCACTGGCAAAGCAGATTTTCATGTGTAAGAGAACCTGGAATGAGATAGTAACTTTATCAATCCAGTACACCAGACAAACTAACATGGTCAATCAAAATGCATTTTTGTTGTTGTTGAGATAGGGCCTCACACTGGATCATGCTAGCCTTGAACTCATGGTCATCCCTCCTGCCTCTGCCCTACAACTCAACCTTAAACTTAGTCACCTTTCCTGGGCTCCTAACATGCTCTCTAGTGGCACGAGATCACAGATTCTGTTTGCCCTCCAGCTCAGAGAAAATTCTAACAGATGGTATCATACAATGGTTTCTCCATCATGAAAAGCACCATCTTGATTGAAGCAGTCAATGTGCTGAGCACATTAGAAGCAATGTTGATGAAAATACTATACCCATTTTCCAAAGGAAGAAAACAAGGCTTTGAAAGAATCATTTACCTGGCAAGGTCACAGGGTACTGTCAGAATTCCAACTCAGATTTAAAGCCGCAAGCTCCAAAATCTTGACCGCCCCACAATGCTGCCTGAAGGGTTGTCCAAGAACCCTGACACAGTGAGCCTCCAGTCAACAACTGGAACCACAGCAAGGGAATGGAATCCAAGTTCACTTATGAGTTTCACAGCTACTAGACAGCGCCGGGCGGTGGTGGCGCACGCCTTTAATCCCAGTACTCGGGAGGCAGAGGCAGGCGGATTTCTGTGAGTTCGAGACCAGCCTGGTCTACAAGAGCTAGTTCCAGGACAGGCTCCAAAACCACAGAGAAACCCTGTCTCGAAAAACCAAAAAAAAAAAACCAGCTACTAGACAGCAAGGCAAGTCATTACCTGAACTCCCATGGAGCTGTTGCTTGGGAATCAGAGGCCTGAATGGCAGCAGGAGCTGCCTGGTATACTTAGGATAACAATGGTTAATTTTCTTTCTGTGCTCAAACTCCTTCACACCGTTCCCTCAATGCACAGAAAGCACATGTGGACCTCAGGTATTAGTGAGTTAAACAGGTCAGTGGTCTATGTGTCCCCTTCAGAAGTCACTTCAAAACAGCTTCGATGTCACTGACTGTGTTATGGTTCCTGAAGGAGCCCACAATACCCACAGACCAAGAAAACTGAAAGTATCATTTTTCCTCCATAAACGAAGGCTTATAGTCATGATTGCCAATGCCCAGGGCATTTCCTGCCATCCTAATAGAACACTCAAGGCAAACTTGATTAAGATAAACTTTGTTAGCAGTAAATCCAAAGTATTTAAGAAGAATTATTTTGATTATTTGTCTACAAATACATTTTCTGTATGAAGCTGAAGCTGTGTTACAACTGAGATAATGCTTTCTTTTAGAAAGGATACATTTTGAAATAATGGAATGTTTTTAGACTTCATACAAATCAATATCCAAGAGTGAATAGCTTGTTTATTTTATATAATAAAAAACCTCAGGCAGACTCAACAATAAGGCAGTAGGTCAGACGACATTGGTATTAATTCAAGGTCTCGTTTACTCTTTACTAGTAAGACAGTCATGAGTACCCACCAGCCTCCCTGAGAGACAGTTCCATAGTTTGTACACTGGGAACATTTTTTAAACTCTATGAGGACAAACGAAGTCATTGGTATATTTACAATACTGCTAAGAGATTTTTCTAGTTCAACAACTTAGTAAGGATCATGTGGAAGTCCCTCAAATGCAGTATTTCAAAATATTTAGTTTACTTATAATCTAGATTTCCCTCTTCCACTTTCACACTTGCTTAAGCCACACCAATTTAAAACATTATACTATATCACAAAAAAACTTCTGTACCATCACTGCCTTTTCTATAACATTTTATGAGCAAAATAAAAGGTTTTGCTGACATTTGAATGAAAACATCCAATTCTCAAAAAACAAAAAAAACAAAACAAAATCCTAGTAAGGTCAAGGGAGTTAAGTGCTGCTGGGGTGATTCCTCAAATGAGGAAGATAAAAGGGACAAACTTAAGTCACACACTGTCCTTAACTTTACTGTGCATCGGCTTTACAATGGGGTGAAGCTGGAAGCCACTCAACAGAAACCATACCTCCCACTTTTATCTTTTCTTGGGCTAGAGATATGTGCCACAGTACTTCTGGCAGTAGCTACAGCCCACACCGCCGCACAGTCCCACGGAACTCAGGCATTCCATGGGGTCCTGTGTTGCTAAGTGTATCCTAACTGCACTTTTAATTTAGCTGTGGGGTTTGGGAAGACCTCATCCAACCGTAAGCAGAGAAGCAACTGTCCACTCCAGGAACAGAAGAGTCAGATGAGGCAAAGCAGAAGCTAAACCTAGATCTCTGGTCCCCTCTGGCCAAGATGACTCTGCCTCCAAAGGTCACACTGTAGCTCTGATTTCAGTCTGTTAAATGTGCAAGAAGCAGAAACTTTCCAGACTCTCCAGTTTCCAAGAACTATACCAAATCAGAGGTCTGAAATCAACTTCTCTCCTAAGATCAAAATGTAAGGCTTTCAATATCAACAGTCCACTCTCCCGAGAAAAGGAATTTTCTTTACTGCATCTGAACAATGTGAGCAATAAATTATCTTATAACACTTTAATTTCAGATTACCAGTACAGTCCATGGCCTACTCTGTTTTATGTATAAAACTTTCTTAAAAGGTCAAATGACTAAAATACCTTAATTTGTTAATTAGGGATCTGAAATCTCAATCACTCCTGACACTACAAAAACAACCATGAAATTTCTAACCAAGTATTTTTCCAACTTTTGAAATCCACTCTGTTTGAGGTCAGGTTTTAAGAAATCAATTTAGTATTTACTGAGCTATCACCCTAAGTCTAGCCCTGTGCTTGTTTCATCAGTCAAACCATTAATGTTTTATTATGACTCAGATACTGCTTAACTCGGTACTCAAAGATGACACCCTGACAGATTCACAGCTAAGTGTAGGTAGGATTGGGGGTGAGGATAAACGTACACCAAGTGGCCACCTGCTCTACGAAAAGACTGCCTTCACAATACCCTGGGCCTGTCCCATCACGGGCCGATCTGTGCAAAGCACAGCCTACACTGCCCACTCCACCTGCTATCCCTCCCCAGCAGTAAGCAGTTAAGTCTGCCTAAACTGTGCCTCCCCCAAACCCAGGCTTCTCTCTACTCACTGTTCTGGTGTGACACAGCACTGCTGATGGGAAAAGTCCCATCAGAAACAAATGCCCTCTGGTATTAACACTTAGCACACTCCTTAACTCAAAAATGGGATTTGATCATTTCCTGAAGTGACAAGAAAAGGGATTTCACTAGATCACCTTGACCAAGCCCATAAATCAAGGTAAACTAATGAAGGCCCTCTGGTGGCATTCCACACTCCTCGGGTAATCAAGTCTAACTCATCATGGCACCCCAGACCCACCACAGACTGACCTGCCTTTACCAGCTCCCTGCCAGCACCGTGACACACTGATCAGCTACAGAAGCTGTGTGGACTTTCGTGGGAAAGACAGGTAATTTCACATCCCCAAACTTGCACAGGACTTACTGCAGAAAATCTCCTTCCAATCCACCTTGTCTAGCCAATTAGCTCTGTTGTTCTTTTGCCGAACTACAGTTCCCAACGTTCTCCTGGATACGGACATTTCCCAGAAGCCTTTGCATTCCCCGTTAAAAGCGAAGGTCTTCACGAGTTCTTCCTCTTCTCCCTTCCCGTTTTCCTATTGTATCGGCACACCCTCACCTGCCTGTTGCCCCTCCGCCATTAAAGTGCACCCACGTGGGACCGCCGCGTGTCTGTGTCTTTTCCTCGCGTAATCGTCTTTGTCCTCTACCCTGCAGCCAGAAATTAATTAAGAACAAGCTCTCCTTCTTAAAGATGCATGCCCAACCAACCCTTATTTGCCATTAGTACAACACCTTTTCTTATTTTGGAAGCCTTTACGGGTTCCCAAGAATAACTGACAGACAGCTCGTCCATTACAATGTGTTGTCAATAGTTCTACTGTTTGGTTTTTTTTTTAAGCTACTATTTCATTTCAATCCAGACAGCTCCAAAAGCATGGGAGAAAGAAGTATGAATCACATTTGTGCTCCCAGGACTCAGCGAGTAAAGAACAAGTCAAATAGTCCACAATGAAGGACCAGTAACGCTCATCAGGCAGGGAACTCTTCTTCTGCTAGGTCCTAGCAATCACCATCAGGTGACTCCTCTCATTCCCAGTCCTGTAGGAGACAAGGGTGGCCTTGTAACCCAAGAGCACACCCAATGAAAAGTGAATAACCCCTCCACACACACATACACACAGCAGCCCTATGCTCAGGCAGGCAACCCTAATTAAGTGCTCTGGGCCACAAACAAATAAAAATTCATGAAAATAGGAAGAAGAGGAAGTTCAATGGGATGGGGAAAGGGATGAAGGGGAGAATTATCAAAGTGCAAAGTAAATAGATAAGTATGTAGATTATAGATAGACAGACATCTGGTTACATGTAATGCCATGTGCTCATGCCAAAGCACATGCACACTCATATATACATGTGTCCATGTTTGTGTAATGAAATTATAAAACGATACATTCTTATTTTTTCACAAAAGAAAGAAAGTTCTTGAGGATGAGCACTCCAAGTGGGATGTTCCCTGAGAAAGACAAGCGAAAGAAGGAGCCTGCATGCCCCAACCTTATTCCTGAGCTACCAGAGCACAGCCTGAAGCCGGTAGTTCTAGCATACAAGCTTGCCTTTTGTCTGTCTTCATGGCCTTGACCCCACACTTGCCAGTAAGTTGCTACCATGTAACAGAAATAACAGCCTAGCAGAGTGTTCACTGATAATCTGCAAACTAAAAAGTCTTTCTTGAGCAAACCCAACCAGTACTTTCCTACCCCAGCTGCAATGGAATATTTCACAGCCACTATATTGGAAGATGCTTTTTAAAAAATTTTATACATTATAGAAACATAGTTGTTTTCTAACCCCTCTGCAGATTTAAAGCATGTTATTTAAGAAAGGAGGTAAAAATACAAAAAGAAGAAACTGTTCAAGTCCACAATTTAGTGGAAGCGAACTGACACCGTGTCTTAGGTATCTGGATGCTCAGTGCGACCGACCTGACAGGACACAGTTCTGAGTTCCCTGGGGACGGTGACTACACAAAAGTATATATTCTGGTGTACTACTATAGTCAAAATACAATTATCTGTAAAATAAAATTACGTAAGTAATTCCACTTATGGAAATTTGTACCCAAAATATAGGTGGGCAAGACAGGTGTGCCAATATGTTTGGTACAGAGTTGTTCCGAACAGTGAAGAATTGAAAGGCAAGCATCTTAAAGGGTGCTGAGAAACGGACTGTGATGGGTATATAAGATGGAACCAGCTCAGCCATGTAAGATAACATTCACTGACAGTCACAGGCTAAGTGAAAAACTGAAGGCTGGTAAGCAGACAAAGATGTGGAACTCCACTTACATTAAGTCCTTAAATCCTTAGTCACATGTGTCTGGGAGCTTTACATTATCAAACTATAAACAGCAATAATTCCTACTCTACCAAAATTTCTGTGATTTCCACTTCTTCACAATTTTCTATAGCATCTTAATTTCCTACAGAAAAATTTCTTTTATGACCAGACAAAACTTTAAAGAATACATCTGTCTCACACACCATTTTGTGGGCAAGTAGACAGGCGGATACCGTGGGCTATCGCAAACTGCATAACAGAGGTCAGCAGACAGCTACTGATCTCAGCACAGTAAGCTCACCAACCCCACTAGAAAAAGGTGAGGATTAGGAAGGACGTTCATATAGAGAAAGGCCTCACATATTGCTCTAACACCTCAACTTCAAACAGCTTTGTGATTATTTGAAGGAAGCATTTCATCTTGTTCAACGTTAAAACACAAGGAAAAATTAACAAGGAAAGTGCTGAGGTTTGAAGGTCGTTGTGTCCTGTCCCCCACCCCCCAGCCCCACAAACTCACATTGCTACTTAATGATTACTTTAACAGTACTAAAGAGTGGGGCTGTTGTGAGGCGATTAGGTCATAAGGGTTCTGCTTCCGTGAGTGTGTTACTGTCCTGGCAGTGATCCTTCTCGGTCACATGGATGCCTTCTGCCATGTTAGAAAAGGCTATCACCAAATTCAGCTCACCAGATATCTCAGTCACCAGAATCATGAGCTAAATAAACATACATTGTTTATAATTTACCCAGTATGTGGTATTCTGCTATGGGGGTGGGGAACCAAGATAGAGGAAAACATAGTCCTAAAAGGGAAATATTGGCACAGCTAGGGCATCTCCATAAAAACCAAAGGAAGCCTTGGCTCAAGGTTTGAAAAGACAAGTTTTGAAACTGTTACCTACTCCACTACTGCTCAGTTAAACTGCATCACTTCTGGGCTGTCTCCAAAGCAAGGGACAAATTTGTGGTGGAAGGGAGTGCGGGCAAAGGAAAAGAACGCACATGCTTCACTTAGACAGTAAGTGGAGAGTGGGAGAAGGTCAGGTGTGTGCATGCGTGCTCGTGGCTAGAAAAAAAAGGAATGCAAGAAAATAAGTGAAAAATCACAATATCAGTAAAATAATTTCTGAATTCTAGTAACGTTTCTCTTTATAAAATGCATAAAGGATAAGGAAACATAATATATATAATGTATAAAAACATTCTTATTCAAAACTCTAGGAGTTCAAAATAAATGGGGTCAACGGGTTTTTAAAAAATAGCATTTTCCTAAGAGAAGACTAGTTGGGAAGACGTTTCTGAGAAGGAGGAATGTCTTAGAGTTAAGTAGAAGAATGGATCTAGGAAGGCAGGCTGGGAGTCAAGGAGGCACAGGATGAAGACAAGCAGAAAGGAAGCCCTGCAGCACCTAAGACAGGGAGAAAGGAAAATTCCACTCTGCCTTATGCTGCAGGTGCCCCTCAGGATATTCTCACAGAAAATCCCCAAGCCAGACCTTTAAAGGACTTGCTTGCTTCATTCCTGCATCACAAACCACTGTTGCACCCTTCTTTCTGTGCACTGAGCTGGTGCATACAGAGCAGAAGGCTCTAAGTATTCTCGGCCCATCACATCCTCATCAAGATATATCTGTGGCCTGCTGTAACCTCTACTGACAATGCTGACAGCTGCACAGGAAGACCAACAACAAAGAGGAGACAGACACAGCATGGGTTAAGCACGTCCAACGTGCATCCCTAGACTTCCTCATGGCACTTAGCTCCTCCGTGTGATGCGGTTTCCACAAGCATTTGCTCCGGGAAGCCCTACAGATGTTATCACTTCCCCGGGCTCTGTCGAAGACAGGAAGGTCTCAAAGCTCCAAAATGAAATACATCCATGTGAGAGCACCGGCCTTCCTGGAGAGTGAGCCCCAACTAGGCCAGAGACAGATGCCTCTGAGAATGAGCCCAGAGTGAAGTCTACACCACGCTTACGGTGACAGGTGGGGACGTACATCTTTTTAATCATCACTATTTAATCTCTTCTCTCATTTCTTCTTCTAGAACGTGTTTAAAACATGAGTCACTCTATGCCAAATTCAAATGAGATCATGTACGCAACAATTCTTTATATGCTTCTGCGCATACAAGTGAGTCAAATGATTCCTGAAAGTGAAGTCCTGTTGATGCCTGAAAAAAAAAGTTCTGAATTTCTGCATTTTGCCAAGTTATCACATTTCACAGTTATGCCTACTTCCACATAAACATGGAATATGTGTTTCCATTTGAAGGTTTCCCAGTAGCAAATACCCTAAGTTCCAACTAAAATCACCCATATACTCCTAACAGCCATTAGACAGCAGAGAGGTTAAGGCCACTGACTTTTTAAAGCCACGGTGAGTGCCAGCTGTAAGAGCACAGAAATCCATCAATGTCCACTGCCTCGGTTTCCTCATCCTACAGTGTTAGTGGACATTTTTAACAGAGGAATCCAAATAAAGCTCTCAGGATATTATTTGGCTCTTTATATTATTAACTTCTTCATCTTCCATGTTTGTCATGGCCAGTGTAGATCCAGAATAGAAGACAGTATAAATCCAGAATCCTCCCTGGAGCTTAAGAGGCACAAGGGTGAATGGGTAGTCTCATTCCGAGACGTTTTCCGAAGACTAACTGTATCAAGCAAGGTTCCGAGTGTGAATGGTTCTGGCTTTGGGGGGAGAGGGGGAAGAAGAGACGGTTTTGTGGGTTGTTTTTCAAAGGGTAGCTTTGACATGCCATTAATTCTAACTAATTTTAAACACATTTGTAAGAGCATTTGCTGTGTTAAGTGCTTTAGCCTTACAATTCTAGACTACAGACTGCTACTAACTACTCAATTAACTTCCAAGCGGCACTTTCCTACAAAGTAACTTTAAACAGGAAAGCTATTGTAAGCTTTTCCCCTATTTCCTGTACTTAAAATATCCTATTATTTTCTCTCAATAATTACAGATATCTCTAGCTTGAGACTCGGATGAGATCACGGACTGGACCAACAACATTGGATTTCAGGGAACTCCTATAGCTAGGTGGACGGGGCAGGAGTATTTACTGTATCTTGTTACTGGTATTATCCATTTGTCGACTTGAGGAAAGGAGATTTTTCCCTGAAGCAGATGGCCAATCCTTTCCAGAAAGCCGCTTTCAGACATATGCAAGCAACTGCACAGAAATAAACTCCCAAGAATCGGAATAAGCCCCTTTGAACCCAACACCAGCCAAAGGCTCCCTTGAAAAGATTGACTTAACAAATAAAGACAAAGGAACCTGTCCTAAATGACTGAGCCGGAGAGAAGGCATCTAGCAGGAGAGCAAGGGCAAAGAATAAAATAAAATAAATCAGGAGGCAGAAAGGCTCCTTGAGAAAGCAAGTGGTCCAAAGGCATGTAAACCAACACAGGTAGCACAGAGAGCCTATTAGTTCACCACTTGTTGGGTGATTCTTCCTAAGGATACCACGTTGTGGAAAGCTCCATATCCTGAAACAGACGCTGATTAGCAATGCTTAAGCTTCCAGCTGCCTTTGCATTTGTTCGTTTTGTCAAAGCCCTAATTCTACCAAAGCCTCTATCCGCCTCAAACCCAGCTCAGTTCACCTTACTGGAAAGGCTCTTCTGGTCCTGTCAGCTGTGTGCAGGATAAGCAGCTGGGAAGTAAGGAAAAACCATTAACTGGAGACTGAAAAGAGTGTGGACGTGGAGTTCCGCCATTTGTTGCAGAAGAGGTTAAAAAAAAATGTAAATTAAAAAAATGAAATTAAAAAGACTATTCATTGCTCCGCACCTGCTCAGAAAGGCTTTACAACCACCAATCCATGCAGAATGGCCACAGCTCAGCTAAAGGAAGTATTTTTTTAATCCTTGTTTAAACAGGGCAGGGAACCTGCCAAGGAACAACGGCAAAGGAAAATCACTGAGAGCGCAAAGAGAAACGTCCACTGACGCACCAGAGATAAACCGAGGGTCTGAGGTATGTACTTCCCCAAGGACTCTTTAAATAAATGGCATCCCAGAGGCAGACAGGCAACAACTTAGGAATCAGGCAGGCGAGGTTTCCACAGCTTCAGAACATTGAAAGTGTGCTCCTAATTAGTATGCAATGTAGAAACAAATGCAGACTGGGCTTTGTATTTCCATCTTCAGCTATGCCCAATGGCTGGGCAATAGTGCAGCAGCGCCTCAGCTCCCATGGTCTCGGGCCAGGGCCCTCTAAGGCTATGTGACTCTGTGACTATGAGGAGGCTCGAGGGAGAGAATGTCCCCTAAAACCCCTCTGCCTCCAGGGCCCTGGGGCTGAGAGAGGCTCCCAGAAGGACTGAGCTTCAGGTGGATTTTCAATAGAGCCTACCTATGAGACAGCGTGTGTCGGAAAGAAGCATTCCCATCATGAAATAAGAAGGAAAAGAACATTAACAGTGACAGCACCCATACAGTGACCTAAATTCCAGGCATGTATTATCTCAATTAAAGTAACTGAGACCCAAGGGAGTTACAGAACTTCCCCTAGGTCACAAAGGAGTTAACAGGCTAGAATGAGAACTCAAACCCAGGTCTGTGGAACTACAAAGCAAGTGCTCTTTCAATCCAGCCTGCTGTCTTTCATATTCTCATCAGTGCGCTGTGAGGTACTGGGCTTTAATTACACACTTCTATAAAGGTGGCTTAAGACGCAGAGATCTGAGCACTTCCTCCTTTGCGGGGGACTCCTTTAAAGTCACAAAAATGTCTCTTGCCTCCTAGGATGAAAATAATAAGAAAAATGATTTTCCTGAGCCAATGTAACAACATGCTGTCCACAACAGTGCCATCTGCCAGTTTGAAAGTGTGCAACGCACTTTAGAGGTCAAAGAGTTACACAAACCATGCAGTCCAAAGACTAGCCTGCAAGTTTCTTCAAAAATTTCTCCAATTTGTAATGACTGGCTGTTAAAAATACAAAACAAAATCCATTTACATATGATCCCATGGATCTAAATTGTACGTGAGACACTTTGAGCACACACAAATTCAAATACCCAGTCTAAATTCGAAGCCATTCTACCAGCACTTCACTTTCATCCTAGGGAAAACAACCAGTATTGTAGGGGACTGGAGAGCTGGCTCGACACTTATGAGAGCTTACTCTTTCCAGATGGTCCTAGCTCAGTTTCTAGTACCATGGTAGACAGCTCCTGTCTTTAACTCCAGCTCCAAGGGATCCAACACCCTTTCTGGCCTCCAGACAACAGAATCTGTCTGTCTGTCTGTCTGTCTCTCCTCTACACACCCCAGAAGCCTGGCCACAGGCTGTATGGAAGTGTTAGTACCTTGTGAGCCTTTCTTCCTCTACGGACAGACTGCTATGGACACAGCCGCTCCTGGGTTCGTTCTCATGTGAACTCTGACTGGAAGATGTCTGATCAGAAAATGTCAGAGACTCTGTTTTGGCAAATGAACACCATAACCCAGAAGAAACAAAGATTTCCTCAGTAGTCTACTGACTAAAAAAATCCTCTGTGGGGTGCAGGAGAAGGGAAGGAAGAGAAGGAAAGGGAGGAAGGGAGGGAAGGTGGGGAGGGAGGGGAGGGAGGGAGGGAGGGAGGGAGGGAGGGAGGGAGGGAGGGAGGGAGGGAGGGAGATTGAGAATAAGATGCCCTATTACTTAAGCAGCTGGAAATCAGCTTTCACATAACAGAACAAAGTTCCCAGAACTTCAATTAAAATGAGAAAGGTTAAAGTAGTGTTTTATGCTGGAGCCATCAGCCTCTCCAGGTCTCCATCCACTCAAAACAAGAGCTCAAAGGGACTCCAGCTGCAGGAAAAGCAAGCTCAGCCATTCTACCTTCCACCCTCCACTCTCTATGGCGCCTTCCATTCCCCTTCCACCTCCAAAGGCCTGGATCCTTAGCCTGACTGGGGTTGGGGTTGGGGTTGGGGAGTGGGCTGTGAGCTACCTGGTCTCTCTGATGTCTGTACAAAGTTATTTTAGCACTATGCCTGACCCTTGAAATCATAAGAAGCAACACAATACAGGGTGCCTGAGAATGCACACAGGATAAATTTATTTAAAACAAAATAACTCATAAGACACTTAACACAAAATTCTCCAAGTTCAGACATTGAACTCTGTCAAACTACCTTAATAAGCCAGGCAGTGGTGGCGCACACCTTTAGTCCCAGCTCTCAGGAGGCAGAGGCAGGCAGATCTCTGTGAGCTTGAGGCCAGCCTGGTCCAGCCTGGTCTACAGAGCACGTTCTGAGACAGGCTCCAAAGCTATACAGAGAAACACTGTTTTAAAAATAAATAAATAAATCAAAATTAAAAAAAAAAAACTAATATACAGTTTTGTAACCAGAGAAACTTCACCTGGGGAAAAATGTTTCACAGTTAAAGAAAACCATATTAAGTATGTTGTTTAAAAGTCAAACTAACATACTATTTATTTAAAAATAAGTTTATCCTGTTTCCTGGCTGTCAATCCTCTGTATTCTAATCCATTGTAAATCATCTGTAACTTCCTACACGCATTCCCACACATTCTGTCTTCCTTTCTCACCTAAGGCAGCCTATCTTTCCTGCCGAATGGTGTAACGTCTGTTGTTTGAGAAACTGACCTAAGAGAACTGTTGGCGTGGTTAAAGTACAGTTAATTTTATAACCGATTTCTATGTGGCTCTATCCAAGATGATGGGGACACCAGGAAACAGAAAGGGACGCCCCAACTAACTTCTTTGAGAACAGAGTGGAGCACACAGTTGCCACTCTCCTCTCTAAACTATCCAAGCGTCAATTCTGCTTTCACCAAATGACATGCGGAGAGCGGAAGAAGAGGTGTGAGACAAGTTATTACCAGGCATTGGCTCCAATGTCCTCAGTCCTGGGAGGACCAACTTCAGGCCTGCCCTGCAGTGCATTTCTCACCTGTCTGTAGCAACAAAGAACACAAGCTCAGCAGGTGGACCTTTCCTAGTACAGCAAGTACCAGGTAATCACTGTGGAGGAGGGATCTGTTCGCCACTGCAGAAATGCCTGAGTTACTACTCGGGAAACGGCCATTCTGGTGGCTCCAAGAGGATGACTATCTGGATTTCCAACTTTACAGGGAAAAGTATCACTCAGGTAGGAGGGAGGCAATATTCTGCATACATACTCTCCCCAGCAAAAAAACCACAGGGCACAGCCAGAAGAGTGGACCAAAACTACAGCAGCACCCTTATGGGCAAGGGACTCATCCAAAGGCACATATGGGTACTTTACATAGAGCATGTTCTCTCTCCTCCCTCCCTCCCTCTCTCCCTCTCTCTCTCTCTCAAACACACACACACACCTCTATAAAGTTTAACATATATTATTACTTACAGTGAGAGATTAGCAGCAATGAAACAAAACAATTACGGTTTTTTAAAAGGTATTGTTCTACTTTTGTTCTAAGACTATTTATTGTGTGTATGCACATCTGTGCATGTGTATCACAGCATGCATAGAAAGGTCACAGACAACTTTTCAGGAGCCCAGAATGTTTGAGGCAGGGTCACTTGTTCCTTCTGCCACTCTGTGCACATATTCTGCCCAGCTCTCCTGCTTACTGCCCATGACACTAGAGGAGTCCTGGAGGTGCATGCCACCACATCCACCTTTTTACGTGGGTTCTGGAAAGTGAACCAAGCTGTCAAGCTTGCACAGCAAGTGCCATCCCCAGCCTATTTCTGAATTTTCCATGCAAGCCCCATCCTTGACTAACAGAAACCAAGAGGTGAGACTAGGGTAAAGGAGGACAGCTTGCTACTCCAGTACAGACAGCCACTCTTTGGCATTAAGACAAAACCATGGCCTGCATCTGTTAGGGATTTTTTTAATCTCACTGTCCAGGACAAATGTTCCTTACCTTAAGTATGTTCACTGCAGTCCTACAATAAAAAGGGAGAAGAAATACAAATGTTTTCTCTTTACTGGAAGAATTCGCAGTAATAGTCTCTACAAATAAGCTCTAGGAAGGGCAGAAATGTGCTAACGGTGCTTGCTGCCACAACTGACAGACAACATGAGCTTAATCCCCAGGACCCAAAAGGAGAGAAGCAATTCCTGCAAGTTGTCCTTTGATCTTCATGCATGTTGTAACATGTATACGCCCACCCACATACATACAACAAACAAATGAATGTAAACAATTAGTCCGGGAATGATTCATTCTACAAATAAACTTAATCACATGCCTTAAGGAACAGTAAGTGTTTGTGAACACATGAATGAGTCTATGCTTGCAGTAACAATTCTAAACTAGGGGTTAGAAATTGCTGACATGATACTCAGATGGAGCGAGTCATCATTGAGGACTTAATGGTCACTGTTCAAAAGCATAATCCCAAGCACTAGTCAACATTTTCCAATACACAGATAAGCTCTTAAAATCTGCCTGTCTGGGTGTAAGCACGCACATAAGTATTGGCGCCCACGGAGCCCAGAAGCATCAGATTCCATGGAGCGGAAGTCAAAAACAGTTGTGAGCAACCAAACGTGGGTGCGGAATCTGAACTCTGGTCCTCTGCAGAAGCCCCAAATGTTCTTGACTGTTGAATCACTTTTCCAGGCCAAACAAGTATTTTTTAGACTCTACTATTTGGGCTGGGCAGTGATGGTGCAAGGCCTTTGATCCCAGCATGCAGGAGGCAGAGACTGGGATCTTTGAGAGTTCAAAACCAGACTGGTCAACAAGAGATAGTTCCAGGACAGCCAGAACTGTTACCAAGAGAAACTCTGTCTCAAAATAAAAACAAAACAAACAAACAACAGAGTCTACTATGTGTCAATCCTACCTGGTTAAGCATTTCCTCCATCTCCACTGACCTGCCGCACAGATGAGCCCTGACTGTTCACTGCTATTCACCCTAGTATAACACAATTATCAGTAGCTTTGTCAAGATAGTGCAGTAGTAAGAACTGTGAATGTTATACTACAGCTATTTTCAGAAGTTAGCTTAAAACCCAGTGAGAAAACCAAATTACAGATGCTAACTGTTAGGAACATCATCAGGGGTCCACTCCTATAACTTAAAACCATACAAAATCTAATGTTGAGGACAGAGTAATAAACACAGAACAAAATAATTGCAGGGCTACTCAGAGTCATGCAGAATAGGCAAAGGTTTTTTTCTCCTCTTGCATTTGTCGCATGAACAGGCTCAACATTTCACTTACTGTCTATCAGAGGCGACCTGGCATTTGCATTGCTAACAGTTCTTTTCCAAATGTGCTCACACTCTTAAATTTCTTCTGAGTGGCAATAATGAGCCTGCCCTGGGGATGAGGACATGTTAACAATATCAGTGCACACAGACACTAAGGGCATCATTGAATAAATGGGACCTCCTGAGGCTGAGAAGCTTCTGTAAAGCAAAAGACACTGTCACTAAGACAAAAAGGCAACCCACTTACTGGGAGAAGATTTTCACCAACCCCGCAACTGACAAAGGTCTGATCTCCAAAATATATAAAGAAATCAAGAAACTAGACCGTAAAAGGCTAATCAATCCAATTATAAAATGGGGCACTGAGCTGAACAGAGAATTCTCAACAGAAGAACTTCAAATGGCCAAAAGACACTTAAGGTCATGCTCAACTTCCCTAGCGATCAGGGAAATGCAAATCAAGACAACTTTAAGATACCATCTTACACCTGTCAGAATGGCTAAAATAAAAAACACCAATGATAACCTTTGCTGGAGAGGTTGTAGAGAAAGGGGGACACTCACCCATTGCTGGTGGGAATGCAAACTTGTGCAACCACTCTGGAAAGCAGTGTTTCGGTTTCTCAGGAAATTCGGAATCAACCTACCCCTGGATCCAGCAATACCACTCTTGGGAATATACCCAAGAGAGGCCCTATCATACAACAAAAGTATATGCTCAACTATGTTCATGGCAGCATTGTTTGTAATAGCCAGAACCTGGAAACAACCTAGATGCCCTTCAACGGAAGAATGGATGAAGAAAGTATGGAATATATACATATTAGAGTATTACTCAGCAGTAAAAAACAAGGACTTCTTGAATTTTGCATACAAATGGATGGAAATAGAAAACACTATCCTGAGTGAGGTAAGCCAGACCCAAAAAGAGGAACATGGGATGTACTCACTCATATTTGGTTTCTAGCCATAAATAAAGGACATTGGGCTTATAATGCATGTCCCTAGAGAAGCTAAGTAAGAAGGTGAACCCAAAGACAAACACATAGGCATCCTCATGAATATTAACCTTCATCAGGCGATGAAAGGAGACAGAGACAGAGGAGCACGGGACAGAAATCTCAAGGTCCAAATCAGGAGCAGAAGGAGACGGAGCACGAGCAAGGAACTCAGGACCGCGAGGGGTGCACCCACACACTGAGACAATGGGGATGTTCTATCGGGAACTCACCAAGGCCAGCTGACCTGGGTCTGAAAAAGCATGGGATAAATCCGGACTGGCTGAACATAGAGGACAATGAGGAATACTGAGAACTCAAGAACAATCGCAGAGGGTTTTTGATCCTACTGCACGTACTGGCTTTGGGGGAGCCTAGGCAGTTTGGATGCTCACCTTAGGAGACCTGGATAGAGGTGGGCGGTCCTTGGGCTTCCCACAGGTCAGGGAACCCTGATTGCTCTTCGAGCAGATTAGGGAGGGTGACTTGATCGGGGGAGGGGGAGGGAAATGGGAGGCGGTTGCGGGGAGGAGGCAGAAATCCTTAATAAATAAATAAATTAATTAAAAAAAATAAAAAAATAAAAAAATAAAACAAAACCCCCAAAAAAAAAAAAAAAACAATATCAGTGCAGATAAGCATATTTTCACATTCTGTGTACAGCCTGAGTAGAAAACATTGCGGGGGGGAGGGGGGGCTTCTCAGGAAGGCACTGTACCAGAAGGTTCATTCTGCTTTGTTCTGGTTCTCACTTGAGACTGCATAAAGAGCAAGTTCCTCCCAAAAGGCCCCCTCACAAGGAACACTGGGAATAAACCAGCCTTGGAAGAGCCATTTGCTGCTGTTTGCTGTAAAAACAGCCTCACTTTCTCGTGGTCTTAAATTCTCTGTCTTCCTACAGTTATCAATTCAAACTAGCCAAAAGACCCTTTGGAAAAAAGAGACTGCGAGGCAATGGATGGCTCGACCACAAGTAACAGCTACAGTTTTAAGATGACAGAACACTTCTGGGCACCTGTTCAGACAGCAACAGACACACTCTCGGGATAGACGTCCCTTCACAAGGTCTAGCCTGAAAGCCACAGTTCAAGTTTCCCATCTGAATAAACTGAAGACACAGTGCTAATTTCTATGCTGTCATTTATTCTTTTCAGTTTTTACTATGGCTTAC